>NC_090928.1:558713705-559016735 GCF_040938575.1 Ambystoma mexicanum
GCAGTCAGGGGCACCCTCCACCAGGCCCCCCCTCATGTCCAACTCATGTCTCCCTACACCCCCACCCCCAGCAGTCAGGGGCACCCTCCACCAGGCCCCCACACATTTCTCCCAGCACCCCCACCCCCCAGCAGTCAGGGGCACCCTCCACCAAGTCCCCACTCATGTCCCCCTGCACCCCACCCCGCAGCATCCAGGGGCACCTGCCAGCAGGCCCCCACTCATGTCCATCTCATGTCCCCCTGCACCCCCACCCCCCAGCAGTCAGGGGCACCCTCCACCAGGCCCCCACACATGTCTCCCAGCACCCCCAACCCCCAGCAGTCAGGGGCACTCTCCACCAGGCCCCATTCATGTCTCCCAGCACCCCCACCCCCCAGCAGTGCAATTGGCCTGGGTACGTGTATTTCAGGGGTGCGCAGGTAGTTTTACACGCAATTTCAGCAGGGTATGTGTATTACGGGTTTGTGTGAACTTCCACACGCGATATCAGCAGGTTATGTGTATTACAGTGTTCACGTGAACTTCCACACGTGACATCAGCAGGGTACGTGTATTACGGGGTTCGCGTGAACTTCCACACGCGACTGGGCCTAGGAGAGTGGGGTACGTGTATTCCTGGGGTGGGCGGGAAGATTTACACGGTCGCCTACAACATGCCAAAAAAGACGGTCCAATCCGGAAACACGTACGCCAGCATGAAGCAGGTGCACGTCGACTCGCAGGAAGCAGGCGTACGTTGACCCGCGCAACATAAAAGTGTGCGCAAACAACAAACAAGCTCAGACGCCAGGATGAATATACAGTTCCTAGCAGCAGTGGCCGTGGGATACCGCAGGAGGAGGTGCAGGATAGTCAGGGCCAGAATCTTTACACCCAGAAACAGCCTTTTTGGTATGCCTGATGACCAGGTGTATGGGAGGTACAGGTTTCCACCTCACATAATACTCGACCTGGTCAGTGAGTGGGAGGATGACCTCACATCACCCACCCTGTGCTCCCAAGCACTCAGCCCCCGGAGAAGGTCCTCAATGTACTGCACTTCTTGGCTACCGGATCATTTCAGCGGACAAGTGCCATAGTGGGGGGGTGTCACAGGCCACGCAGTCACGGTGCCTACACCAGGTGGTGGCCATCATCACTGCACTCCCATCAGTTCACAGGCACATATACCTGCCCAGAATACCTGCAGAAAGGTAGGCTGTCATCCAGGATTTCTACGGGGTGGCACAATTCTCCAAAGTCTTAGGTGCCATTGATTGCACCCAAGTGGCTCTACGTCCCCCCAGGGCATCTGAGCACATCTATAGAAACCGCAAGCACTGGCATTCCATCAACGTCCAGGTAGTATGTGATGCCAAGGGAATCATCACCTCAGTATATGTCAACTATCCAGGGTCCACCCACGACAGCTTCATTTACAGGATGTCAACCCTAAACCGGGACATGGAAGCTGGGCGGCATGGCGATGCATGGCTGCTTGGTGAGTATAAATGCCACAGCACACGCATGCATGTCAGATACAGAGTAATGTCACTACCCCACTACTGATACCCATCACCACCTCCCCAGGGGACAGTGCCTACCCTCTGAGCACCCACATGATGACGCCAATTCGGAACCCCATCACGTCTCCCGAGGTAAGATACAACACAGCCCATATTGCAACTCGGGGCATAGTGGAGCGCACATTCGGAGTGCTCAAGTCATGCTTTCGCTCCCTTGACCGTTCTGGCGGGCAGCTGTTATACGCTCTCCCAGTAGTGTGCAGGATCATAGTGGGAGCATGTGTCCTGCACAATGTTGCAACACGCCGGGGCCTGGCTGTGGACATGGTGGTGCCCCCACATCCCCAACCACATGCGCATGGGAGGGCAAAGGGCATGGGGTGAGGCAGCCCGTACGCAGCTGGTGGCTAATTACTTCACATAGAAATCACACCCCTGTGGAGTGCACACAGCCCTGGCACACACCATCTGACAATCAATGATGACTCAATCTGACAATTATGATGAATGAAGGGACAGTCAACTGTCAGAACCATAGCAGCCTGAGATTGTTCACCTGGAAGTGTCACAATGTGTGCATCCCTACCTACACAAACACCACCAATGCAGTGTCATCAAAAGACACACTTCTATGCAGCAAAAATGAATACCCACTTGCAAAATACAACATGAGAACAGTGCCATGTCACCCAACCCCTCCCCGGCACCGCCACACAACACACCATGGCATGTCATGCTATGTGAGAGCAAACATAGTAATCCCCACAACATGACACAAGTGTCACAAAGTACATTGTCCCTGATGGAAACTGGCCACACATGAAATGCTCACAGTAATGCAGGACCAACAACACACATTACCAAATATTTAGCAATAATACAAATCACCTACACAACCTCAAACCTACCATAAACATGACAGTACGGAATTAAAAAATTGGTAGTCTCACTACCTGATAATGCCAGCACTTCGAGCACTTCCAACTGTACACTGTTAGCGCCACGCAAAAGTGTAGGTGCACTGCTTACAACATGGACTACATTTCCAAAGTAGACCGTCTTGTGAAGACATGAGGAATGGACCTGCAAATTAGGAGGATGAGATGGATGCAGAGGCACATATCAATACACCATGCAGTGTACAATACAACAACAATATGCACTAGGAATGTATACACAGTATTGACTACAGACTGCCCACACAGCAAATGGGAGTCCAACGTCACTGTGTAAGTCAATGTCACTTGGGCACACCCTTTGCAAGCCCATGGAAACAGGAAGCAGGAGGGGTGTGTCACACAAAACCAAGCATCTAGCCCAAATTCAGGACAAGCCTGCATGTGCCCAGCCACAATACAGCGTATGCCCACAGGAGCCACATAAGGCAACACACTGTAAAAAAAATCAAAAATCAAAAATCAAAAATCAAAAATCAAAAATCAAAAATCAAAAATGGCCATGTATGGGCCAGGGGGGCTGGGGGAGGTCACCCAGGAGGCCCGAGGACAGGTTGCACACCAAAACCCACCTGTGTGGATTTTGGGGAAAAAAAACACCTCCATGGGCTCATGGCCTGCACGGCTACCCTATTGTGAGAGAATTGTTGCTGTCGCTCTCCTCACCCTCTGCAGCTGCATCAGGAGGTGGTGGTACTATGGGAGTCAGCCCACGCAAAGCCCTAGTCTGGTCCTCCATGGCAGCAAGCATGCGGGTGTGGAAGGTCTGGTTCTGGAGGATAATCGTGTGGAGGTCCCTATGCAACAACTCATGGGATGCGCGGACCTCCTCCCTTGTTGCCTGCATCTCAGCTGAGAGCGTAGGTCTGAGCCGCTCGAGCTGCTGTTCTGTCCTCATGTCAGTTGAAGCCTCAAGCTCAACAAGAGTCACCCTGAGCTGACAGAGTTCCACCCTCAGGGCTTCCCTGTGGCCCTGGGACATAGAAATGGCTTCCCGCAGAGTCTCCAGTGCCGCCCGTCTGTCCCTGTTGGACGCCAACATGTCCTCCCTGTGTGACTGGCAAATGAAGTATGTTGCCTGCTGTAGTTGTTCCATCAGACTTTCTTGGGGGACAATGGAAGTGGCCACCCTATCCATGGCCTGAGCCATCATCTCAGATGATGCTGCCTGTTGGTTTGCCATACAGTATGTGGATTGCTCCCATGCGCTATTGCCAGGTGGCGTATGGCCACCGCGTCGGCGGGCACCACACCTGTCTGGGGCAAGGCAAACTGCACCTTGCTGTGCCGGCACTCCCTGAGGCTGCAGGACTGTATTCCCCCTCTGATCTGCAGGCCCAGGAACAGGATCAGATGTTGCTGAGTGTGACCCTGCATCCGTAACCACCAAAGGTGGACCTACCAACACTGACATCCCCATTGAGGGTTCTAGCCCTGGTGCAGGTGGGTTGGACAGTACAGAATCCCTCCCAGAAACACTTACCTGCGACAGCACATAGGTCTCATCATCCGAATCGACACCTGAATAGAGCTCGGGGGAGGTGCACCCAGAGACACCCCTAGAGAGAATGGTCTGCAGCAAGTGTGGGTTCTCACCCACCACCACACCACGTCCCTCACTGGTGCCCGATCGGGCCAGAGACCCCTCCTGGGTCTGCACCATCTCCACAACCCCAGCAGTATCAAGTGCGTCATCCCCTGCAAAGACATGAAAGAAAAGAAATGGGAACAGGCATTAGCACCATGGCACACAATTAGGGCTGAGAAGCAACAGAACCAGTACTTTATTGACACATGCCCCACATGACTATAACCCTCCCATGCATGCACCGTCAATGCGTATGAAGGCGAGGCAAATGGCACTCATTGATGACACCAAGATGGAAGACCAACACATTTGCTGCATGCTGGCTAGCAGTGCCATCACACATTGGCCTGTGATTGGCATGTCCAATACACATACATGACACATGCCATCACACAGATGGCATGTACCATAGCCATGAAACACATGTGACAATAGGACTGAGAAATGCCTAGTGAAAGTGGTGGAATGCAAACACTCAGCCTGAATGAACACAGAATAATACGCAACAATGTTGTGGCAAGATTACACTTCAAGGGCAACTGGCGTGAGGTTGGGCTAAATGTCTACTGTTGCCAGAAGGGATACTGCAATACCCAAATCCTGGTGCGCAGAATGTATTGGATGAAGCACATGGGTGACCCAAACCACTCAGGCACACACACCCTCACCTGGCACTCAATCAGAAGCCCTCACACACACACCATGCACATGGATGACACACACATGCATGTGCACTCACCGGACAATGCCTCATAATCTGGCAGGTCTCCCGTGCCTTGGATCTGTCCCTCTGTGACGTAGGTCCCAGCAACATACTCATGTGGAGTGAGTTCAATGTCCTCTGCTGGAGACCCACCTCCAGTCACTAGAGTAGTGGCATGACTTGAGGCCAGCTTTTTCTTTGCCCTGCGCTTCAGTTCATTCCAGCACTTGTAGCAATCATTAGCTGTGCGCCTCACGAATCCAAGGGCACTTAGGATGTCCGTGATGGTCTGCCAGTGTGCCAGACGTTGTGCAGGTGTGGTCTTGCATCCTGCAGTAATCACCATTTCGCTGTCATGTCCGGACACATAGTCCACAAGTGCATCAAGTTCGGCCTGATTGAAGCTGGGCTTCCTTGGCGGGCCGGACTATGTAGCCGTATCTGGGGCATCAGCCTGTACTGGACGAGCACTCTTCCTCTTCCGCTTGGAAGGTGGTGGGGATCCTGAGTGTCCTACGCCACTCTGGACACTAGGGGCAGGAGCCCCAGTGGACTGTGGACTAGGAGTGTGGGAATGAACACTCACCATGGGACTTGGTGCAGGCATTAGCTGAAGTGTGATGTAGTCAGGGGGAACGTCAGCAGTATGGACTGGGACCGACACTGTCCTGGCTGGGAGACTCAGAGCTGGGGTGGATGGAGCCGCAGCTGCCCCTGCAGCCTCCCCACCCTGCCTACTCGGGGCAGCAGATGACATAGCTGCCCCTGATCCACGTGGCCTGGTGACACCAACGTGCACCGCCACATGTGGCCTAGACCTGCTAACCTGGAAGTCAGCCATGGAGTCACCCTGTGCCAGGTCTGGTGCCACAATGGGCTGGTCCAACAAGGGCTGAGCAGGGATGGTGTCAGCCATGTTACCCTCAACCGGGGGGGGGGGCATGGGTGTCCCTGACTGGTCATCCACACATGGGGGACTAGGGGCACCCTGCAAGTCCCGGCCACGTCCCCTACCGTATCCACCACGCCACCCTCTTGAGGCTCGGCCACCTTTGCCACCCTTACTGCGTGCTCGCCTCCCAACCATGGCACTGATGTTGTTGTGCATATGGGAGTTGCAGTAAACTATTGTCCTGGGCAATTGGGGGTCAAAGGGGTAGGGTACTATGGAATTCGTACCCTAGTGCTTTAGCAAGGCTGTATGTGACCCCTGGGGGAAGATGACGGGTCACGCAACGCACAGGCACCCAAAAAAGGGAGATAATGTGCACGCAAACCCTCCGAGACCACGTGCGTGGAAAAATAAACCTGCACTACGCTGTGGCACCCAGAAACACAAAAATGAACGTATGCATGTCACACACAGCCTAGAATGACCTCTGAAGGGGGACGCGACACACGGGCCAGCACAGATGTTAAATACGTGCGCGACTCACCGTCTGCCTGGAAAAATAGCGTGAAAAAGACGCGCGTGTGCGCTTTCGCAACACCCCCGCCAAAAGAAGAATTGTACGCTGTCTGAGGAGACAGGACAACAGAAGAAGTGAACGCTGTTTGAGGAAACAGGCCCAGGAAAAAGACAAAAAGAGAGAAAGCTGTCAGAGGTAACATGGAGTACGAACTTGGAACGCTGTGAAGTAAATCGTGTGTGAACCGACAAGAAGTACAGATTTCACCCACTCGCTCTCCACGAAAAGCACGTAAAAGGAAATGGCGTTCTACACGTACCTTTTAAAAATGCCCACAAATCCAGCGTCACTTCCGCGTGTACGCGCTAAGGCCCTATCCTCCAATTACACAAGCTGACACTCTGACGTGCAGTCATTGGATGTGTAACATGCACCCGTGTACAGGGAAACGCCCGCGCACGCACGTCACAGACGCGCATACGCACTGATGCCCTTTCCACCAATTACATGCTATGACACTCTGACGTGCCTATTTTTTCTATGCGCCATGGAAAACGCACGTGCACGTAACGTCATAGACACGCCTACACGCTGGGAGTCTTTGGGCCAATGAATTTGCATACGTGTGCTGACGCGCTTACGCGCTAAGGCCCTTTCCTCGAATTAAACGCAGACATGCTGGATTTTCACGTGCCAAATCACTCCATATCAAGCTGGCCACGCGTTCACACACGGAAGACCACGCTCCTGCCCAGAAGGCCGAAGTACTGCCCCCCAGAGCCCTGAGCACGCTCCCACCTGCCATCTGCTGCTGCCTGACTGCCTGCTGCTCACTTGCCCTGCCATTTGCTGCCTGCACATCAGCCAAGGGTGCTGTTGCTGTGACCACCCCTGCTGGAACCGAAGACTCCCGACTGGGATTCCATCGCTCCACAGACCAGCCCCAGGACCCAGTTGCCCACCCAATCCTGCCTCTGGGGTTGTCATGTCGGGCACTGCAACATCTGGCACCACTGGCAACCCCCGGCCAGAGAGGCAGAGGGGCACCAGCTTCACTGCCACCGAAGTTGGTGTCCTGGTGGAGCAAGTCCTGCGGCAGTATCATGCCCTCTTCGGAAGTTTGCGCGCCGACAAGGAAGGACGGACTCGGATCTGGACGGACATCGTGACTGCCATCAACGCGGAGGGGGTGGCAGTCTGACTATTCCATCATGTCAAGAAGCGCTGGGAGGACTTAAGGTCCAGGACCTTCAACAAGGCCACTTGTCAGAAGATCAGATGAGGGTCCTGGAATGCATATCCCCAGCGCTCCACGTCCAGGTCCTTGAGAGCCAGACCCGTCTGGAGTCGAGCGGTAAGTGTACATGTATACTGATTGTAAGCTGTGTGTGTGGTGGTGTGCCAGTAATGTGCAGGTTGCACATGTGTTTTTATGGGGCCAAGAATGGGGGGTGTACAGGGCCGTGAAGCTAACACATGCGAGGGCTCTCATGTGTGAGACATGGATGGTGCTTGTGTGTGTAGGCTTGCATGCCAAATGCAGATGTGTGGGCACACATGTTTGAATGAATGTGTATGTAAGTAGGCATGTTCGTGATGTCACACATGGATGTTGGTTTCAGCTGCATGTATCTGCACTGTGTACTTGTGCATGTGTGTGTATTTGACAAGGGTGCAACAGTGATGCAACATGGATGCATGTGACACCGGGATGCGGAAGACTGATTGGCAGATGTGACATGGATGCCAATCTGAACACTGCAACAGTTGGCAGAGGTTTTCCCATGCATGCAAGTGTGGTGGTGTGTGTGCATGTGTAGTGCACTCCCTGTGTTTCATGTGATGTCTGGCTCACCTTTGCCTGCTCATGCTGTTGTATGTGTATGGATGGTGCTGGCTGTTGCGATATGGCTGTGGTATGGCTCATGTGTTCAAGTTGACATGACATGTGTGTTGGCGATTGTGAAGCCATGTCTGAGGTTTGCCAATGCCACTCCTGTACAACTGTCATGTGTGTATGTGTCCATTGTATAGTGCCCTGATGCCTGTGTTTTATTTCTCCCTGTCTGCAGCGTCAGCTGATGAAGAGGGCGGAGAAGGTGCTGTGGAGCACAGCAGCAGGTATCGCCCCGCCAGCCGGAGACGCAAGGTCCAGCTCCCCTCCCAGGTTGTCATCTCGTCGGGGAGTGAGGAGTCCGGTGCCGCATCCCAGGCCGCAGCTGCCGGGGAGAGGTCCAAGAGGCGGAGGTCGGAGTTGGACTCCTCGGCAGCAGAAGGGGCAGGTGGGACCCCACAGGGCCCAACGGGGGAAGATGGCACGGAGTCATCCAGGTTGGTGGGGGGTTTGGTGGAGGAGGAGGTCGTGCAAGTGACAGAGATGGGGTCTGGAGGTGGGGATTCCACTGGTGCTAGTGGGGCAGTGCAGGACCAGGGACATGAGGCAGCGCAGGCCGCCGCAGAGGTGCCTGTGTGCAATCCTGTCCCTGATCCTGTCACTGCATCATCTTGCACCAGCAGGGATGCCTACGTCCAGACCCATTTTCAGGCAGGGGATGAGCTTACAATAACTGGCCTTCCTCTGCCTGCGGACGTGGCTATCCAGGTACGAGTTGAGCCTGTCCTGACTGGTGTGGTGTTGCGTCAACGGGCCATGCGAGGTGACCTGCAGTCTTTTCATGAGGAGACTGCACGTCATCTCGAATGGCTCGTTGACTGCGTCGGCCTACTGGGACAGGTCACCCATGCCGGATTCCTCCGTTTGCTGGAACTTGTTCCGACCCCCTCCTCAACTGATCACCCTATGCGCCAGTCGTCCTCCGTGCCATCTTTCCACCCATTTGTCACCTGGGTGCCCTGTGGAGCTGCCTCTGACGGTGCGGCCAGGCTGGTGGAGGACACATCCCTGCCACAGTCGGGTGTCAGACGTCCAGCAGGGGTGGCCACATCAACGACTGCACCCCGGCCGGTGGAGGATGTGCAGGCAGCAGGAGCCAGGGCACAGGCACAGGCACAGCAGCAGCAGCAACGAGGTGGGAGCCATGATGGCTCGGGGCCTTCGACATCGGAGGGGCAGGCATCGGCCGGAGGGCAGGAGGACCCAGGACGGGAAGTGTCTTCCGTGTGGCAGTGGTTGGGCCACGCCATAGATGCGGAGCGGCAGCGGGCGGAAGAGGCACGGCTCACAATGGTCAGGGCGGAGAACTCCATGCGGGTGGCCCTGAGGCGGGCCGAGTGCCTCGAGGCAATCTGCAGGGAGTTGGAGGAGAACATGTCGTCATCCCTGCGGACCCACGGGCCATGGAAGAGGACCGCCTCCGGGACATTGAGCAGGAGTTCGATGATGCCCTGGCCCGGAACTTCCAGAAGTGAGCCATCGGATTAGCCCGCTGCCCTTGTAAATAGTTCTTTAGTGTTAAGTTTCCTTTCAGTTTTGTTTTGTTTTGGGGCGCTTGGGCAATGCCCCAACTTCTTGTATATAGTTCTTCATTAGGTAAGATTTTATTTTATAGGTTTCATTTAAAGGATTGGGCACATGGACCCTGGATGTTCACTTTGTACATAGTTTGACAATGGATTTGGATTGTTGATTTTTTTTTCCCATGGATCAATGGTTTTTTATTATTTTTGCACCTTGGATTTATTTTCTCAGACTGACACTTTGGAGACTTGCTTTTGGATTGCTTTTCATTTGGATTTCATGCGTCTTTTTCATTTATTGGACATGCTGGATTTCATTTATTATTTCCATTTCCTTCTGTTCCATTTCATTGCCTTGCTTTTCTGTTTAATACATTATCATTTGGTACTTCAATGTGTGGTATTCGCTCTTTGGTTTCATGCATGTCACAATGTGTGTTTTATCATTCACATGCTGTCATTGTGTGGGTTTGACGGATATATGTTGATGTGCAGACTACCCATTTGGGATGCATCATGTGCTTTTGATTTCTTTGTGGGGTGGATTTCATGCCTGGTGCTGTGTTCGGACTGTGGTGGCGTAGGCAGTGTATTGAGGGGGCATAGGGGCCATGATTATGGATCGTCATGAGGTGTTGGGGGATATATATGGGGGCCTGCTGGCAGGTGCCCTGCACTGCTGAGGGTTGGTGGTGCAGGGGGACAGGAGTGGGGGCCTGCTGGCAGGTGCCCTGCACTGCTGGGGGGTGGAGGTGCATGGGGACATGAGTGGGGGCCTGGTGGAGGGTGCCCCTGACTGCTGGGGGGTGGGGGTGCTGGGAGACATGTGTGGGGCCTGGTGGAGGGTGCCCGTGACTGCTGGGGGGTGGGGTTGCAGGGGGACATGAGTGGGGGCCTGGTGGAAGGTGCCCCTGACTGCTGGGGGTGGAGGTGCTGGGAGACATGTGTGGGGGCGTGGTGGAGGGTGCCCCTGACTGCTGGGGGGGTGGGGATGCAGGGGCACATGAGTTGGACATGAGTGGGGACCTGGTGGAGGGTGCCTCTTAGGGAGAATTCTCTGTTTAGGCTGAATTTCCTAACCTAGTGAGTCCCCCAGCAGCTTTGCTGGATTTCTGGAGTTTGTTTTTTTCCATCCTGCCAAGAGTGATACTCTTTTACTCCCACTCTTGGACATGAATGTGGCTAATTCCTTGTAATGTCAATGTGTTCTATGGGCTATGGGGTCTTGTACTCCATAGGGTCTCATATGTTTTGCTATGTGTGTTGCAACGCACCCTCTGTGCCGTAACACTGGGGCATCCTAGCGGACCTCCACCATAGACTCCATACCCGGGGACTGACTACTGTCTCCCCGGGCAAGTAAAGTCACCATTGGCTTTACTAGACCTAAATTTACTATCAGAATTAGTACAAGCCATCCTATTGTGGACGTACTAGTAGGGGTAATTCGATTACTCCTGGGTCTGTTATTCGAGGGGGCACTGTCCCGTCCCCCCTCGTCGAGTTTTGGCTGGTGGCAGTGGAAGCTACTTGTTATATTCGACCTCGACTATAACCCTATGGGATTCTTCCCATTGTTGGAAATGAATACTTTTTCTCGTCAATCTCTAACATACCACCGGTTTACTTATCTTAAATCGGATGGTATTTTCTGCCAGAACTCGGTTTTTAAAATGGCGTCTGTGTTCGTCTCTGTGACTCCTAAACCAAATGTTGAGCCCTTTGTTCCACTTTTGGCGGGCCTCTACACAGAGGCCCTCAAAGTGGTGCCATTCTGTCTGGGTACCACAGGGGGTGTGGGAGGGGGTTTAGGCACCCTGGACTGAGTTGCCTTGCCAATACGAGTCGCACTCTGGTGTGATTGGCCCAAGTGGTGAGCCACCCCGCTCACCCCTTAGCGTGTTTTGATTGACAGCTAGGCTGAATGAATGGGGGTTTTCTGCATAAAAGCAGGGCTTTTGGGACTGGATCTTCAGAAGTCGCCACAGGACCTAAGAATGCGACGAGGGTAAAGCTGAGCCGACCTGCAACGATGACACCTCCGGTGGAGCCCTGCTGAACCGACTCACCACTTCCCGATGACAGAGGAGATCTCCCTGCCGGAGAGTCTCTTCCCCTGACTGGTGGGAACAACCAGTCCCCCTTTGCTTTTTGTTCGCTCCAGGACGCAGTGGTCGAATTGCCCGTGCAGAGCACCTCAGCAACTGGATAGTCTCTACCCCTGTACCATGACCAAAAGGTGGTGCCTTGTGACGTAGCACTCCGCGGCTGGTCTCTTCCCTGGTGGTGCAACGATCTTCAACTTTCCTTCGACAACGAGATCATCTCTTCTCTTGGCAAAGCCCCAACGTGCATCCACCACCAGGAACAACTGCCCCCGTCGGAGCTGTCTCTCTACAAACAAGGTACTGTGTCCGCCTGGCTTCCCTTTCTGCCGGATAGAGTGAGGTGTCTTAATCCTCACCTCTCCATTGGGTCGCCACCAAGCTTTCATAACTTTCTGTTCTGAACTGGTCCAATCTTTCCATAACAATTTGCGATAAAGACTCGAAGCGCATTTCCACTGAGACACTTTTTTTGGGACATATCGCCTTGCCTCTCTCCGAGTGGGCCTGGCCTCTGAACTTTGTGATCTGCAGTGGACCCTGACTTACTTGGCTTGCATTTGTTCGTAAAAGTGTTGGTGCCAAGTGATTTCATAACCTGCCTTTTTTTCTCTCCCGTCCTAACGAATACTAGAGTGCCATCTAGGTTAAAGCATACACCTCTGTCTGCAAATAAGTGATGCCGTTGAACCTAGACTTGTCAAACTATTGTTAGGGGGATTGATCTTTTTCTTATAGCAATTGTGATTGAAGTTGTTTGCCGTATTAGTGCCCGAGTGTTTTTCATAGATGTGTTTTTATAAATAAATAACTATATATCTTTACACTGAAGCCTTGTTCCGTGTTTGCTTGTTCTTCTGTGTAGATTGCCCTATTTTGTATACTCCACATACTGCCTAACTCTTCTTGAGGGAAGTCTGACTGCTCAGCCACATCTACCAAGTGAATCTGTGTGGTACAGACTGCTACCAAGTGGGTTTACTGCCAAACACCTGTAGTCCTAAATCTTTTGCAGTGGTCCCATAGGGAACTGCACAGGTTTCCGCCTAACAGTGCCCCTGACTGCTGGGGGGTGGGGGTGCTGGGAGACATGAGTGGGGGCCTGGTGGAGGGTGCCCCTGACTGCTGGGGGGTGGGGGTGCTAGGAGACATGAGCGGGGGCCTGGTGGAGCGTGCCCTGCACTGCTGGGGGTTGGGGGTGCTGGGAGACATGAGTGGGGGCCTGCTGGCAGGTGCCCTGCACTGCTGGGGGGTGGGAGTGCAGGGGGACATGAGTGGGGGCCTGGTGGAGGGTGCCCCTGACTGCTGGGGGGTGGGGATGCTGGGAGACATGAGTGGGAGCCTGGTGGAGGGAGCCCCTGACTGCTGGGGAGTGGGGATGCAGGGGGACATGAGTAGGACATGAGTGGGGGCCTGGTGGAGGGTGCCCCTGAATGGTGGGTGTGGAGGTGCTGGGAGACATGTGTGGGGGCATGGTGAAGGGTTCCCTTCACTGCTGGGGGGTGGGGGTGCTAGGAGACATGTGTGGGGGCCTGGTGGAGGGTGCCCTTGACTGCTGGGGGGTGGGGATGCAGGGGGACATGAGTTGGACATGAGTGGGGGCCTGGTGGAGGGTGTCCCTGACTGCTGGGGGGTGGGGGTGCTGGGAGACACGAGGGGGGCCTGGTGGAGGGTGCCCCTGACTGCTGGGGGGTGGGGGTGCTGGGAGACATGAGTGGGGGCCTGGTGGAGGGTGACCTGCACTGCTGAGGGGTTGGGGTGCTGGGAGATATGTGTGGGGCCCTGGTGGAGGGTGCCCCTGACTGCTGGGGGGTGGGGGTGCTGGGAGACATGTGTGGGGGCCTGGTGGAGGGTGCCCTGCACTGCTGGGGGTGGGGGTGCTGGGAGACATGAGTGGGGGCCTGGTGGAGGGTGCCCCTGACTGCTGGGGTTGGGGGTGCTGGGAGACATGTGTGGGGGCCTGGTGGAGGGTGCCCTGCACTGCTGGGGGGTGGGGGTGCTGGGAGACATGAGTGGGGGCATGGTGGAGGGTGCCCTGCACTGCTGGGGGGTGGGGGTGCTGGGAGACATGAGTGGGGGCCTGCTGGCAGGTGCCCTGCACTGCTGGGGGTGGGGGTGCCGGGGGACATGTGTGGGGGCCTGGTGGAGTGTGCCCCTGACTGCTGGGGGGTGTGGGTGCAGAGGGACATGAGTTGGACATGAGTGGGGGCCTGGTGGAGGGTGCCCCTGACTGCTGGGGGGTGGGGTTGCTGGGAGACATGTGTGGGGGCCTGGTGGAGGGTGCCCTGACTGCTGGGGGGTGGGGGTGCAGGGGGACATGAGTGGGGGCCTGGTGGAGGGTGCCCCTGACTGCTGGGGGTGGGGGTGCTGGGAGAGATGCGTTGTTGATCAGTAGTGCAAGGTGACATGTGGCTTGGCTGGGGGGCATGCCCATGGTGGAGGGGCTGCCCTTGGGACATGAGCAGGGGTGCAGGGTAGTCCCCTGTGGTGTGGGCTGGAGGGTGTAGAGGGAACACCTGGGAGGACCCACACGGCCAATTCACATGTAGTACTCCCCGGAACCCCTGAAATACACGTACCCTGCTGAAATCACGTGTGAGACTTCCCGCGCACCCCGAAATACACGTACCCAGGGCAATCGCGTGTGGAACTTCCTGAGCACCCCTGAAATACACGTGCCCTGATGGAATTGCATGTGAAACTTCACGCGCAAACCTTTAATACACGTACCCAGGACAATTGCATGTGGAACTTCCAGCGCACCCCTGAAATACACGTGCCCTGATGGAATCGCGTGTGGAAAGTCCCGCGCACCCCTGAAATACACGTACCCTGCAGGATTTGCGTGTGAAACTTCACGCGCACCCCGAAATACACGTACCCAGGACAATCGCGTGTCCCGTGCACCCCTGAAATACAAGTACCCTGCTGAATTTGCATGTGAAACTTCCCGCGCACCCCCCGAAATACACGTACCCTGCAGGATTCGCGTGTGAAACTTCACGCACACCCCGAAATACACGTACCCAGGCCAATCGCGTGTGGATCTTCCCTGTTGGTTTCGCGTGTGAAACTTCCTGCGAACCCCTGAAATACACGTTCACCGCTTGGCGTTTGCTGTTTGGCAGCCCTGTAAACTGGTCCAGGGTTAGCGCAGACATTTGCGATGAATTGGGGATTTTGATGGATTTTCCTTGCGCGAGGGCGTTCTTGGGGGCGTAACTGGCGCTGCTGCAGGGTCGCTGCGCCATGGCTGGTTTTGGAGGCTAAAATCCATCAATATGCTGTGCGATGAAATGGATTTTATCGCACGCGGCTGGCACAGTGTATCGCACGGGGACACTGTGCGCCAGCCGCGTGCGCCACTTTTGTGCGAAATTCTATGAATTACCCTGTATATGTGTATTGCTTGTGTTTTACAAGACATATGTACAGGTTATGTGTCCATACTTAATGAATTATGCAATAATGTTGTGCTAAAGTGTTCTCTTGAGATACAACCTATTAAGAATTCACAGGGTTTAAAAAATAACATTATCTGCAATGCTCAGGGAAACAGACTGCGCTCGAATCAGATACATATTGATACATTTAGTAGACATCTAACATGCCAACTAATGCTAGAGTTCTTGGATACAATGGGTTTATGTGATTTAATTTGATGGGAGCCTGACAGTATTTTTACGAGATCGATTAGGTTTTTGCAAGGTTGGCCAGATATCAGAGGTGCACAATGTGTTCCCAAAAACATTTGTTAATGTAAAGGATATTGACAAGAAACAGTATATTAATTCCCATATTTGGAAAATTAAGAAATATGCATGGGACTATACAACTCGAAAAGGCCCATGTTACTAATCTACGAACAAAGTATAAGAATTGGATCAGAACCCATAAATATTCTATGCACAGTGCAAAATGGTAAGTTTTTACAGCTTTAAGATCCCGCAAAAATCACACATTTTGTTACCATGTACAGAAGCCTATGTCTGGAAAGGATAATAAGGAGATCAGCCCAATATCTGAACAATCATGGGTGGAACATTTCAGTGGTTTATATCATAGCGAGCAGCCTGGAGGATTGCAGATGGATGTTAATTTGACACAAATTGGAGTACTTATACCACTGATGATATTACAGAGCTAAAATTAAAGCTAAAATCCTCTCATGCTCCGGGGGCTGAGGGAATCTCAAATGCTACTATTAAGGGCTCCCCTTCCAAAGTACAAAAAAGGAACTAGAGAATACCTGCATAGCTAAAGACTGTTGGCTCAGATCAATTCGCGTTAAAAACCTTTTTTCTATTTGCCTATTAAACATTCTGAGTGAACGGGCAACTAGTCAACATTTCAGCAGACTGGCACTATGGCACTATGTTTAACTGTAGTGTTGGCTTCCTAGAGATACGATCCTGCTGCCTCGTGAACCCTGCTAGAGTGAGGGTTCCATAGGGATGGACTAGAGAAATGATGGTTGAGAGACGACACTGCGGCTGGTGCCAGCAGGGACTCCCATTATTACCCATGCACCTGTATTTACTGTATTTGCCTAATAAGCACACACATCATTACTTACCCCATATATATGTGTGTGCCCAGTCATTGCATTAATGGTTGGACCATACTTTATTGTGTTTCATCTACTTTGGCTGTCAAGGTATCAAAGTTATATATTTGTTATGTAGAGTATGCTGGTGCTTTCGATACAGTCTCTCTAGACATTTTGTGGAAACAATTAGAAATATGGGGCTGTGATTTTAGTTTACTTATGCTTATCAAACAATTATATCAATTATATCAAGATATCACAATAAAGGTGAGGCTGAACCATGTGTGCTTATTATCTCAGCCTATTGTTGCTAATCATTGGTCTAAAGCAGAGCTGTGTGTTGGCCCTGGCATTTTACAATTTGTATGACACAGACCTCCATGATAAACGTCAATCTTAGAACAATTTCCCACCTCATATAGGCTCCTGTGCGATAACCTGGCTATCTTATGCTGATGGAAGCGTTATAATAAATACAACAGCAACTGGACTCCAGAGAAGTCTAACTAGATGATCGGAATATTCCAAGATGAATAATCTTACGATTAACTTCAAAAAGACCAAAATAATGGTGATTGGTTCCTTTTGGAAATGCTCTGGTAGTTTTGTATGGAAAATTGATGGTATGCCAATTGAGGTGGTGGATAATTATATGTATCTTGGAGAACTTTTGTTTTGACAGCAGGATATTATCTAAGGTGATCATTACTAAAATCCTTATAGGGGTTTATTCTATAGAAGGTCTTTTGAAGATCAAGAGAACATGTATAACTCATGGCATTCTTTATGGCCTTGAAGATTTTTCTGATGATGAAGTTGCCTGTTTACAAAAACTTCTGGTGTAAATGTTTGGGGCTTCCTAATTCTGTTCCTGTGGAGGTGATTCGGTGTGAACTCGGTTTGACTTTGTTCATCACATTGTGGAAGATTGCATGCAGCACTTTATTTTAAGATAATGGATGGCAATAATGATTCTGAAAGCTTGTATATGCCTCTAAATAAAATAGTGAGGAGAATGCTACCTGTTTTACATACGTTTAGGAAATTCATTCTTGTGCTAAAAAATGTTCATACATTGATTGATTTTATGATAGATACACCTTTTAATTTGGGCAGCTGTTAAAAGAAATGAAATCCAAACAATAAAGCATGATAGAGTGTGGACAATTCAGAGTCTATCAAATAAAATAAGATACAGGAATGTACCAGGCCAAGGTTTCTGTTTACCCATCTATTTCGTTATATTATTACGGACAACGGTTTGCAACTGAGGAATTTGATTGCGCGTCTCGATTTAATTTATTGAACACTAATGATTATATGGGTGCATGGAAGAAAATTCCAAATGAAAGTAGAACTTGCCAACTTTGTAAAAAAAGAAGTGGAGACTGCAAGACATGTGTTAACAAGTTGCCCTGTATTAAGCAATCTGTGTAAGAAAGGGTTCTTCTGGGCAAATGTTTCTCGGGGAATTATCTGGTGATCACTGCTGCTGTTTTCTATACATGGAAGGAGTTTAAGTAAAATGACTGTTAGTAAATATGATTTATTAGTTAATTTCATGTGTACTAAAGGATTGTATGTCTTGGAGATTTCCTTAATCTGTATTTATGACTGTTATTGGTTCAGAAGAACAGAGGGAAACTACTTGTGAAGGAGAGCAGGCTCTTAGTCGGTATAAGGGAATCAAAGCTGAAAATATAACAAGTAGATAGTGGGATATTATTTGGAGGTGCATAAACAGTATCAGTCAGACTGTAAAACAATGCAAGTCTAGCCATGGCTGCAAGTAGATGCTGAGCTAAGAGGAGGATATCATTCAATCAAAAGGAGTTGGGTGTACGGGACTTAGTGAAGCTGAGGAGAGAATCAGAATGAAAGACTATTCATTTGTGAACTATAGTTAAAAGAAGATCCATCATAATATCATGTGACCTAAATGTTCCCTTGGGCACACTAATGGATAGATCAACTTTAGGTTTTGTCCAGAATTTAGTTACAATACATGCCATGAATTTTATATGTCACTTCACGTTACATCGACTTTGACTATGCAAATGTGTATGTGGCATAGGGATTGCTGAGAGGGGTGTTGGAGGCTGAGGCCAAAGCGCAGACCCTCTTTCCTTCTACAGTAGTTCTGTAGTCTGCCCCTGCAGGTGTGTCACGCTTAATCCCCAGGAAGGCCCAGTTGTGCCCAGCTCTATTTACCATTCAGAGGGGAAAAGCAGGAGGGCAGGACGAGCGGCTGTGGCAGGCCCATGAATCCCACCTGCTGGGGAGATGCGGGGTGGGACACAGGGAGACATGGATTTGTTTGGGATTGCTCTTGGAGGGTGGTGGCAGAGCTATCAGAGGAGGAGCTGGTGAACCATGTCCCCTGAACCTGACAGTGCCTTTCATTTGTTTTGGGACAGTTTATTTTGACAAGGCCAGAGGAGGGCACCATAAAGGTTCAAGAACCGTGGGCTCACAAGGAATTCTGACTAGGTGTCTAGGAATGACATTTACTTGTAAGAAGAGCAGCAGTTCCTCTGTATGATAATCCCTTAAATGGGATACTGTCTTTTTTGTATTTTTAGACCTTTCCTTCCTCCTTAGCGGCATTGAATCTTAGAGATGGGGTTGGTTTGACTTTTGTCCTGTATGTTCACATTGTGCCGGACCCTCAATTGATGTGGCTTCAGGTTCATCAGTGCATGATTTTATTCTGTTCTTTTTGTTGCTTTCTTGTTAATTTCTCTTAATCTATGTCATCATATCACTTATGTAGCACCTGAATAACCATTCTAACGTGTTTTTACATAAAGTACTGTAGAAGAAAAAACAGATAATGCTGATCCTGTCTCTTAAACGTATGTTGGCTAAAACACCCTAAAAGAGGCAAAATGTAATCTTCTAAGCACATGACAATTTCTTGCAAACACAATTTCTTTTTCTGTTGGCTAAATCCCAATTTCCCTCAGTCTTTAAAATTGGAGTGGAGACTATTTCAATGTCTTATCATCCTACGTAGAAGCAAGACATCTGTCCCGGAGGTGGATGACACAGGTGTGCGCAATGGTGATTCAAAATCTACTTCAGACGGACATTCAATCGAATATTCAAGGACTCATTACAGACAAAGATTACATAATCATACATGTGGGGTGGAAGCCAGAACGACAATCTGTGAGGTAGATAGCCATCACATACGCTTCAATGAAAAACAAGCAAGAGGAACATGAGCAGAAAATATCAGATGTCTGTAAACATGTCTTTGTTGTGATAATCTGAAAGGGAGTTTGAATTTAAAGGAGGCAATACATGAGAAATACATGCGAACAGATTAATCGCGTGGTACACGTATGGTCTGGGATCAGGAAAAGAAGGTATCAAAACTTGCCATTATCAATATGTGTGCACAAGATGGAAGGCTGGACAACTGCAGAGAAGGTAAAGGATATTTGCAATGGATTTAGAGACTAACGCCGCAGGCCTTATGCAGAGGGGACTGAGGCACAGGGAGAAGAAATACAGTCCTTTCTGATTAAGGTGCTCATGGACGAGCAAGATGAGGCCACATCTCTGGAAATGGAAACACCAATTAGGCTGGATCAATTGAAAACAGAGAGGCATGTCTAGTGGTAAATTCCCGGCATGAATGCCATTACTGTAGATCATATCAAGCAGTTCTGGAAAACAATCTTGAAACTTCACTGGTCGGTGTTTTGGAAAACATTGAGAAAGGTAAAATTACCCCTATTCAAAGGCAAGTGCTTGTGATGGTGATTCACAAGCATGGCAGACCTGCTACCAACTGTGTGAGCCAATGCCCAACTTCTCTGAATGATGTTGATACAAAAATCCACATACCAGTATTTGCATGCAAGTAATTCTGAGCAACCTGGGGAATGTGATGCTGCTGCTGATTAATACAAATCAAATAAGTTTTTCAAGACAAGTGGAGTGATTTACAACATCACACTCCTCCTGGATCTCCTGACTATCTTGATAGTAGCAAACTCCCAACCATCAAGCTGTCACTGGACCTGGGAATTCTGTTTGATAAGATGAGCTTTTCCTCAATTGTCATGGTTATGTCACGATTCTGTTAAAAGCCAGATCTGCATACCTGGCCCATAGCTGGGTTATTCATGCTTTAATATGTCGGCATATCTAGGGCATAGCTAGCAATTTCATCCCAAAACGTTTGTAAAGATATCATACTGGTGGGCAATGTTTCATATTATTCCTACATATGTACCACATAGCCAGCCTATTTCATCTTAACCTGTCTGTATACCTGGGGCATAGCTGGGTTATTTATATCGGTCTGCACAAATAGTCCGGAGATGGGCTATTGCATTGTAATCTTACTATATAGTTAACACATAGCAGTGCTGATTTTTTGTGATATGCATGCACACTTGACACATAATTGGTCTGTTCTATTATAATCTGTCTGGACACACACAGCCCATAGCTGGCCCTTTCTATTATAAATTGTCGTCTTCCTTGCACATATATGGGCCCTTGTATTCTGACCTGCTAGAATACCTGGTACATAGCTGGTATTTTCCTGTGTACCCTGGCTGAATGCCTGAAACATAACTAGGCTACAGTACTCTAACATGGCAGGCATATAACAGGGCTTTTATATTATATTTAATATCAGGAACATCCGTCTTTTGATACATTTCTCCTCTGCTCGAACAATGCTTCAGTACTTGATCCTTTCACAGTTACATTTGCCTGTCTGCATGCAAACTGTTACCTACTGTGGTGGCAAGTTTGAAATTTGGGACAGAGAGGCAGTCTTTGTATGCAGTTCTGAGGGGTCTCGAGGATGCTTGTCTATGAAATCTGTTGATCAAATAGATCGAGGCAGTATTGTTGAGAGAGATTTGTGGGTTAGAGATGCCGTTTTTAGGAGGATTTTGTCTCTAGTGGATAGCCAGTTGTTCTGTTGGCTGAGTCCTGAGATGTGCTCTCTTCTAGGGATGCCTAGGGCTGCTCTCAGGGCGTTATTCTGGAGGGTTTGTAGCTTGTTGGTGGTAGCCTTGGAGGTTCCCAGGTAAAGGGTGTTGCAATAGTCAAGGCGGGAAAGTATAACGGCTCTAGCGAGTGTGAGGCAGCTAGTGTCCGACAGAAATGGTTTGGCTGAGCGGATTAATTTGCACATACATGCAGTTGAGGATGCCAGGGAGCTCAGTTGTCTTTTGAAGGAAAGGTTAGAGTTCAAGCAGAGACCCATTGTTTTGACCTCCTGTCCAACTTTGATATTGTTCCCATCTATCATGAAGGAGTTGTAGGCAGGGCTAAGTTTCTTTAAACTGGGCGTGGTACCCAGGATAATAAGCTCAGTTTTCTCATCATTCAGGCATAGTCCATGAGTGGCCATCCATGCATGAATGATGATGTACACCCTATTTAGCAGGGCCAAATCCTTTTCATAATCTCCAGAAAGCGGAAGGAGGATCTGGGTATCATCTGCGTAGTTAGTGTAGGTGATACCGAGATGATCCAAATCATCGAAAAGGGGCTTGGTAAATATGTTGTACATTGTGGGGGAGACCCAGGAGCCCTGTGGGACACCACAAGTGATAGGAATGGGGTCTGCTGCAGCAGTGGGAGAGAAGACCCTCATAGTCCTTCCATTGAGGAATGAGGTGATCCATTTGATGGCCCCTGGAGAAAAGTGTGCTGCTGTATGGAAGTGTGAGCATAGGACAGAATGGTCGACCAAATCGAACGCTGCAGATAAGTCAAGGAGGAGGAGCAAGGCAACTTGCCCTTTGTCCCTGAGAGTATCAATCTGAGATTTTAGGTCAATAAGTGCAGTTTCATTCCCATGTTGGGGACGGAACCCTGATTGTCTGGATCCTAAGAGGTGGTGTTCTTCCAGGTGCTTCTGTATTTGTACATAGGCGACCTTGTCGAGGATTTTTAGTAAGAAGGGAACCGTGTTTATAGGTCAGTAATTTGTGGGTATGGCTGGGTCCAGGGTTGGTTTTTTAAATAATGGAAGTACCCAGGATTGTTTTAGGTTGGAAGGGATGGAGCCAGTGTTAAAGGAAGCTTTGATCAGTTTAGTGATGAAGGGTGAAAGGTCACGGGCAGCATCTTTGATGAGCTGTGCTGGGTACAGATCTCCCTGGCAGTTGGATGGTTTCAAAGACAGGATAATTTTTTCTACTTCAAGAGTATTGACTTTGGAGAACTTGAAGTGGATAGGATTTGTCGTCATGTGCTTAGCCTGAATTTTGGAGGGGAGAGTGTCTTTTAGGGCAGCTTTTTTACTAGTGATTTTACTTTGAAGGGTCACAATCTTATTTGCCAAGGCATTTTGAATTTCTGAGCACCAATTTTTATCTTTGGTGCAGATATTGGGGAGTAGTATGGGGGTTTCAACTTCTTTAAGTATAGAGAAGAGTTCTTTCATATTAGATTTAGCTTGGGATATGCGAGAGTCAAAGTAGGTTTGTTTGGCCAGGTAGATTTCTTTTTTATAAAGTGTGGTTAGTTTAGAGAGTTTGAGTTTGTTTGCGGCTGAAGGGGATTTTTTCCAGGTGGCCTCGCAATTTCTTTTTTGCTGCCTTAGGTTTTTGAGGAGTGGGGTGTACCATTTGTTAAGGTGCGTTTTCAGTTTACTAGTTCTAAGTTTAAGTGGGGCGATGAGGTCCAACGAGGAAGCCATAACCTTGTTGTATTCTTCAACCAGGATCTCTGGATCCAGGTTATCGGGGAGTGTGTTAAGTGTGGGGAGTAGATTCGGGATGAGTCTTTCTGGTGTAATGTTCTTCTTGTTTCTGGTGAGAGTTGGAGGGGCTGTGGTGTTAGGCGGAGGTGGGGGTCTGTCAGTGGACAACAAGAACGATACCAGGTGGTGATCGGTCCAGACTAGTGGTGAGGTATTTGTGATGTTAGTTGAGCAGTTGTGGTCGGCCACCCAATCAAGTATTCGACCTTTCGAGTGAGTAGGTGCCATACTTCTTTGCGCAAAGCCTAGTTCAGAAATAGTGTTAGCTATGGTACTGGCTGTTTTGTCTGCTGGGCTGCTGTAGCACATGTTAAAGTCCCCCAGGGTGAGAACTTGAGAGGAGCTTTTAAGATTGTTAGATAGAATGGTATTGAGGTCTTCATCAAAGGTGCCAATAGGACCTGGCGGGCGGTAGATCAATTGGATATTGAGGGTTTGGGTATTAGTGAGTGGGACTTTGACTGATAGTGTTTCACAAGAGAGGACGTTGGAGGAGGTTGCTAGTCTCATGGACAGATGACATTTGTGTATTATGGCGACAACCCCTCGTCTGGAGTTGGGGCGATCTTGCCTCAGGATGGAATAGTTATCTGGGGCTGCTAGCATGAGCATGGGGCCTGCTGCAGGGTGTAGCCAAGTCTTGGTGATAGCGAGGAAATCAAGTTCATCTTTAAGGATCAGGTCTGTGATTTCTGTGTCGTGAACTACTAATGATCTGGTGTTGATCAGAGCTCTGTTGATTTTGGGGCTGCCTGTGTTTTTAGTAGTGGTTGTATGACGTTTGTCTTGTGTCGATTCGAGAATGCCCTGACTCGGGAGGTTGAGAGGGGGTCTGGTGGTGGGGTTGTAGGGTGGATTAGAAGTTTTAGTAGAAGAACTATATCGAGGAGGCTGTTGTTTGGACTTCTGTAAAGTGGGCAGTGAGTGGGCGAGAGGCTCATACATTTTGGCTAGTCTAGCTCTAAGTCCTAGGTTCCTATCTATGGTCGTACGAGGGAGACTGGTGGGTAGTAACTGAAGGTTGAATAAGAGTAGTTGGAAAAGGCATGTTGGGTAAATGCAGAGCAATCTTAAATTGAGTTACACTGTTTAGCATGATGAGGACGCAGGCAAACAAACTAGTAGTAGATGGAAACATACTAAGTAGTGGTGAGAATATTGGTGGCTAGGGAATAGGCTTGGTAACGCTATTTAGGCCAGTGTGTATTTATATTATGGACCTAGGCCATAGGACACCAACTAGATTCAAGTGTGGCAATGAGGCTAAAATGCATAGAACACCATCTAGATTCAGAGTATGGCAGTGAGGCTAAAATGCATAGAACACCATCTAAGTTCAAATATGGCAATGGGGCTAAAATGCATAGAACACCATCTAAGTTCAAATATGGCAATGAAGCTAAAATGCATAGAACACCATCTAGATTCAGAATATGGCAATGAGGCTAAAATGCATAGATCACCATCTATATTCACAATATGGCAATGAGGCTAAAATGCATAGGACACCATCTAGATTCAGAATATGGCAATGAGGCTAAAATGCATAGACCACCATCTAGATTCAGAATATGGCAATGGGGCTAAAATGTATAGAACACCATCTAGATTCAGAATATGGCAATGAGGCTGAAATGCCATCTAAGTTCAAATATGGCAATGAGGATAAAATGCATAGAACACCATCTAGATTCAGAATATGGCAATGAGGCTAAAATGCATAGAACACCATCTAGATTCAGAATATGGCAATGAGGCTAAAATGCATAGAACACCATCTAGATTCAGAATATGGCAATGAGGCTAAAATGTATAGAACACCATCTAGATTCAGAATATGGCAATGAGGCTGAAATGCCATCTAAGTTCAAATATGGCAATGAGGATAAAATGCATAGAACACCATCTAGATTCAGAATATGGCAATGAGGCAAAAATGCATAGAACACCATCTAGATTCAGAATATGGCAATGAGGCTAAAATGCATAGAATACCATCTAAGTTCAAATATGGCAATGGGGCTAAAATGCATAGAACACGATCTATATTCAGAGTATGCCAATGAGGCTAAAATGCATAGAACATCATCTAGATTCAGACAATGGCAATGAGGCTAAAATACATAGAACACCATCTATATTCAGAATATGGCAATGAGGCTAAAAAGCATAGAACACCATCTAAGTTCAAATATTGCAATGAGGCTAAAATGCATAGAACACCATCTGGATTCAGAATATGGCAATGAAGCTAAAATGCATAGAACACCATCTAGATTCAGAGTATGGCAGTGAAGCTAAAATGCATAGAACACCATCTAGATTCAGAATATGGCAATGAGGCTAAAATGCATAGAATGCCATCTAAATTCAGAATATGGCAATGAGGCTAAAATGCATAGAACACCATCTAGATTCAGAATATGGCAATGCGGCTAAAATGCATAGATCACCATCTAGATTCAGAATATAGCAATGGGGCTAAAATGTACAGAACACCATCTAGATTCAGAATATGACAATGAGGCTGAAATGCATAGAACACCATCTAAATTCAAATATGGCAATGAGGCTAAAATGCATAGAACACCATCTAGATTCAGAATATGGCAATGGGGCTGAAATGCATTCAGAATATGGCAATGAGGCTAAAATGCATAGAACACCATCTAGATTCAGAATATGGCAGTGAGGCTCAAATGCATAGAACACCATCTAGATTCAGAGTATGGCAATGAGGCTAAAATGCATAGAACACCATCTAGATTCAGAATATGGCAATGAGGCTAAAACACATAGAACACCATCTAGATTCAGAATATGGCAATGAGGCTAAAATGCATAGAACACCATCTAGATTCAGAATATGGCAATGAGGCTAAAATGTATAGAACACCATCTAGATTCAGAATATGGCAATGAGGCTGAAATGCATAGAACACCATCTAAGTTCAAATATGGCAATGCTGCTAAAATGCATAGAACACCATCTAGATTCAGAGTATGGCAGTGAAGCTAAAATGCATAGAGCACCATCTAGATTCAGAATATGGCAATGAGGCTAAAATGCATAGAACACCATCTAGATTCAGAATATGGCAATGTGGCTAAAATGCATAGAACACCATCTAGATTCAGAATATGGCAATGAGGCTAAAATGCATAGAACACCATCTAGATTCAGAATATGGCAATGAGGCTAAAATACATAGATCACCATCTAGATTCAGAATATGGCAATGAGGCTAAAATGCATAGAACACCATCTAGATTCAGAATATGGCAATGAGGCTAAAATGCATAGATCACCATCTAGATTCAGAATATGGCAATGAGGCTAAAATGCATAGAACACCATCTAGATTCAGAATATGGCAATGAAGCTAAAATGCATAGAACATCTAGATTCAGAATATGGCAATGAGGCTAAAATACATAGAACACCATCTAGATTCAGAATATGGCAATGAGGCTAAAATGCACACATCACCATCTAGATTCACAATATAGCACTGAGGCTAAAATGCATAGAACACCATCTAGATTCAGAATATGGCAATGAGGATAAAATTTATAGAACACCATCTAGATTCAGAATATGGCAATGAGGCTGAAATGCATAGAACACCATCTAAGTTCAAATATGGCAATGATGCTAAAATGCATAGAACACCATCTAGATTCAGAGTATGACAGTGAAGCTAAAATGCATAGAGCACCATCTAGATTCAGAATATGGCAATGAGGCTAAAATGCATAGAACACCATCTAGATTCAGAATATGGCAATGAGGCTAAAATGCATAGAACACCATCTAGATTCAGAATATGGCAATGTGGCTAAAACGCATAGAACACCATCTAGATTCAGAATATGGCAATGAGGCTAAAATGCATAGAACACCATCTAGATTCAGAATATGGCAATGAGGCTAAAATGCATAGAACACCATCTAGATTCAGAATATGGCAATGAGGCTAAAATGCATAGATCACCATCTAGATTCAGAATATGGCAATGAGGCTAAAATGCATAGAACACCATCTAGATTCAGAATATGGCAATGAGGCTAAAATGCATAGATCACCATTTAGATTCAGAATATGGCAATGAGGCTAAAATGCATAGAGCACCATCCAAATTCAGAATATGGCAATGAAGCTAAAATGCATAGAACACCATCTAGATTCAGAATATGGCAATGAGGCTGAAATGCGTAGAACACCATCTAGATTCAGAATATGGCAATGAGGCTGAAATGCATTCAGAATATGGCAATGAGGCTAAAATGCATAGAACACCATCTAGATTCAGAATGTGGCAATGAGGCTAAAATGCAGAGAACACCATCTAAGTTCAAATATGGCAATGAGGCTAAAATGCATAGAACACCATCTAGATTCAGAGTATGGCAATGAGGCTAAAATGCATAGAACACCATCTAGATTCAGAATATGGCAATGTGGCTAAAACGCATAGAACACCATCTAGATTCAGAATATGGCAATGAGGCTAAAATGCATAGAACACCATCTAGATTCAGAATATGGCAATGAGGCTAAAATGCATAGAACACCATCTAGATTCAGAATATGGCAATGAGGCTAAAATACATAGATCACCATCTAGATTCAGAATATGGCAATGAGGCTAAAATGCATAGAACACCATCTAGATTCAGAATATGGCAATGAGGCTAAAATGCATAGATCACCATTTAGATTCAGAATATGGCAATGAGGCTAAAATGCATAGAGCACCATCCAAATTCAGAATATGGCAATGAAGCTAAAATGCATAGAACACCATCTAGATTCAGAATATGGCAATGAGGCTGAAATGCGTAGAACACCATCTAGATTCAGAATATGGCAATGAGGCTGAAATGCATTCAGAATATGGCAATGAGGCTAAAATGCATAGAACACCATCTAGATTCAGAATGTGGCAATGAGGCTAAAATGCAGAGAACACCATCTAAGTTCAAATATGGCAATGAGGCTAAAATGCATAGAACACCATCTAGATTCAGAGTATGGCAATGAGGCTAAAATGCATAGAACACCATCTAGATTCAGAATATGGCAATGTGGCTAAAACGCATAGAACACCATCTAGATTCAGAATATGGCAATGAGGCTAAAATGCATAGAACACCATCTAGATTCAGAATATGGCAATGAGGCTAAAATGCATAGAACACCATCTAGATTCAGAATATGGCAATGAGGCTAAAATACATAGATCACCATCTAGATTCAGAATATGGCAATGAGGCTAAAATGCATAGAACACCATCTAGATTCAGAATATGGCAATGAGGCTAAAATGCATAGATCACCATTTAGATTCAGAATATGGCAATGAGGCTAAAATGCATAGAGCACCATCCAAATTCAGAATATGGCAATGAAGCTAAAATGCATAGAACACCATCTAGATTCAGAATATGGCAATGAGGCTGAAATGCGTAGAACACCATCTAGATTCAGAATATGGCAATGAGGCTGAAATGCATTCAGAATATGGCAATGAGGCTAAAATGCATAGAACACCATCTAGATTCAGAATGTGGCAATGAGGCTAAAATGCATAGAACACCATCTAAGTTCAAATATGGCAATGAGGCTAAAACGCATAGAACACCATCTAGATTCAGAGTATGGCAATGAGGCTAAAATGCATAGAACACCATCTAGATTCAGAATATGGCAATGAGGCTAAAATGTATAGAATACCATCTAGATTCAGAATATGGCAATGAGGCTGAATTGCATAGAACACCATCTAAGTTCAAATATGGCAATGAGGCTAAAATGCATAGAACACCATCTAGATTCAGAATATGGCAATGAGGCTAAAATGCATAGAACACCATCTACATTCAGAATATGGCAATGAGGCTGAAATGCATAGAACACCATCTGAAATCGAAATACGGCAGTGAGGTTAGGATGCATAGAGCACCATCTAGATTCAGAATATGGCAATGTGGCTAAAACGCATAGAACACCATCTAGATTCAGAATATGGCAATGAGGCTAAAATGCATAGAACACCATCTAGATTCATAATATGGCAATGAGGCTAAAATGCATAGAACACCATCTAGATTCAGAATATGGCAATGAGGCTAAAATACATAGATCACCATCTAGATTCAGAATATGGCAATGAGGCTAAAATGCATAGAACACCATCTAGATTCAGAATATGGCAATGAGGCTAAAATGCATAGATCACCATTTAGATTCAGAATATGGCAATGAGGCTAAAATGCATAGATCACCATTTAGATTCAGAATATGGCAATGAGGCTAAAATGCATAGAGCACCATCCAAATTCAGAATATGGCAATGAAGCTAAAATGCATAGAACACCATCTAGATTCAGAATATGGCAATGAGGCTGAAATGCGTAGAACACCATCTAGATTCAGAATATGGCAATGAGGCTGAAATGCATTCAGAATATGGCAATGAGGCTAAAATGCATAGAACACCATCTAGATTCAGAATGTGGCAATGAGGCTAAAATGCATAGAACACCATCTAAGTTCAAATATGGCAATGAGGCTAAAATGCATAGAACACCATCTAGATTCAGAGTATGGCAATGAGGCTAAAATGCATAGAACACCATCTAGATTCAGAATATGGCAATGAGGCTAAAATGTATAGAATACCATCTAGATTCAGAATATGGCAATGAGGCTGAATTGCATAGAACACCATCTAAGTTCAAATATGGCAATGAGGCTAAAATGCATAGAACACCATCTAGATTCAGAATATGGCAATGAGGCTAAAATGCATAGAACACCATCTACATTCAGAATATGGCAATGAGGCTGAAATGCATAGAACACCATCTGAAATCGAAATACGGCAGTGAGGTTAGGATGCATAGAGCACCAACTAGGTTCAAGTGTGGCAAGAGGGCTAGAATACATAAAGCACCCTCTGAGTTCGAGATTTTAGCAGCTAAAGTGGATTGCAGTCCATCAGGTAGGGCCTAGTCTGGGCACACATGGGCAGGTGTAATAGGCTAAGTTAATTGGTATGCGGAGGTTCACATGCAGTGTTTACGGTTACGCATAGGGCTGACTTGGTGCACAAATCGGTTAAAGGGAGAGCAGGTGTGCACACTTAGGCAATGTCTTGGTGCTCATACGAGTTTGTTAGGAGTCAGTGGCGGTAGCAGGGGTGTCGGAATGGCGGTGAGGCATAAGGTTACCTTGGTGGTGGTAGGCGTGGGCCAGAAGGTCTGGTAGACGGGACGGCAGAGGCGGCAAGAGCAAACAGAGAACGGGTGAATGGAGCTCCTGCTCCGGTGCCAGCTCAGGTTATGGAACCCGTGGTAGAGCGCTCCTTACTGCTCCGGGATGCGAACAGGGGCAAACAGGGCCTTTGTACGGCCTTCGTACAAGGCCGGGGCCTCCGCCTGCCTGTGGATGCAGGATGCTAATTATGGCCCGGATCGAGGCTCAGCCTCGCTGTGGTGCCGCGTCGCGCCCGTCATGGGCAGGTCAGGCATGCAAAAGGGACACGGTCAGGCAGGCCATGTGATGTGCAGAGGGTCTGCACTTACTTCGAGTGCTGCCTGGTGATCCTGATGATCGTGGCTGCAGGAGAGGAGGGGGGTTCCTGCCCTCTTCCCTCGTCAGAGGTCGTCAAAGAAGGGGGTCCTGGGGTCAAACGGGGCTTTTGTACAGCCTTCATACAAGGCCAGCGCATCCGCCTAACAGCGGATGCAGGATGCTAATTATGGCCCGGAACGAGGCTCAGCCTCGCTGTGGTGCCACGTCGCGCCCTGCATGGGCAGGTCAGGCATGCAAAAGGGACACGGTCAGGCAATTGTGACCTTGCTGTATGCCTAGCATACAGCTGTGATATTTTGCTATTATAACCAGTCTCCATGGGCACATAGCTGAGCTGTTCTACTATTATAACCAGCCTGCATACATGGCACATAGCTTTGCTATCTCATTTTTGTCTGCCTGCATATGTAGCATAGTTCTGGGCTATCCCTTAGCTGTGCTATTGCATCACAATCTGTTGGCATGCCAGGCACACAAGTAGGACGATCAATTATAACTGAACTACATATTTTATGAATTGTATTTTATTGTTTATAGCACAAACCTGGCTCTTAGGCAGCAGAGCACTTCGCAGAGTTCAAAAGAATCCATAGGCTATCGTCAAGCTAGCATTTTTAATACTAACGCAGTACTGTGGGGGATTATTGGGGTTTCAGTCCTGGGGGAGGAAGTGATGAAAGAGCAATGTCTTCACGATTTTGCAGAATTGCATGAAGGAAGGGGCAGTATGAGCCTCCAGAGGGAAGGAGTTCCAGAGCGATGGGGCATAGCAGGAGGACTGCTTTCTGGTCCTTTCCTTATGAGTAAGTGTGGCCTCTAACCTTTTGATGGTCGAGTTACAGGAAGTGCAGGATCTGAGATACTGGGTTTGGCTGGCAGGTAAGATGGGTTTCCATTTGAGACCGCTTTGTATGTGATGCATGCAATTTTGAAGAGAATCCTTGCAGGGAGGGGGAGCCAGTGGAGGTCACGAAGGATGGGTGTGATGTGGTTGAATCTACGGGCACCCATGAAAAAATGGGCTGTGCTGTGGTGGACATTTCTTAACTCATAGCTGGGATAACTTTCTTTGATATACCTACACACATGTCACAGAACTGGGCTGCTGTATTATAATCTGACTGTACACCCAGCACAAAGCTGGGCTGTACTTCTGCATTTTGTGTGCATATCTCTCACATACCTGGCTTAGTTACAATGACTATGTGCAACCCTAGCACACGTCTGCCCCATTTATCATATGCCACCTACACAAACAGCACGTGCCAGACAATTCAATCACAAACAATCTGTCTGCACAGCACATTGCTGGGATGCTGCACTAAAATCTGTCTCCATGCTCAGCACAATGCCTGGCCATTCCATTTTAAATGATCAGCTAACGAGCCCAATGCTTTGCTATTTATCATACTGAAATTCATACCTGACACACACCTGGAACATCCATAATACAGCCTGCACACCATGCACACATCTGTGAGACACCATCTTAATCTGTCCACCTACCTAGCACAAAGAGGATCTATTTATCATGACTTACTGCATAATAACACATATCTGGGTTATATTATAATACTGTGTACATACCTACCATATAACTATATATCATACCTGACCATCCGTCCACAAACAGAGAGAGGGCCTGTCTCTCTTCAAAACAAGCACCCCATTGGAAAACTGAACATAGTGGAAATGTGTTCACCTGAACAACACTACACTACTAAAGACACACACCAACCAAAGTGACACAACCAGGAAACAACACAGCCACGCAGACGCCAAAGACCTAAAGACAATGTTGCAATAAAAGAAAGACAAACAGACAAAGAGGGAAAACAGAGCAAGAAAATAATTGAGCACAAAAGCCCTGCAATAACACCCGTCACATTCTCACAACACCGGAGAACCTCAACCAACACCAGTTTGTAAAAATGAGACCCAAGACATCTTGCACTGCATGCTATCTCTCCACTAAAAAGAATTAAAAAAAACAATGGACAACCAGAAAAGAAACCCTGGTGAACGACCCCAGTCGATCCTCAAATAGAACCTGCATACTGGAAATAACAACCCATGTAACAGAATGTTGCAATGCCGAAAACACTTCACGAAAAGTAACCACAAGAAATAGAACACCAAATGGGCACAACACATCTAATACTTCTTTCCTAACAAAAGCCTGGGAAAACAACATCACAAAACCCACAGGCGAAGATAGTGGACAGACTGATCACAGATGCAACCTATTTGAAATCCTCATCATGGAAACAGATGAAACCTCACAGACTCAGTAACACCGAAGTGCCAAATACATGACACAAAAACTGAACGCAAGCCAAACAGCATTGCGACATTTGAAAACAACATTAAGCATGCAGCCTAATCAACATACGTTCAAGGTCAAAGTAAAAACCAGAACGCAGAAGAGGAGCAGTCATTGCCGTGGCCTAAATAAATCGCATCGTTGCTATACCCCTAGCATCCACTTGAAATTGAAGATTTAAAAACTCACTCCTAGTCAACCACAAACTCAGTGACCAAGCAAACATATTTTTCCTACCCATACACAGACCACCCACATAGATTTGAACTTTGCAATTAAATGTACAGATGCTGTAGGTAGTCTAGCAGTGCAACACAATAATATCATTCTGCAAGTAGATTTCGTTTGGGAGAGACAATTAATCATCATCATACTCCCTCAGCATTTACCTGGCAAGCTTTCATCTTAAAATAATGGTTAATGGAGCCACTCACCAGGCCGGACATACTCTCGATCTGATCTTCTGCAGCAATGGACTGGCCGCTACAGTGCCCCTGATACCAGTTGTGTGGAATGACCACTGTTTACTTTTGGCATCCCAACTCGCACAATGGCCACAAACACAAATATAGTGAGCACAACTAAAAGACACTTGAAGAAAATAAAGATTTGGCACTTTTCCCCATATGCAATGACTGTAAGATGAATGTTGACAATAACATTGTTTTAGCAGTTATCATACTAAACATATCAGCAGTTTTCTGAACCCCAGAGGCCCTTTTACTCGAGGTAACATGCCGTACTATGGATGGGAAAGAGAATAACTTATTAACAATTGTCTAAAACAGGGAGTACAACGGACATCAACGGATGTCGCACAGCATGATCTCGAAACATTTCATAAAAAACTACACATTTATACTAAAAGTTCATAATACGTCATGTCATACTACGTGGCAAACTAGGAAGATTGTGGTTGGCTCACGGGGAATGTCTAAGTATATTTTCTATATGGGATAGGATTGTGATTGGATCTCTACAGTCAGGTGGGCACTCATGACCTCCCTTAGTGCAAGTCGTAGTGCAAGCCATATTCGACAGTAATTAGAAACACAACACTTCATTGTCTCTTAAACTATAAAGATCTTGGTTATACAGCCTTCTACAATTGGTTGGCACGCTTGTACCCTTCTGGAACATTCAATGCTCTAGCAGCACGTAAACTGACCGCAAGTGCTGGTGCCGGAACTTGACTGTATCTCCCCACCCAATAAGCCTGACATCTCTCATCACTCATGCCATCTGCCATTCACATTGTCTTTGAACTCGGCCTTGTAGTAACTTCTCGCCTATGGGAATATAAGGGAGTGTGAGCACTCGCTATCTTCAATCTGGTGCACCATGCTCTCATCTATTTTCATCCTCAACTCACGTTATCTGAGACTGTGAATGTGCTCATTTAATAAAGAAACTTGGCACTCATGGTGTTCTCTCTTTGCAAATTATCAAGGGATGCCGCTGCTTCTCACATATGCTGTTCTTCGCAGCTGATAACTAGTTCTTGGCTTCTTCCAGTCTTTGATATCAGCCAGGCAGCTTCTTTGGTCTTGCTTCGAATTCAAGCCTATTCTTTGCTTCGACACACATAACTTCCAATCCATCTTCCTTCATGGAGACTTGCTTACTAAAATGTATCATCGAATGTCCAGAACTCTATATACATAGATGTTGCCGGCACCACCTTCAGTCCATATACTACGTATAGCCAGCCTTAAGAATACTTAGTCTACTTGCATTGCAGCGTCTGTACAATTATAAAACGGCTTGTGTTTTCTGCAATGCTCTTCACACATGGAATCTTCATTCTGTACATGAAAGCATTCTTAATTCTTTACTTGGCTATCAGATTCTATATCACCTATACATTCTCTTCTCTGGCTATCCATCCCGTTGCGCCACTCTTATCTTTTCGTGACGTCACAAGCTTCTCCTTTTCACATCTTCACTTTTCTTCAGGTGGCTCTCTTAGGAAACCATCAGTCTTTCAGGATACTTCACATAGGGTTTCTCCATGGATACCTGGTCTCAAAGATTCTTCGTGGTATAGGTACCATGACTGGTGTTGCTCATGTCGCAATTTCAGGTTTCCAGCATATAGGCAAAATAGGGGTGGGAATTTCTGAAGAGGTACTTGGCTGCACCTCTACACTCCCCACTCTAGTCGATTCATCAACCACTCCTTCATCAGCTTCCACATCTCGGCATTCTTTTTTGAAAAAGTGCTTCTTTGGAGTCCAAGTATTCATTGCTCCCTTCAGAGATCCTGCTGATTTTACATGGTCATCAACACTCCAGGTCAAATGACTACATTGTCCATTTGGGCTGCAGTAAATCCATTGTACCACATACTTCTTGTGATTCCTCGGATACAGGAACGTTGTTCCCTCTGGTGCTAAAATACTGGACTTTATGTACTCTCTGATTTCTTCATCTGTCAACTATTGGGTTTGAATCCTGACTCGACATCTATCACTATCTTCTTTCCTACTGCTTTCTTTGCAGTCTTCTTACAATGTGTAATGATTCTCCTGATTACACAGAACCCAAACATCACCATCATAAGTATAGCTCCCAAGAGCTTGAAGATATTCACCATCCATTGTGGAGCCCATGCCAGCCATCATCCGCAATGTCTTCGGTCTCATCTTCCATCTTATTGTGTAACTTCGTTAGCAGCATTATGGCCTCCGTTAATGTCTCAGTTTCATCATCATGAGAAGGTATGAACGTGCAACATGATGGTCCGATTTTGGCCCAAACAACTCTATCCATTGCTGTAATCATATAAAGGACATATCTGTTCTGGAGGGTCATCACCCTTATCGCCTGTGGGATGTTTTAACCCACTAGGCTCTGCCCTGTGACATCCCTGTGTGCTGATGGTGCAGGAATCATCAAAATGGCTGCGAAAACGCCATGCGCACCAAAACTCATGGAAATTGCGCTTTGGCTGCCCACCAAGTAAAAATGAACACTGCAGGAAAGGCAGTGCTTTATTGCAAGAAACCCGGAAATTGCTTCTAAATCCCTTTTTCTTGGTTGCTGAAAATACAAAATACTGGTTCAAAACACCACAAAACATCAAATATATTTGCTGGGTGTTACCCGCCACTTCAATTAAGGAATCATTATGAACACACAATGTCAGGAAAAGCAACCTATGAAAATCTGTCAAAAAATGGGCGCAGTACCAGTGGCCGCCTGTATGACAGCTGTCATTAGTTGCATCAGAAGCTTAAACTTGTGCAATTGAAATCAAATGTATATAAATTAAGTGACCTGTTATCAAAAGTAATATAGGTTGCAACTATTTAATCTCCATGGCTTAGAGACTGGAAATAGAGTTCTAGTTGCCTGTTTTAAAATTGCAAGTCTATTTTCAACAAAGACAAATTTAACAAAGTGACTTTTAAAGTAAGCCTGATGCAAGCCAAAACTACAAAGCAACTCCGCCCACTGGGCAAGGCACCTCCCTTCTGCTCTCTGGACCAGGAGCTCACATCCAGGTGTTGATTAAGAGGGGAGGGGCACTGGGGCTGCTCTTGGGAGAGACAATGAACCTTCCTTGGCTGAAAGGATATGCAGATTGTAAAGTGTCAACAGTGGCCTCTGCCAGAGGAAGAAGGCAGGATTGCTCTTGAGCTGCAAGATGAAGATGGAGGCAGAGACAGGCATTTTTGTTGATTCACAAAGCACAGAAAGCATATTTCTAAAAAAGACTGACAAGACTGCAGTGTTAATGTGATTTTTCTTAGCACATTTTAAGAGGTGCCAGTAATATGTGCGATGTTCAGGGAAGGCACAGTGAAAATTCTGGTTTTGTAGCAATTGTATTTATGTCAGAAGCATGAAACTTTATATGATTATGCCCAGATATCATGCACACATATGTACAAAATTGTGGACAAATCAGATGTTGTGTCCCGGACAAAAAGTGCAAAAATGTGTCAAATCCAGAACCAAGATCTCACAGCAACAAGGCTTGGAAGAGGGTGTGCTCCACAAAATATGTGATCTATGTATGTTATTGGTATAAAGATTGTACACATGTAAAGACGTATTATATCAAAAATAGATTTTATGTGCAAAAGGCAAAGGGGAGATGTGTTGCCTCATAAACCACATCATCATGGTGACACACTGTTTTCCCCTCCAATCAAGGAAGAGAGCAGACTTTAGCCAATAGACTACCTAGGGGGTACACCTACGATAATTCAGCATACCCACCCCTTTATCAAACACATAAATAGAGACAGCTTAGGACTCAGAGAAACACACTGATCCACCCACCATCCCGAATTTGGCAAAGCACTCTGAAGGAGATCCATTCATACTCCTTGTTCCAGAATCCTGAAACTCTGCAAGCAGAAAGGCTCAGAGCATAGCTGAACCACTTTCAGCTGGGCCTAACTTAGAGAACCCATCCCTCAACTTAAAGGGGAAACCAAATAAGCAGCCAGGCTGTGCTGTAACTGCTTGCCTGCCAAAGAATCATCATCATAACCAGAAGGGCAGATTAAATCCCAATCTGGTGCCATGCAGTGCTGTGCTGTGCAGACCAGAGAGCCATTGCAGATCCAGTCCAGTCATGCTGTGCAGTGTAGCCCAGAGCGCCTTGTTGTCCAGTCCTGCCGTGCGGTGTCCAGAGCGCTTTGCTGATCGCTGAACCAGACCAGTCCGGTGTGCCCAGCAGTCTGTCCCAGAAAATATCCCTGACCAGAACCAGAATTCCAGACAGTTCAATTCAAAACATTGGTAGTGAGTACCATTGTATAGGATTGTCTCTAGCCTATGTACTGTCCATAGTCATCCCTATCCAAATCAAACCTATATCATATCCAGAACTGTATTTTTCTTGCCTGAACTCTCTCTTATCCTATGGTCCTTCTGTAATAATATTGTTAAAATCATCTTTGCGCTGATATATTTTATCTGAAGAAGGCAAGCATCTCGGTGGGCAAAAAACATTCAGAGACATCCTGGTATGGTGTTTGTGCTGTTGTGTAATTTGTTTCTTCATAGACCATCCCTAGTGTAAAGCAACCTTGTTTGTATTTTAAAAGCGCATCTTGTTTTACAAATTGCCTCTATCTGAAAAAAAACGACCTCCACAAAAACGTCCATAACTCCTTCTAATTTTATACAAGAAACGATATTTAAGTGTCTACTTGAAGCTAACTTCCTAAGCTTTCTTAAGAACCCAAAAATACATCTCAACTCTTTATAGTTTTTCCGCAATCGCGCTTACCACGTGAGGAAAAGTTTTCCATGAATTTTTCGTTTAGCTAAAATTTATTACGTGTAAAATAGCTTTTCATTCCACCCAACCTCAAAATTAAGTTTTCAACTTGCTTATTACTCTCAAATCATTGCTAGTGTCTATCCGAAAACATACACAGTGGCTCCCTTTAGTATTTAAACAATTTCAGTGACTTAAACCATTTTCAATGTTTGACGCATTCCATTCAAGCCAACATTAAAACCATTTTTGACAAGTTCGCCAATCAATTCTGGTTTTCTCTGGTGTTTGCTGGGGGGAAATTGGGATTGATATATTTGCTTGAATTCTGCATTCCTGAAATCTGTCCTCTCCCTTTCTATTTTCTTCCTTCATATTGCATATTGATGGGATTGAAGAGTGTACAGGGGGAAAGAGTAATCAGATTGCCATTTCATTGAACACACACAAAAGTATTATTTCTGTGCTTTCTTCCCATCATTGCTCCTTGTGATTAAAGAGATTGTTTAGTGTGACATCACCTCATTAGTGATTATTGTATGACCATTAAAAATAGTGTGATATATTGTGAAATATATAAATAAATATTTTTAACTGTGCACACCAGCCTGATTCCTGGTTCTGTGTGACCGGGGGTGAGGGTTAAAAGAGAGGGGCGTGATATAAGTGGTACATCGTTCAGAATAAAAGAACTTATAGACACAAATAAATAATGAAGGGTTTCAGTTGTGCATTCCAAGCTAGGCATTGACTTAGTTGAAGTGCCGGATTGAAATCACTTTCAAGATTGGGGGCTCGTCACGAGATCTCTGAATTAGACATACCACTTGTGACAGTCTAATACAGCGTGCTAACTGACAACTGACGGGGTACATAAACCCTGTTGGGCTACCACACTGTGGTACACTGTGAAAAGTACCCTTCAATAGGAATGCTCTAAGGAATTTGGTCTGTTTCCAAAAATAAAATAACTCTGTAAATCAGAAAGGAAATTAATATTTCCGAAATGGTGACCTTGGTAGAAATCAATATGGCAAAAGAACACGTACTGCTCAAACTATTTGTCAGTGGTGAATGGATAGAACAGGATCAGAATGTGTGGTTGCAGGAAATTAAAGAACAGGCCACTGCAACTGGATTAAATACATGGCAGGATCAGGGTCCATTACATATGGAACTGAGTGAACTGTATATGGCCCCCAAGGTAAAAGAAGAGCAAAGTAAGATTGCCAAAATAGCGGCATATCTGTACCTCCACATTGGAGCAATACAAGACAAATATGTCGAAAACCTAGATATGGCAAACAAGAAACTAAAATCATCAGAAAAAGCCCAAACTGATCTGGACTCTGCAGAGCAAAGGCTACAAAAGAGCTATGAATCAGAAAATGAAACCAGGCAAAACCTGATAAAAATAAAAGAACATATGGATATCCTTCAGCAGGATAAGGTAGAGCAGGATACCAAAGTGCGGGTGCTGCAGAAAGAGTGTCAAGAAAGTTTGGACTCTCCACTGCAGAGCCAGAAAAAGCGGGAACAGCAAATACATTTTAATAGAGCATGCACAGAGCAGGTAGTCACCATCAAAACCGCCTAGACCAAGAAAAAGAAGAAAATAATAAATTGATCCTCAAAGACCTTGACACCCAGACAGAATTCGATGAGGAGCGCCAGAAAGCTGGTGCACTTCAAAAACAAAGAGACAACCTGGCTGCACAGAGGGGTACTCTTATTCAGGAAAGGGACACCTTAGGCCAGGGGGTCAGTTATTTACTTATCTAATTAAAAGATAAGAAGGAAGAAAATCAACTGGCCCTCCAGGGACTGGGTGAGCTCCAAAAAGATTACACACAACTGTTAGAGCACTCCAGGAGGATGGAAGATGCTCTGGCAAAGAGTGACCAGGCCAGTAAGGATAGGACTCAGGAGGTAACCCTCTTGCAGCAAAAATTGGCCCAATATTCAAAAGTGACACAGGAAGCACAGGGAGACAATGAGGCTCTCTGTGAGAAAAATGACAGGCTCCACAGACAGGTAGCTATGCAGGAACAACTGATAGAGACTAGCAAGTCCTTGATAGAGGAACATAAAGGTCAGGTTCTTGCATGGCAACAAGGAGCAGGGGCTGAGAGAGATGATGTCTGCTGGGAAAGGGAAACACCTGAGCATAACCCCAGGAACCCTAGTACCAGAGGCCTTCATCTCTTCCACTCCATGGACGCTGCCACCCCCATGTCCACTGGCGCACATGAGCCAAGGGCCACAGGGATAGCAGACTTCAATCCAATGAGGAATATGGGGCTCATAGATCAGCACCTCCCAGGAATGGATGGGCGGGCAACTGGGTATGGGTTCCCAAGTGCTAGGGCCATATTCTCTGATCAGGGAGACTCCAATGAGGGGAGGGTCAGAGAAATGGATTCTCAAAAATACAATTTACCCAGAGACCAGATGGTAAGATTTTGTGGGGAACTCCATGAGAGTAGGCCCACTAAGGGTATCCTGAAAACCTCTTCCCAGCTAGGACAGTGGGGGTTGGGGGGTACTCAGCCAATCCTGGGAGCAAGGAGGAATCAGAAGAAACATCTGAGCACCACAGGACTCAAGAAACTAGGACCCCCACATTCTGCTAGCCATTCTCAAGCTTGCAGAATACCAGAGAGCCTGGAAGACCAGACAGGCACCTCTGGTAGCAGTGCCTCTGAGTCAGAGGATGAGTGGACCAGGGTCACCCGAGCCGAAAAAGCCAACAAGGTCAAGTGGGCCTTGATCAAGGATCCCCTAAAACAAATAAAGGTCATTAGGAGTGTCATCCCGCCCTATCATAAGAATGCAAAGTATTCGGTTTGGGAGCACCTTGAACTCTTTGCACAAATGATGGAGACTTTACATTTGAAGGACAGCCAAAGCTGTATTCAATATGTGAAGTGGACCTTCTCGCCCGAGTACTCCAGCTTCTTAGCGGGGCTGGAGGATCAGAATCATTCCAGATAGTCCACTTATAGGGCGCCCATCTTGAAACATTTTTCTGAGCACAGGAATCCTCAGGAGACTGGCAAGGCAGCCTACAACTTGCAATGTGGGGAAGATCAGGCCCCACAAGAATTTGTTCAGAATTAAAGCGTGCCTTTGCACAGACCACTAGAAGGGTGCGCACTGACAACAAAGAGTTTGTAAATACTTTCTTCCATGCTCTCCCTAAGTACACCATGACCCAGCTAGTGAGGGACTTTCACGAGAAAAGATCACTAGACTGGGTAATCGAACAAGCCACACGCATTTATGAGGTGCAAAAGCCAGTGGAGAATATAAATAATCCCAAAAGCCCCAAAACAACCAACACCCCTGCTGCTGCTAAAGTGGTGGAGGTGAAGGTTGCCCCCATTTTAGATATACAGATGGGGGGGCCTAAAAACCTACCCACACAGAATCAAAACGACCCCAAACCCAGAAGGCTCTCGGGCCAATCACAAACAGGGAGCCAAGGAGGTAATCCAACAAATGGGACCCCTAACTCCCCTGACTAAATCAGCCCATGCTACAAGGGAAATAGACCCATCCGGGGTGATGTGTGGACTCCTCCAGCTCAAGGGGGCGTGTCCAACCAAACAGCAGCTAACCAAGGGAACTTCCATCCTCACCTCTCCCAGGAGGGCAGTAATCCCCCAAATACTGGACAAAATGTCTTCCCAAGGTACCCGCCAAACTTTAACCCCCAGAACAATCAATCCTTCTTTCCCCACATTCCTGAGCCCAGACTACCCAATTCGGGAGAGGGGAGGCCAAGGGTGGAGGGGTACCCACATTTTCCTAACCTGGGGTATTTTGGGAGAAGGGACAGCTACCCTTCCCGGGATCAGCCCAGGGGAGACATGAGGGCCCCATACCAGCCAGAGCAGGTGTCACAACTAGAGTGACAGATCCTAAACATGGCACAGGATCTGGGTCGCATGCTGAGGTCTCAACAGGACCCTCATATGAGCATGGTGGCGCAGAATGCCTCAAATCCAGGACCTGCACTCCAGAGCAATGACGAGGGAGGAAACCCGACAACCCACCGGTTCCCAGGGAGGAGGCACAAGGGGAAGGGGGGTGTAAAGCCTTGGAGGAAGCTTCCTTCCCCACTTGTAAAAAGCCCCTGGAAACCCAGGAACCGGAACCAAAATCTCCTGCCCCTGAAAGTCTGCAACCCAAGGAGCAGGGCGGGGTTAGGAGAAATAAAGAACCCCTAAAGACCCATTTTGAGGAGGAGGTACGAATCTTCCAGTTTGAAGGAGAGGGATCATCAGAGGATTCTGGGAAAAGGATCTTCTCCTTCAGAGATGGGGGAACTCCTCCCAAAGAAAAATATGTCCCAAAGGATCCAAATCCAGACTGGGTAGATGTGGGGACTGAGTTAGCACCGCCCATCATCAATCCCCAGAATCATCAGCATAAAAATCCCCTGTTTCAAACCCATCCTGGTAACTGCATCCAAAAAGGGGGTGGCGGCCCAGAATCAGAACCAGGGGAACCCAAAACTTCTCCCATATCTAGCTGTCTCCTTTTTCTTTCAGATTCCCAAGACTCCAAACAGAATCCCGCCCAAATCACCTTCTTGTCAGGGTCCAAAACCAAGAAACTAACCCACCAGTTGTCCAAAAATATAAATTATCGTTGCCCCCTTGAGGAAAGGAACAGAAGATTTTATGCCCCGGTCCAAATACATGGGCAGTGTACAATTTAGGCAATGGTGGACACGGGATCCCAAGCTACCCTTTTGTCAAAAAGGGCCTTTGATCAACTGAATTCGGGAAGGGGAGAGAAATACCAAATTAATCTCACCCCTCTTCCTGGACAACTTCAGAACTTCGACGGGAAGGAAATTCCCGTTGTGGGGACTGTGGATTTGGATATTCAAATTGGGCGACACAAAGTGAAGCACCCGGTTATAGTTGTGACTCCAGAGGGCACCCCTTGTTTACTAGGGAATTTATTTATTTATTTAACATTTATAAAGCGCTCACACAGCCCACAGGCATCGAGGCGCTGTTACAGGAATTGTTTGTTTTTCTTAGTTGTGTAATTGCGTTGTTTTTTTTTGTCTTAGTTACGTATTTATAACGCGCTTAAACACCCAAGGTTTCTAAGCGCGGACCCGGGGATCGAACCTGTTGTTGCTTCGTGTCGTCTTGCTTCCAAGACGCGCACACTGCCGCTGAGCTATCCTCCCGGCACATGACATCCTGCGAAGGTTGTCACCCCTCATAGATTGTGTAAACAAGGTCCTCTAGACCCAGACTAGCCGACCAATAAAATTGAAACAGAGTGTCAACCATGTTAGTTTAAACGGCACATGCCACATGGTTGAACTAAAACCTGACCAAATAGAATTTTCACTTCCTCAAAGCCTGGCTGATATTCAGAACATTGGAGAGCAGTTGTTCATCCCTATTCAGTTAAATGAAGGGAAGGACTCTGTTCTCGCCCGAGTGTACGTGAACAACGGTAAGAGCTTCATCAGTGAAGCCATGTTCCGCAAACTCCCAAAAGGTCCAGCCATTCCCACATTTAAACTGATAGACAAATGGGAAATTCACCTGGAAACACGCAATTCCAAACAACTCCTTCCTAGCAGGTGTATGCTCAGAATTTCCATAGGCAACAATAGCATAGTCCATAATTGTTGGGTCGTGCGAGATGTCCCTGCCACATTTTACTTAGGCAGTGACATTCTCAATCGCTTTGCCATTAGTTTGGACCTAATAAACTTCAAAGCTTGGTCCCGATTAGCGGGTAATCCCGTGGGCTTTGATGACCTAGTGAAAGCATTTAGGTCAGCTCAACTGCTGCCTTGTGCAGTTGGAATTCAGATTGGAGATGAAGTCACCATCCCAGAAAGGACCCGACAATTCTCACTGGAAGTGAAAGTTAAAAGAGGACAGAAACTGAAAAACCCTGACGCCTATATTCATCTTAATGCTCATTTCCAACAGCAAGGGTTGTGGGTAAACCCAACACCACTAGTCCACATAGAACATGACACCATTCCAATAGAGGTGGGTAACAGCAACTTAAAGAGTATCACTCTAGCCGTAGGCACCATTAGTGGAATGGCGGTTGATGACTGACATTTTTCCATAGATTGAGGTAATGAACTGTTAGGACCAATCCCCAAGGACTGTGTTGACAGTGTTAGCGATGATGACGCAACACCAGACAGGATCTTGACCCGGCATGGGGGGAATTTCCTGGTGTACACTTCCTGCCCTAATGGTAAGGAAGATGTGACCTGTGACTTCAGGAGGGATGAGGTGATATTCCAAGTCCGCAAGGACTGCCTCCGCCACCTGAAGCCACCAGTCCAAATCAGCACTTTGACCAGGGACTTCTCCACCCAGCTGGAGGAGGCCGCTCAGACAGCAAAACCGGAAGTCTTTTCAGGCTTCAGGCAGATGGTTGAAGAGAGAGTCTACCTAGCTGATGCCTGTGAGACTCTGGAACAATAGCAAAAATTGAAACAAGTTTTCTTAGATTTTCAAGATCTCTTTGCGGTGGACTCATATGACTGTTGTCGCACCGACATCCACACAACAACAATTCCCATGGAACCTGGCATGACTCCAGTGTTGTGAAGCAATATCGCTTGCCTCTCGCATTAATGGAGTCCCTTACTGGAATAATTAAGAACCTTGAGTTCCGTGGCATAATCTGTCCAGTCCACAGCACCTTCAATAATCCGGTGCTCTGGATTATGAAGCCAAATGGGCAGTGGAGACTCTGTGCCGACCTTAGGGAGCTCAACAAATGGGTCCATACTTCCCAATGGCCTCTTCCCTACATTGACCAAGGGCTGGCCCAGATCCAGGGGTCAAAGGTATTCACTGCCATTGACCTGACCAATGGGTACTGGACTGGACTGTACCTGTCAGTATGGAGGACGAATACAAGCTGGCTTTCACCTTTGGGGGTCAGCAGTAGACATGGACCCGGACTCCCTTCAGATACATCAACTCCGGAAATGAATTCAACATTTTTCTACAGAAGGCCATGCCCGACCTGGGTGAAAGGGGTAACCTGGCCTATGTAGATGATGTTTTAGTCAAAAGCTCAACTGTGTAGGAACACAAAGCGGAGATCCGATATGTTCTGACACAGTTGAGGGCTGCCGGAGCAAAACTCTCCTTTCAAAAGGCACAGTGGTGCAGAACCCTTGTCAATTTCCTGGGGCATGAGATTACTCCTTAGAGGCTCTGTTCCCAGTAAAAGAAGGTGTAAGCACTCCAGAAATTAAAAGACCCCACAACTCTGCGGGAACTAAGGAGCCTCCTTGGACTAACTAATTACAGAAGAAAGTTCATCGAGGACTACGCAGATATCACAAGACCCCTGATCCATCAGTTGAAGGGGGGGTGAAGTGGGAGTGGGGTCCAGAACAAGCTGAGTCAGTAAGACAACTCCAAAGAAGCCTCTCACAAGCGCCTTGCCTAGATTACCCTGTCAAAAACAAGGAGTTCTTCTTGGAGACACGGTTCTCAAATACATGCTTGACTGCAGTACTATATCAAAAGCATGACAAGGTCAATCTCCTATGCGAGTAAAACTTTATCCTCTGTGGATGAAAAATTCAATGATTGTGAGAAGGCACTCCTGTCAACGGTGTTAGCATTGTAGAATTACCGCACATTTATCCAGGCGGAACACATCATAGTGGAGACTCTACACCAGCCTTTGCAATATCTGCAAAAGTGACAGAATCCGAGCCGGAAATGTGAGTAATTCCCGAATTACTTCCTGGATTCTGTCAATGCAAGGCTTTCCTGTGGAGGTCAGATATGGCCAAAACAAGAAGAGTCCCCTCGCACAAGGTCTGGCTGACTTGCATGATTGTGCCAGAGAAAACTGTCTCGAGGACGAAAGTCTTAAAACCAAGGACAACATGGAGGCATATGTTAATTCCCCACACAAAGTCTTTGAAGAAGTCCAGTGTGAGGGAATGCCCACTGTCTATGTGGATGGATGCTCTGACCATGTTGGCAACAACGGGGAAAAATAACTTGTGGCCAGCGTAGAGAATGCATGGGTGAATGAAGCCCCAGAACCCTCTGCTGGGTACAAAATTGATCCCCGAAGTAGTCAAGTGGCAGAGTTGATGGCTGTGCATCAAGCCATCCTCACTGCTGTCCAACACCAACTCCACAAATATGTCATAATCACTGATTCAGATTATGTACGGAACGGGTTCGTGGAACACCTGGTTAACTGGAAAACGAGAGGCGCGCTATGTGCTAATAACAAACCGTTGAAACATGGAAAATTAATCCAAAATATTGATGATCTGGTCACCTCGAATGGGATGACCATCTACTGGAAAAAGAATGAACTCTCAACTGCACAATGGAGTAAGGAAACCCTAGATGCTGATTTGATTATGGCTCAAAAAGGGGATCCGATAATTGGTAAGTTTTATCAGCCCATTGAGGACCCTGAGAACTTTCAATTGATGGATACCGATTACATAGGGAAAGAGGACCTCAGAGTGTTGATGAAATGTCCAAAAATGTTTCGAATCCAAGACGGGTTGTTGGTAAGGAGAGCCGTAGCTGGCCATGATCAGTGGGTGGTCCCTACCTCATGCCGAAGCCTCATGCTAAGGCACGCCCACGATGCGGCCACAGCCGGTTATAGGGTATTTCATACAGCACTTGAAATCTTAAGAGATTTTGCATACTGGTACCACATGAGGCAGGACCTTGACCAATGCTTGAAAGGGTGTCTTGTGTGTGCACAATTTCAACCAACACCCCTCACACACCGTGCACCTCTCCAGAAGAGGGGGATGACACTGCCTTGGTCAGATTTACAAGTCAATTTCATCGGGCCCGTGATTCACTCCTCTAGGGGAACAAGTACATGTTGACTGTGACATGCTTGTTCACTAAATGGGTGGAATGTCTCCCGGCCCCAAATTGCAAGGCAGAAACAGCAGCTGCCCTATGATCAACCACATCTTCTTGCATTTTGGACAACCCCAAAGGATCAAGTTAGACCGAGGTAGCCACTTCACTAGTGAAGTGATGACAAAGATGTGGGAGATACTTGGGGTCAAACGGAAACTACACATTGCCTACCGGCAAGCCTCTAATGGTGGAGTTGAGAGATTCAACAAGACAATTGTGACCATATTGAAAAAGTTTGTGCCAGATTCAGGGCCAAGTTCGGACATCCGACTACCTCTTGTCCTGATGGCCATCAGATCTACCCCTACTTCTGCAACTAAAATGTCACCATTTGAGCTGATGACTGGAAAAAGAATGGTGCTTCCCCAGCATCTGCTCTACAGAACCCAAGAGCAGACTTTGATCAATGCCTTCACAACTCATGAGTATGTTGATAATCTGAGAAAACACCTTCAACATGCTTTTGCCTATGCTCAGCGAAATCTAGAAAGATCTGCAGACAGTATGAAGACCCACTATGACCTTAAGACTACTAGAAAAGAATAGCAAGTAGGAGACCGGGTCTACTTATGCAATGTCCAAAGGAACCAGGCCAAACAGCACAAATTTCTGCCTAGCTGGAGGGTTCCTTTTGGAATTGTAGACAAAATCTCACTAGTCGCCTACAAAATCTGTATCCCCAAAGGCAGTTTGGCAGAGGGGGAGGAAGATAAGTGGGTATATATCAACCAACTGCACACTCTGCAGCAACTAGAGGATTCATCTGGAAACTCAGAGGGGGACCTTCCAGACCCCTAGAATTCCAACTATAAAACTATTCCACCTGTTGAAAATGAGTAATAAATTGCAAATAGAAAAGATTGTCATTATATGTCAAATGTATGCGTCTGCCCCACTACATGAATAGTGGTGGGGAAATGTCTACACATATGCTCTGTTTTGTCATCCTAGAATTTGAAACCATGGATCCTAAGCACAGAGGAGGACCACTCAGGGACCGGAAGGAAGATCCAAGGGGCCTGGGGTATCACTCCATACTCTCATCCGGAACCGGCGAGGAGAACCTGTCAATTGAGCACTGATGGGAGAAGCAGACGCATTTTGCCATTTGGACCAGAAAGAAAAAACTGAACATCCCAATCTCGTGACTTCCCCTTGATGGGCGGTCAAGAGTCAACTCACGAGGGGGGGCTTGTGGGATGTTTTAACCCACTAGGCTAAGCCCTGCGACATCCCTGTGTGCTGATGGGGCAGGAATCATCAAAATGGCAGCGAAAACGCCATGTTCGCCAAAATCCATGGAAATTGCGCATTGAAACATGGAAAGATGGCTGCCAAATTTACTTTGCCTGTTGTCAGTAGGGGAAAGGAGACCTCACTGCTGAAACATTTTACTGGACTGCCCACCAAGTAAAAATGAACACTGCAGGAAAGGCAGTGCTTCATTGCAAGAAACCCGGAAATTGCTTTTAAATCTCTTTTTCTTGGTTGCTGAAAATACAAAATACCGGTCCAAAACACCACAAAACATCCAATATCTTTGGTGGGTGTTACCCGCCACTTCATTTTAGGAATCATTATGAACACACAATGTCAGGAAAAGCAGAATCTATCATCAAAATATCCACAGTAAAAAGTTTGCTTGCCTGTGAAAATCTGTCAAAATATGGGCGCAGTACCAGCGGCCGCCTGTATGACAGCTGTCATTAGTTGCATCAGAAGCTTAAACTTGTGCAATTGAAATCAAATGTCTATAAATTAAATGACCTGTTATCAAAAGTAATGTAGGTTTTTAATCTCCATGGTTTAAAGACTGGAATTAGCGTTCTAGTTGCCTGTTTTAACCCTTTAAGTGCCAAGGACGAGGTATCTCGTCCTTGGAAGTGCACACGCAGTGCCAAGGACGAGATAGCTCATCCTTTTCGGCACCTTGTTTTGAGCGATCCCTGCAAAGCAGGGATCGCTCAAAACTGTAATCCAACCCCCGGGCTATGTGAGGGGGAGGTTGCCAGGGGGCTGGATTACCTTCAGTTTCACGTCGGCGTGCGTAACGCATGTCGGCATGAAACTAAAAGTAAATTCCCCGCAGCAGCCATTTTCGGCTGCTGCGGGGAAGAGAGAAGGTAAGAGACATTCTTTGTCCGCCTCGATCTCCGGCTGTATTTCAAGCCGGAGATCGAGGCGGGTATCGTTGGAAAGGGGAGATTCTCCCCTTTCCAACGATACCCATTGTGTGGCATTGCTGCCCGCGGATCGAGCTCAGGGCGCGCGATCCGTGGGCAGCAATGCCACCGGATCAATACAGATCCGTTTGTGACACAGGGGGAGGAGGGGGCTGTTTACTAGGTAAACACCCCCACTCCCCCGTGGCCCCAAGGCATGGGGCCACAGCGGCAGAGACCCCTGGGGGCAGATGATCACTGCCCCCAGGGGTGAAATAAAACAAATAAAAAAAAAAAAAATCGAGTGATGGAGGGCGGTGGGAGGGGGTTTGGGGCCCTGGGGCCCACTAGACCACCAGGGATTTTGTAAAAAATGGTGTCCTTGGAAAGGGGGGGTTCCCCCCTTTCCAAGGACACCACATATAGGAGGCATTGCTGGTCACTGATCGGCGCAGAGCGCTCGATGCGTGACCAGCAACCCACTAGACCACCATGGATCCGTTTGTGGGGGGGGCTGCCTCAAGTAAGCAGCCCTCTCCCCCTCCCGGCCCCCAAAGCATGGGGGCACATGCATGAGAACCCTGGGGCAGATGGCTGACCATCTGCCCCAGGGGAATGAAAAAAAAATATAATTGAAAGTATGTGGAAAGGGGGTGGGGGAAGGGGTGGGGGTGGGGGGCCACTAGCCACCATGGATTTTTTATTGAATGAAAGGGGGGGAGGGATGCCCCCCCCACCGAAGTAGAAAGGGACACCCCTTGGAACCCTCCCTGCGGGCAGATATCTGCTCATAGGAAGGGGCATCTGACCCAAGGGAGGGATGCATGAGGTGGGGCCCCCCCTATCTGCCCCCAGGGTGGATTGCATGAGGTGGGGCCCTCCATTTGGGGTGGGGGGGGTTGAGGGCCACCCCCCATTGCGGTACATCATGCGCTGCCAATTTAGGGTGGCCCTCAGCCCCCCTAAAAAGCAGCCTGTGAATTTGTATTTTGTTTTTTGTTTACCCTACTTTGCTTGGTGCAGATGGCCACATTAGTGTGGCTATCTGCCCCCAGGGTGCCCAAACCCTACTGCCCCATCTATTGGGGGTCCTGCCCCACCTTTTGGGGTGGCCCTCTCCCCCTCACCCCAAATGGAGGTGGGGTGTACCTCATGCAGCCGTTTGGAGGAGGCCCAGGGAGGCCTGCATGAGGTGTGTCCCCCAGCCATTGGGGGTGGGGTGGGGGGGCACCCCAAAAGGTGGGGCAGGACCCCCAATAGATGGGGCAGTAGGGTTTGGGCACCTTGGGGGCAGATAGCCACACTAATGGGCCCATCTTTACCAAGCAAAGTTGGGTAAACAAAAAAAAATATACAAAATCACAGGCTGCTTTTTAGGGGGGGCTGAGGGCCACCCTAAATTGGCAGCGCATGATGTACCGCAACGGGTGGTGGCCCTCAACCCCCCCCACCCTAAATGGAGGGCCCCACCTCATGCAACCCTCCCTGGGCGCAGATAGGGGGGCCTCACCTCATGCATCCCTCCCTGGGGTCAGATTCCCCTTCATAGGAGCAGATATCTGCCCCCAGGGAGGGTTGCATGAGGTGGGGCCCTCCATTTGGGGTGGGGGGGGGTTGAGGGCCACACCCCGTTGCGGTACATCATGCGCTGCCAATTTAGGGTGGCCCTAGGCCCCCCTAAAAAGCAGCCTGTGATTTTGTATATTTCTTTTTGTTTACCCAACTTTGCTTGGTGCAGATGGCCACATTAGTGTGGCTATCTGCCCCCAGGGTGCCCAAACCCTACTGCCCCATCTATTGGGGGTCCTGCCCCACCTTTTGGGGTGGCCCTCTCCCCCCTCACCCCAAATGGAGGTGAGGTGTACCTCACGCAGCTGTTTGGAGGAGGCCCAGGGAGGCCTGCATGAGGTGTGTCCCCCAGCCATTGGGGGTGGGGTGGGGGGCACCCCAAAAGGTGGGTCAGGACCCCCAATAGATGGGGCAGTAGGGTTTGGGAACCCTGGGGGCAAATAGCCACACTAATGGGTCCATCTGCACCAAGCAAAGTTGGGTAAACAAAAAAAAATATACAAAATCACAGGCTGCTTTTTAGGGGGGGCTGAGGGCCACCCTAAATTGGCAGCACATGATGTACCGCAACGGGGGGTGGCCCTCAACCCCCTCACCCCAAATGGAGGGCCCCACCTCATGCAACCCTCCCTGGGCGCAGATAGGGGGGCCTCACCTCATGCATCCCTCCCTGGGGTCTGATGCCCCTTCCTAGGAGCAGATATCTGCCCCCAGGGAGGGTTGCATGAGGTGGGGCCCTCCATTTGGGGTGGGGGGGTTGAGGGCCACCCCCCGTTGCGGTACATCATGCGCTGCATATTTAGGGTGGCCCTCAGCCTCCCCTAAAAAGCTGCCTGTGAATTTGCATTTTGTTTTTTGTTTACCCAACTTTGCTTGGTGCAGATGGCCACATTAGTGTGGCTATCTGCCCCCAGGGTGCCCAAACCCTACTGCCCCATCTATTGGGGTCCTGCCCCACGTTTTGGGGTGGCCCTCTCCCCCCTCACCCCAAATGGAGGTGGGGTGTACCTCACGCAGCCGTTTGGAGGAGGCCCAGGGTGGCCTGCATGAGGTGTGTCCCCCAGCCATTGGGGGTGGGGTGGGGGGGCACCCCAAAATGTGGGGCAGGACCCCCAATAGATGGGGCAGTAGGGTTTGGGCACCCTGGGGGCAGATAGCCACACTAATGGGCCCATCTTCACCAAGCAAAGTTGGGTAAACAAAAAAAAATATACAAAATCACAGGCTGCTTTTTAGGGGAGGCTGAGGGCCACCCTAAATTGGCAGCGCATGATGTACCGCAATGGGGGGTGGCCCTCAACCCCGCCAACCCCAAATGGAGGGCCCCACCTCATGCAACCCTCCCTGGGCGCAGATAGGGGGGCCTCACCTCATGCATCCCTCCCTGGGGTCAGATGCCCCTTCCTAGGCGCAGATATCTGCCCCCAGGGAGGGTTGCATGAGGTGGGGCCCTCCATCTGGGGTGGGGGGGTTTGAGGGCCACCCCCCGTTGCGGTACATCATGCGCTGCCAATTTAGGGTGGCCCTCAGCCCCCCTAAAAAGCAGCCTGTGATTTTGTATATTTTTTTTTGTTTACCCAACTTTGCTTGGTGCAGATGGCCACATTAGTGTGGCTATCTGCCCCCAGGGTGCCCAAACCCTACTGCCCCATCTATTGGGGGTCCTGCCCCACCTTTTGGGGTGGCCCTCTCCCCCCTCACCCCAAATGGAGGTGGGGTGTACCTCACGCAGCCGTTTGGAGGAGGCCCAGGGAGGCCTGCATGAGGTGTGTCACCCAGCCATTGGGGGTGGGGTGGGGGGGCACCCCAAAAGGTGGGGCAGGACTCCCAATAGATGGGGCAGTAGGGTTTGGGCACCTTGGGGGCAGATAGCCACACTAATGGGCCCATCTGCACCAAGCAAAGTTAGGTAAACAAAAAAAATGTACAAAATCACAGGCTGCTTTTTAGGGGGGGCTGAGGGCCACCCTAAATTGGCAGCGCATGATGTACCGCAATGGGGGGTGGCCCTCAACCCCGCCAACCCCAAATGGAGGGCCCCACCTCATGCAACCCTCCCTGGGCGCAGATAGGGGGGCCTCACCTCATGCATCCCTCCCTGGGGTCAGATGCCCCTTCCTAGGAGCAGATATCTGCCCCCAGGGAGGGTTGCATGAGGTGGGGCCCTCCATTTGGGGTGGGGGGAGGTTGAGGGCCACCCCCCGTTGCGGTACATCATGCACTGCCAATTTAGGGTGGCCCTCAGCCCCCCTAAAAAGCAGCCTGTGATTTTGTATATTTATTTTTGTTTACTCAACTTTGCTTGGTGCAGATGGCCACATTAGTGTGGCTATCTGCCCCCAGGGTGCCCAAACCCTACTGCTCCATCTATTGGGGGTCCTGCCCCACCTTTTGGGGTGGCCCTCTCCCCCCTCACCCCAAATGGAGGTGGGGTGTACCTCACGCAGCCGTTTGGTGGAGGCCCAGGGAGGCCTGCATGAGGTGTGTCCCCCAGCCATTGGGGGTGGGGTGGGGGGGCACCCCAAAAGGTGGGGCAGGACCCCCAATAGATGGGGCAGTAGGGTTTGGGCACCCTGGGGGCAGATAGCCACACTAATTGGCCCATCTGCACAAAGCAACGTTGGGTAAACAAAAAAAAATATACAATATCACAGGCTGCATTTTAGGGGGGCTGAGGGCCTCCCTAAATTGGCAGCGCATGATGTACCGCAGAGGGGGGTTGCCCTCAACCCCCCCCACCACAAATGGAGGGAGCCACCTCATGCAACCCTCCCTGGGCGCAGATAGGGGGGCCTCACCTCATGCATCCCTCCCTGGGGTCAGATGCCCCTTCCTAGGAGCAGATATCTGCCCCCAGGGAGGGTTGCATGAGGTGGGGCCCTCCATTTGGGGTGGGGGGGGTTGAGGGCCACACCCCGTTGCGGTACATCATGCGCTGCCAATTTAGGGTGGCCCTCAGCCCCCCTAAAAAGCAGCCTGTGATTTTGTATATTTTTTTTTGTTTACCCAACGTTGCTTGGTGCAGATGGCCACATTAGTGTGGCTATCTGCCCCCGGGGTGCCCAAACCCTACTGCCCCATCTATTGGGGGTCCTGCCCCACCTTTTGGGGTGGCCCTCTCCCCCCTCACCCCAAATGGAGGTTGGGTGTACCTCACGCAGCCGTTTGGTGGAGGCCCAGGGAGGCCTACATGAGGTGTGTCCCCCAGCCATTGGGGGTGGGGTGGGGGGGCACCCCAAAAGGTGGGGCAGGACCCCCAATAGATGGGGCAGTAGGGTTTGGGCACCTTGGGGGCAGATAGCCACACTAATGGGCCCATCTGCACCAAGCAAAGTTGGGTAAACAAAAAAAAATATACAAAATCACAGGCTGCTTTTTAGGGGGGGCTGAGGGCCACCCTAAATTGGCAGCGCATGATGTACCGCAATGGGGGGTGGCCCTCAACCCCGCCAACCCCAAATGGAGGGCCCCACCTCATGCAACCCTCCCTGGGCGCAGATAGGGGGGCCTCACCTCATGCATCCCTCCCTGGGGTCAGATGCCCCTTCCTAGGAGCAGATATCTGCCCCCAGGGAGGGTTGCATGAGGTGGGGCCCTCCATTTGGGGTGGGGGGAGGTTGAGGGCCACCCCCCGTTGCGGTACATCATGCGCTGCCAATTTAGGGTGGCCCTCAGCCCCCCTAAAAAGCAGCCTGTGATTTTGTATATTTATTTTTGTTTACTCAACTTTGCTTGGTGCAGATGGCCACATTAGTGTGGCTATCTGCCCCCGGGGTGCCCAAACCCTACTGCCCCATCTATTGGGGGTCCTGCCCCACCTTTTGGGGTGGCCCTCTCCCCCCTCACCCCAAATGGAGGTAGGGTGTACCTCACGCAGCCGTTTGGTGGAGGCCCAGGGAGGCCTACATGAGGTGTGTCCCCCAGCCATTGGGGGTGGGGTGGGGGGGCACCCCAAAAGGTGGGGCAGGACCCCCAATAGATGGGGCAGTAGGGTTTGGGCACCTTGGGGGCAGATAGCCACACTAATGGGCCCATCTGCACCAAGCAAAGTTGGGTAAACAAAAAAAAATATACAAAATCACAGGCTGCTTTTTAGGGGGGGCTGAGGGCCACCCTAAATTGGCAGCGCATGATGTACCGCAATGGGGGGTGGCCCTCAACCCCGCCAACCCCAAATGGAGGGCCCCACCTCATGCAACCCTCCCTGGGCGCAGATAGGGGGGCCTCACCTCATGCATCCCTCCCTGGGGTCAGATGCCCCTTCCTAGGAGCAGATATCTGCCCCCAGGGAGGGTTGCATGAGGTGGGGCCCTCCATTTGGGGTGGGGGGAGGTTGAGGGCCACCCCCCGTTGCGGTACATCATGCGCTGCCAATTTAGGGTGGCCCTCAGCCCCCCTAAAAAGCAGCCTGTGATTTTGTATATTTATTTTTGTTTACTCAACTTTGCTTGGTGCAGATGGCCACATTAGTGTGGCTATCTGCCCCCGGGGTGCCCAAACCCTACTGCCCCATCTATTGGGGGTCCTGCCCCACCTTTTGGGGTGGCCCTCTCCCCCCTCACCCCAAATGGAGGTTGGGTGTACCTCACGCAGCCGTTTGGTGGAGGCCCAGGGAGGCCTGCATGAGGTGTGTCCCCCAGCCATTGGGGGTGGGGTGGGGGGGCACCCCAAAAGGTGGGGCAGGACCCCCAATAGATGGGGCAGTAGGGTTTGGGCACCTTGGGGGCAGATAGCCACACTAATGGGCCCATCTGCACCAAGCAAAGTTGGGTAAACAAAAAAAAATATACAAAATCACAGGCTGCTTTTTAGGGGGGGCTGAGGGCCACCCTAAATTGGCAGCGCATGATGTACCGCAACGGGGGGTGGCCCTCAACCCCTCCCACCCCAAATGGAGGGCCCCACCTCATGCAACCCTCCCTGGGCGCAGATAGGGGGGCCTCACCTCATGCATCCCTCCCTGGGGTCAGATGCCCCTTCCTAGGAGCAGATATCTGCCCCCAGGGAGGGTTGCATGAGGTGGGGCCCTCCATTTGGGGTGGGGGGCTTGAGGGCCACCCCCCGTTGCGGTACATCATGCGCTGCCAATTTAGGGTGGCCCTCAGCCCCCCTAAAAAGCAGCCTGTGATTTTGTATATTTTTTTTTGTTTACCCAACTTTGCTTGGTGCAGATGGGCCCATTAGTGTGGCTATCTGCCCCCAAGGTGCCCAAACCCTACTGCCCCATCTATTGGGGGTCCTGCCCCACCTTTTGGGGTGGCCCTCTCCCCCCTCACCCCAAATGGAGGTGGGGTGTACCTCACGCAGCCGTTTGGAGGAGGCCCAGGGAGGCCTGCATGAGGTGTGTCCCCCAGCCATTGGGGGTGGGGTGGGGGGGCACCCCAAAAGATGGGGCAGGACCCCCAATAGATGGGGCAATAATGTTTGGGCACTCCGGCGCCAGATTGGCACACCAATGTGCCCCTGTGCACAAAGGGGAGTTGGGTTACCAAAGGAAAGAAGTGAAATTGTTGGAAGGTTTTTTAGGGGGGGCGGTGGGGCACCCCAAAGGGTTGGGAAAGTTTCTAAAGGAATGGGGTGTTAACCCCTCCCTGCCCACAATGGAGTGGGGGCCATGTCATGCAGCCCTCCCTGGGACCAGATATCTGCTCCTAGGAACGGACGCCTGAGCCCAGGGAGGAGTGCAGGACAGCCTCCCCCCTTATCTGCCCCTTGGGAGGGCTACATGAGATGGGCCACCCCTCAAATTGGGGTGGTGGTGGAGAGGTGCAACCCCCCTCACGTTAGAAAATTCCACAGCGGTGTAGGGGGCCCCTCCGCCCCCACAAAAGGGCAGCCTGCCATTTTAAATTGGGTTCTTCGTTTACTATACCTGCCTTGGGGTAGAGGGGCACATTGGTGTGCCAGTCTGGCGCCGGGGTGCCCAAAACGTACAGGCCAATGCAACGGGGGGGGCCAATATGGGTGGTCTGGTATGTGGGTGGGCTGACACAGATAATATATGTTTTGTTCTTCCCTTTACAGGTCTTGAGCAGTTCAAGCTTCTCCCTTGTTATGTACGTATGAAATTTTGCTTATTCCAACATTTTATAGTGGGTGGAGGGCACATTGCTATTGGGATGGGGGTGAACAGAGCCTGTAGTGTTCTCTTGTGAAGGAAGTGCGTGCTCTGGGGAGGTATTGGGGTGGCCAGGAACACACTTGCCCGGGTTGCGGACAAAACGCCCCCCAGTGCAGCTGAACAGTGCTGTTTCCCTGGGAGGGAAGTTTGCCACTTAGCCATCTGTGCAATGTTTTTTTTGTGTGCTGGGGGTTGCCATACATCCATTGGTCTTAGGCCAGTTTGCTATCACTGTGCAGTCCAGCCTTCTGAGGAGGTAGATGACTGAGAAGTTTCATGTATGTGGTGGAAGGAGCTGAAAAATGTACAGATATATGCCAGACAGTTTGGATGTGTTATTGGTAGGCAAAGCACTGAATGTAATTCTTTTATGTTTCTGGTGCAGTTGCGGCTACTGAAAAGCTTATGCTGACTTATGTAAGTACCACATATATTACTTGGTAATGTGCGGGTGGAGGGTTACTGTGGTGGGAGAAACTGTGGCTGCAGTGTCAGTGGTAGGGGTGAGAAAGGGTAGTAGGGCGGTTCGGGGGCCAGTGATGGGAGTGCCTTGCATTGAGGAAGGTGGCTGCTTTGCAGAAGGAAAAATTGGCCGACATAAGTAGCAGCTCCTTTTCAAAAATATTGCCGGTAGTAATGCAGATGGTCATTTTGTTCTGAGCATGGTACGCGTACTTGATACAGAGAACACTACTTTTACTGCAACGATCACCATTTCTGTGGTCCTTTTCCAGCAGTCGTCCCAGTGAGCCCCGCCAGGCTCCCCATCCTTTTGCAGGGGGAAAAGCTGTAACGCAGGGTAGCTAGAGGGGCAGGAGGGGTGGGGGGTGAAGTCATTGGCCTTGGGCGTCCATCTCCCAGATGGATATTTTGTCCCTCAAAAGCAGCAGTGGGTGCAGGGTGCCCCGGCACGGTCCCCATCCCGTCCTAGAGGGGAAAGCTGCAGTGCTGGCCAGGCAGAGATGTAGTGTGGTGGTGGTTGATGTGTGTGACCTTGGCTGCCTCTCTGCCTTGGTAGTCGAATGGCCCCAAGTTCACCAGTACTTTAGGAGCTGCGCCCCAATTTCTCACAATCAAAGTGTCCAAATTTGCATGCATGTGTAATGAATGGCACACATTCTGTCAGAGTAACTATATTCGGAGAGGTTACAAAGCACCCTTGCTGCACAGGTCATATCCTCTGTCAGACTAGTCACCCTGCCAAAGTGTAATGGTGTAGCATGTGGAAGTCACCTTACCACCGTGCAGTGCAGGCGGTGGGCCACAGGAGCAGACAACCTTTACTGATTACAATTGCCCCAGCACAACTGTGTTATTGGCACAAGGTGACATACTGTCTTCTTCACCTCTTTCCCACCTCCTTCCCCTAAAACACAAGTGCCAATTACGTAATGACCTACTGTAAATTCACATGAGAGGTGCATGTCCGAATGGGTGAAGTGTGTGTCTGGGATTGTTACAAGAGTCATGTGTTCACACAATCATTCAGCTAGTTGGTAAACTGTATATATAGGAATATTCATGGGGTTCACTTGTTTACATATCATAGTGACGATGAGGGTTGTGTAGATAATTGCCTACTCTTTCACCCAAAGGGCTGCACGATTTTCCGAGGGCCAACCACATCTGGCTCTCAAAGGGATGCCCTCCTGGTGCATTGGTTTGGGGTTAGGGGGAAGTGCTTTCACCAGCTCAGAGGAGCCATCAGCGATGTCCATGCAAAAGGAGATGCAACCTCCCCACCCTACAGTGGTGCACCTGGGAGGAAAAGATTTAGCGTCTGTGGGAGGGGAAGGGATACATGAGCTGCTAATGGAGGAACTGGAATGGATAGCACAGATGTTTCCAAACAGTGATGGTTTGGTCCCAGATTTCCGGGATTTATTTATTTTTATGTTTTTTCTGCAGGATGCCATATGCCCACTTGTCTTATTTCCATTTCCAATCCGTGTGCAGTCTAGCCTTCCGTAGTGGTAGATGACTGAGAAATGTCATGGAACTGGTGGAAGGAAGTGAAAAATGTACAGATAGTTGCCAGACAGTTTGGATGTGTAATTGGTAAGCAAAGCATTGATTTTAATTATTTTATGTTTCCTTTGCAGTTGCGGCTACTGAAAAGCTATTGCTGACTTATGTAAGTACAACATTTATTACTTGGTAGTGTGGGGGTGGAGGGTTACTGCGGTGGAAGGAATTGTGGCTGCATTGTCAGTGATAAGGGTGGGAAAGGGTAGTGGGGAGGGTCGGGGGCCAGTGATGGGTGTGCCTTGCATTGAGTAAGGCAGCTGCTTTGCAGAAGGAAAGGTTTGGCCGACATAAGTAGCAGCAAATTTTAAAAATGTTTTTCCAGTAGTTATATAGATGGTCATTTTTTTCTGAGCATGCTATGCACACTTGTTACAGAGCTCATTCCTTTCACTGCAAAGTTCACCATTTCTGTGGTCCAATTTCAGAAGTGGTCCCAGTGTGCCCTGTCAGGGTCCCCATCCTTTTGCAGGGGGAAAAACTGTAACGCAGGGTAGCTAGAGAGGGGGGTGTCATTGGCCTTGGGCGTCCGTCCCCCAGGTGGATATTTTGTCCTCCAAATTTAGCAGTGGGTGCAGGGTGCCCTGCAGGGTCCAATCCCTTCCAGGAGAGGAAAGCTGTAGTGCTGACCAGGAAGCTATGTAGGGTAGTGGTGGGTGATGGGTGTGACCTTGGCCACCTCCCTTCCTTGGTAGTGAAGTGCCCCCAAGGTCACTAGTGGTCCTGGAGCTATGGCCGAAACACTCACATTGAAAGTGTCTGAAGGTGCACCCATTTGTGGTAAATGTGGCACATTCTGTCAGGGTACCTATATTCAGAGAGCGTACAAAGCACACTTCCTGTGGACTTCATATCCTCTGTGAGACTAGTCACCCTGCCAAATTGTAACGATGTAGCATGTGCAAGTCACCTTACCACCGTGCTGGGCAGGCGGTGGGCCACAGGAGCAGACAACTTTTACTGATTACAATTGCGCCAGCACAACTGTGTTATTGGCACAAGGTGGCATACTATCTTCTTCACCTCCTTCCCCTGAAAATAATGTGGCAATTATGTGTCGACCTACTGTTATCTCAAATGAGAGGTTGTTTCCGAATGGGTGAAGTGTGTGTCTGGGATTGTTACAAGAGTCATGTATTGGTGCAATTGTTGTGTAATGTGGTAAAATGTATGTGTAGCCATAATCATGGGGGTTTTCCTGTTTCCATTTCCTAGTGAGGATGAGGGTTGTGTGGATTTTCGGCCACTCTTATATCCAAAGGGCTGCACGACTTTTCCGAGGGCCACCTACATCTGGGTCTGGAAGGGATGGCCTTGCAGTGCATTGGTTTGGGGTGGGGGGGATGCGCCTTCACCAGCTCCGAGGAGCCATCATCGCTGCCCAAGCAAAAGGAAAGGCCCCCCCCCTGACCTCATAGTGGTTCACCTGGGAGGAAATGATTTTGCATCTGTGGGACGGAAGGTGGTACGGGAGCAGCTCATGGCAGACCTTGAATGGATAGCACAGAGGTTTCCAAACACTGTGGTGGCGTGGTCCCAGATGATTCCCAGGATGGATTGGAGAACTCAAGGGAATAGAAGGGCCATCAACCGCTCGGTGTGGAAAATGAATGGCGAGTTCACTAGACTGACAGAGGGCAACACCACAATACGGACCATTCACCATGGCAATATCAAAGGTGCTGTGATGTTTCACAGAGATGGGGTGCACCTTCCCAAAACAGGCATGGGGCTGTTCATTGGAAACATAATGGATTTTGCCCAGATGCTATTTTAGCGGGGGTTTTCCCAGTGACTGATGGACACACTGGAAGATGTGAAAAGTGAATAGAAATGGTAGTAAGTAAGTTGGCAGTGAGACTTCCACTTTCTAGCAATTGTTTGCATTCATGGCATGTCAAAGCATTCAGTATGTTTCTGCTACTTATTTCTTAGGTACCCATCAGTACTTGCTTCAGCCTACATCAATGTGCTTGGCCTTGCAATAATTTTGTCCTTGTGAGCTTTCCCCTTACAATAGACACCCCTATATGAATGAGCAGGTGTTTTTGTCAAAAGTGTGCCAGCAGTTGCCCGGAAGGGCCAGCCGTGTACTTTATTCATCTTCCCTTTCTGCTTCTTCATTGCCTATGGCTTTTCAACTCACCCAATCACTAATACGTTGCATGGTTCCTTCTCACCTCGATTTCCCATCCACAAGCATGCCATGGAGGAGGGCATGGTGCAAAGCATGTTGGCTGTTTCTGAATAGGTAGTGTGGCTGAAATCCTCGTCCCCACGCTTGTATTTCTGTACAGTTTAGCGGAATAGTACATTGTCCATAGATTTTTTGTTCTCTTTCTGTTAGGTGCAGGTGTGTTGTAGCTGTCTACCCACTTGTAGGAAAGCAGTCAGCTGGTCCTTAGCATTTCACGTGAGTGTTTGCAAAGTACTACTCCGTTTATTGTAGCGTGCAGGGAGTACGTCATATTGCAGAGGGCTGCTACAGTTTGTGAGCAAAGTCTGGACCTTTTGGTGTACTTGTGTGGAGTAGGTTTGTGGCACTGAATACCACTTACTGTGCTACGTTCCATACTTTCAGAAGCACACATACTTCTTGTTTCAGTCTTCATCTGGTCTTTGGGCAGTGAAGGGTTCCATAGCGAAGGTACTCATGGCTTCTCGGCGATAAATGTCTGGTGCGGAGGCATTAACTGCAGTGATGGAGTCTGGCTCAGAGCCAGGCACAGATGTGTACATGCATTCTGAAACAGATAGTGCTTCTGAGGGGCACGAGGGAAGTGATTGGGGAAGTGAGATGGCCATTGACGAAAGTCCCTCCTCCCACTCATCATCGTCATCATCTGATGATGAAGAGGAAGGAAGAGTTCGTCCACCTTTTTGCACACTTCCCACACGCAGGGGACCTGTAAGGGGGAGGGGACGTGCAAGACGGCCACGCAATGTGGCAGTTCCTGACATGACTCAAGAGTCACTCTGGGTGCCTCCAGCAATGGCTCAGCCTGTTGTGCCCCCTTTCACTGGTATATCAGGGTGCACAGTATATACAGAAGGGTTTCAGCCTATTGATTTTTTCAACCTTTTTGTTGATGAAGGGTTCATTGCAGATGTGGTTCAGCAAACCAATTTATACGCTGCACAGTTCATGAGGTCTAGGGGTCCCACTCTGAAACCCCACTCCAGAGCACAAGCATGGGTACCCACAAACGATGTTGAAATGAGACAGTTTTGGGGTCTCATTTTGCTCATGTGAATTGGACACAAGCCGTCTGTCGCAATATACTGGTCTACTGTAGCACCACTTTATTGCCCCTTTTTTTCAGCTACAATGAGCAGAAATCTCTTTCAAGCACTGCACCGTATGTTGCACTTCAATGACAACTCGGCAGCATTACCCAAAACTGACCCAACTTTGATAGGCTGTTCAAACTTAAGCCATTTCTGGACCACTTCACTCACCGATTTGCAGAGGTGTATGTTCCTAGCCAGAACATATCCATTGATGAATCGTTGGTGTTGTTCAAAGGTCGCCTTGTATTCAGGCAATACATTCCTAGCAAGAGATCACGATATGGAATTAAAATGTACATGTTGTGTGAAAGTACCACTGGGTATGTCAGCAGCATGAGAGTCTACACCGGTAAAGACTCCACCCTAAACCCTCCGGGCTGCCCAGCCCATTTAGGGACAAGTGAGAAGATTGTTTGGGATCTTCTCACACCATGGCTCCACAAGGGACATCATTTGTATGTAGACAATTTCTACACCGGAATTCCACTGTTCAAGGAATTGTTCAATGTGGGCACACTGGCATGCGGTACAATCCGCAGTAATTGCAAAGGCTTCCCCAGACAACTTGTGTGTAAGAAGTTGGCCAAGGGACAATGTATGGCATTGCGGCAGGATGAATTGTTAGCAGTGAAATTCTGCGACAAAAGGGATGTGTACATGCTAAGTACTATTCATGATGAAAGTACTTCAGCTGTCCCTCTGCGCAGGCAGACTCAGCAAGTGTTGAAGCCCAATTGCATTCTGGATTACAACAAGTACATGGGTGGAGTAGACAAAAATGACCAAGTGCTTGAGTCATACCACGCTGAACGCAAGTCACGTTTCTGGTACAAACGGTAGCCACACACATTGTGCATATGGCAACGTACAATGCTTATGTGGTGTACCGTGCAGCTACTCCAGAAAACAAGCTCTCCTTTTTGGATTTTGAATTAGAAATTGTTCAATCTCTGGCTAATGTTCATGTACAAATTCCCTCCTTTCCAGAGGTCGAAGATGTGGCCAGATTGCAAGAGCGACACTTTGGTGATTATGTTCCTCCCACTGCCACGAAGGCACAACCGTACCGAAAATGTAAGGTGTGTACAAAACAAGGAAAGAGGAAGGATACTCGGGTGTACTGTCCCCAATGCCCTTCCCAGCCTGCCCTCTGCTTTCAGCCTTGTTTCCTTTTGTATCATACACAGGAAAATTATTGGGAGATCGACTGATTTCCGAAAATGCCCATCATTCCTTGAAAGGGACCCTTAGCCACTGAAATCGTGCATGTCTTGTAAAGGAATGGCACTCTTGCACCCTGCCCTGGAGGTGTACCTTCAATGAAAATGCAACAGGATGTCAACTCACTTCACTTGATTTAGCGTGCATTCACGAGCATCGCTAGTCCTGCTTCCTCCACTTGAGGCTTGCCTTGGAAAGGCAACCACAGCCGTAGCTTTCCCTTGAGGCCTGTCAAGAAAATGTACATCAGTCTAGATCCCTCAGCTCAAAGCGTGACTTGCAAAGGAACGCTAATCAGGCTCCTTCCATTGGAGGCGTGCCTATGAAATAGTAATCATTATGAGTCCCTGTACTTGAGTTGTGCCATGCGGGTCTTTCCCCTTTGGCGTGCTTTGGCAAGCAATGCTAGTCCTGCCCCCTCCACTTGAGGCCTGCCTGGGAAAGAGACATCACCTCCGGTACCTTTCACTTCAGGTCTGCCTCATAAGGAAAAGGCAGTCTAGCTCCCTCTGCGCGTGGTGTGCCTTGCAAAGTAACACAATGCTTGTTTCTTCCAAAGCAGGCACATCTTGGAAAGAAATGCCACTCTAGCTCCCTCCACTTGAGGTGTGCCTTGGAGTAGGTGGGGACAGCACTCTGCATTACTCCCCTTTGGCGTGCTTTGGCAAGCAATGCTAGTCCTGCCCCCTCCACTTGAGGCCTGCCTGGGAAAGAGACATCACCCCCCGTACCTTTCACTTCAGGTCTGCCTCATAAGGAAAAGGCAGTCTAGCTCCCTCTGCGCGTGGTGTGCCTTGCAAAGTAACGCAATGCTTGTTTCTTCCAAAGCAGGCACATCTTGGAAAGAAATGCCACTCTAGCTCCCTCCACTTGAGGTGTGCCTTGGAGTAGGTGGGTACAGCACTCTGCTTTACTCCCCTTTGGCGTGTTTTGGCAAGCAATGCTAGTCCTGCCCCCTCAACTTGAGGCCTGCCTGGGAAAGAGACATCACCCCCCGTACCTTTCACTTCAGGTCTGCCTCATAAGGAAAAGGCAGTCTAGCTCCCTCTGCGCGTGGTGTGCCTTGCAAAGTAACGCAATGCTTGTTTCTTCCAAAGCAGGCACATCTTGGAAAGAAATGCCACTCTAGCTCCCTCCACTTGAGGTGTGCCTTGGAGTAGGTGGGGACAGCACTCTGCTTTACTCCCCTTTGGCGTGCTTTGGCAAGCAATGCTAGTCCTGCCCCCTCCACTTGAGGCCTGCCTGAGAAAGAGACATCACCCCCGGTACCTTTCACTTCAGGTCTGCCTCATAAGGAAAAGGCAGTCTAGCTCCCTCTGTGCGTGGTGTGCCTTGCAAAGTAACGCAATGCTTGTTTCTTCCAAAGCAGGCACATCTTGGAAAGAAATGCCACTCTAGCTCCCTCCACTTGAGGTGTGCCTTGGAGTAGGTGGGGACAGCACTCTGCTTTACTCCCCTTTGGCGTGCTTTGGCAAGCAATGCTAGTCCTGCCCCCTCCACTTGAGGCCTGCCTGGGAAAGAGACAACACCCCCGGTACCTTTCACTTCAGGTCTGCCTCATAAGGAAAAGGCAGTCTAGCTCCCTCTGCGCGTGGTGTGCCTTGCAAAGTAACGCAATGCTTGTTTCTTCCAAAGCAGGCACATCTTGGAAAGAAATGCCACTCTAGCTCCCTCCACTTGAGGTGTGCCTTGGAGTAGGTGGGGACAGCACTCTGCTTTACTCCCCTTTGGCGTGCTTTGGCAAGCAATGCTAGTCCTGCCCCCTCCACTTGAGGCCTGCCTGGGAAAGAGACAACACCCCCGGTACCTTTCACTTCAGGTCTGCCTCATAAGGAAAAGGCAGTCTAGCTCCCTCTGCGCGTGGTGTGCCTTGCAAAGTAACGCAATGCTTGTTTCTTCCAAAGCAGGCACATCTTGGAAAGGAATGCCACTCCACCGCCTCTAGTTGAGGCGGGCCATGGAGAAGAAGGGTGGAGCACTCTGGGTCACTCCCCTATGGGAGTGCAGCTTGCTCCTGTTCGGGATTGCCTTACAAAAAAAAACATCTGGAAAACCCCACCCGCTTCCGGCGTACTTTGGACAGGAACCCAAATCTGGCTCCTTCCACCTAAGGTTTGGCAAGCAAAGAAAGGCCAGTCCCGGTCCCTCTACTCAAGCCGTGCGTTGTGGAAGACCAGAACACCATTCAGGTTCCCTCCACTCAAGGGGTGTCTTTTCAAAATAATACACGCCACTTTGGCTCCCTCCCTTGAGCTCTAAGTGTCATGAAAGTGGTACTTGGACACCAACTATATGGCAGCGGTGTCTTGCGTACCTCGTAAGATCCTGCCTTGTTTATTGTTTTACTGCGAGTAATGTTATGTGTGGTGTAAGTGACACGTCTTCTGTAGGAATGAATTGGATATGATTGGTGTGTGAATTAGGTAAAGATACAAAGAACATGCAGATGCAATTTCTGTGAATGGACTTTTCCAGCACTGCCGAAATGATTGTCATGTTGCAGGATGGCTGTTTTGTGTGGGTACGGTGGAACATAAGAATGTTTGCCCATAGTTGCTATGGGCATACTGAAAGCTGGTGTGGAAGATAGCGCCTGTAGGGCAGGGTAGCAAAGTCAGCCAGTATGCACTTGCTATCACTGTCCACATGTGATTGCTGGCACATAAAGTTTGCATGCAGACACAGTTGCTATGAAATTGATGCCAAATGATAGTTAAGATATTGCTAGAGACACAGTTGCATTGTACACACATGTCCATGTGGTATAAGTGTGTAGATATGCTCATGTGTAGATACACTTGCTCTGGTGCTAGTGATTTGGTAGAAGTGCAACTGCTGAAATGGATGCCAACTGACTGCAGACACGAAAGGGATACGAATGGCCAGTGATCCGGTGGGTGCCTTGTCGTGGCATCACTGCTCACAAGGACAAACCTTGTTGTGCAACACAAGGAGGTTTGTCCTTGTGCTAAATCCCTCCTTGCGTGTCTAACTGCATTGCGTCTGGTATGTATGGGAAGTGTGAGGAAAGGTGCATGTGAAATGGCTTACTGCCAGTACTTTACTGTTTCCTAAGCGCACTACAGCGAAGTTACTATACTAAAGATGTACCCATTGTCACTCAGGTACCACACCTGCACACAAGAGGTCAGCCTCTCATTGGGACACGTGTGGCGATGCGGGAAGGTAGGCCACGAGTTGTTGGCAGTGTGTTTCGGTGAGTGGCCAGAGGGAAATGTCTGAGAATTGTCTTCATTTCCGGCCAATTTCAGAGTCATTTCCCTGTGTCCACTCACCGAAACACGTCGCCAACAGCAGATGTCATACCTTCTCGTGTTCCCACAGGTGTCCCGACGAAAAAGGTATCTCGCATGTGTGGGTGCACCTACCGGGGTCGCAAAAGGAAAAGGGTAACCCGCTGGTAACCCCAAGCCTTTCGCCACAGCACAATTTGTTCATGTGGGCAACCTACAGATTTGGGCCTAGGGTGTCGAAGCCAGCAAGGAAAACAGGGAACCCCATGCATTTCCCAAAAGAGGACACCCGTTGCAAAGCACAGAGGTCTGATTTGCGCGAAGCGGGCCAGAATTTATTACCCAGAACCCCAGACAAAGTGAACATTGTGTTTTTTCCCCACCAAATATCACACTTTGTCAGGGATTGTGGCTAATAAAAACTGGGGCAATTTGCGCAAGGCAGACCTCTGTGGATTCCCACGGGTGTCCTCTTTTGGGAAATGCATGGGGTTCCCTGTTTCCCTTGCTGGCTGCGACACCCTAGGCCCAAATCTGTAGGTTGCCCACATGAACAAAATGGGCAGTGGCGAATGGCTTGGGGTTCCCAGTCGGTTACCCTTTTCCTTTTGCGCCCCCGGTAGGTGCACCCACACATGTGAGGTACCGTTTTCATCGGGACACATGTGGGGACACGGGAAGGTAGGCCACGTGTTGTTGGCGGTGTGTTTCGGTGGGTGGCCAGAGCGAAATGTCTGAGAATTGTCTTAATTTCCGGCCAATTTCAGAGACATTTCCCTGTGTCCACTCACCGAAACACGTCGCCAACAGCAGATGTCATACCTTCTTGTGTTCCCACAGGTGTCCCGACGAAAAAGGTACCTCGCATGTGTGGGTGCACCTACCGGGGGCGCAAAAGGAAAAGGGTAACCCGCTGGTAACCCCAAGCCTTTCGCCACAGCACAATTTGTTCATGTGGGCAACCTACAGATTTGGGCCTAGGGTGTCGAAGCCAGCAAGGAAAACAGGGAACCCCATGCATTTCCCAAAAGAGGACACCCGTGGGAAAGCACAGAGGTCTGATTTGCGCGAAGCGGGCCAGAATTTATTACCCAGAACCCCAGACAAAGTGAACATTGTGTTTTTTCCCCACCAAATATCACACTTTGTCAGGGATTGTGGCTAATAAAAACTGGGGCAATTTGCGCAAGGCAGACCTCTGTGGATTCCCACGGGTGTCCTCTTTTGGGAAATGCATGGGGTTCCCTGTTTCCCTTGCTGGCTGCGACACCCTAGGCCCAAATCTGTAGGTTGCCCATATGAACAAAATGGGCAGTGGCGAATGGCTTGGGGTTCCCAGTCGGTTACCCTTTTCCTTTTGCGCCCCCGGTAGGTGCACCCACACATGTGAGGTACCGTTTTCATCGGGACACGTGTGGGGACACGGGAAGGTAGGCCACGTGTTGTTGGCGGTGTGTTTCGGTGGGTGGCCAGAGCGAAATGTCTGAGAATTGTCTTCATTTCTGGCCAATTTCAGAGACATTTCCCTGTGTCCACTCACGGAAACACGTCGCCAACAGCAGATGTCATATCTTCTTGTGTTCCCACAGGTGTCCCGACGAAAAAGGTACCTCTCATGTGTGGGTGCACCTACCAGGGGCGCAAAAGGAAAAGGGTAACCCGCTGGTAACCCCAAGCCTTTCGCCACAGCACAATTTGTTCATGTGGGCAACCTACAGATTTGGGCCTAGGGTGTCCAAGCCAGCAAGGAAAAGAGGGAACCCCATGCATTTCCCAAAGGAGGACACCAGTGGGAAAGCACAGAGGTCTGATATGCGCGAAGCGGGCCAGAATTTATTACCCAGAACCCCAGACAAAGTGAACATTGTGTTTTTTCCCCACCAAATATCACACTTTGTCGGGGATTGTGGCTAATAAAAACTGGGACAATTTGCGCAAGGCAGACCTCTGTGGATTCCCACGGGTGTCCTCTTTTGGGAAATGCATGGGGTTCCCTGTTTCCCTTGCTGGCTGCGACACCCTAGGCCCAAATCTGTAGGTTGCCCACATGAACAAAATGGGCAGTGGTGAATGGCTTGGGGTTCCCAGTCGGTTACCCTTTTCCTTTTGCGCCCCCGGTAGGTGCATCCACACATGTGAGGTACCGTTTTCATCGGGACACGTGTGGGGACACGGGAAGGTAGGCCACGTGTTGTTGGCGGTGTGTTTCGGTGGGTGGCCAGAGCGAAATGTCTGAGAATTGTCTTAATTTCCGGCCAATTTCAGAGACATTTCCCTGTGTCCACTCACCGAAACACATCGCCAGCAGCAGATGTCATACCTTCTCGTGTTCCCACAGGTCTCCCGACGCAAAAGGTACCTCACATGCGTGGGTGCACCTACCTGGCCGCCAAGGGGCAAGCCGAAAATGCAAGCAACCCCCAGTCTGTTTGCAGAGGGGAATCTCAGCCATTCTGCCGACCGGCACAACGTACAGATATGGGCCTCGGGTGTCCAAGCCACCGAGGAAAACAGGGAGCCCCATGCATTTCCGAAAAGAGGACACCCGTGGGAATCCGCAGAGGTGTGCTTTGCACACATCGCCTCAGATTTTTTTACCCAGACACCCCTGCAAAGTCCGAAATGTGGGAAAAAAAACGCTTTTTCTGCACATTTTGCTCGACGCACCCATCGAAACACGCCCCCAACAACACATGGCCTACCGTCCCGCGTTCCCACAGGTGTCCCGATGAAAACGGTACCTCACATGCGTGGGTGCACCTACCTGGCCGCCAAATGGCAAGCCGAAAACGCAAGCAACCCCGAGTCTGTTTGCAGAGGGGAATCTCAGCCATTCTGCCGACCGGCACAATGTACAGATATGGGCCTCGGGTATCCAAGCCACTGAAGAAAACAGGGAGCCCCATGCATTTTCCGAAAAGAGGACACCCGTGGGAATCCGCAGAGGTGTGCTTTGCGCACATCGCCCCAGATTTTTTTACCCAGACACCCCTGCAAAGTCCGAAATGTGGGGAAAAAAACACATATCTGTATGTTGTGCCGGTCGGCAGAATGGCTGAGATTCCCCTCTGCAAACAGACTGGGGGTTGCTTGCGTTTTCGGCTTGCCCCTTGCCGGCCCGGTAGGTGCACCCACGCATGTGAGGTACCGTTTTCATCGGGACACCTGTGGGAACGCGGGACGGTAGGCCATGTGTTGTTGGGGGCGTGTTTCAATGGGTGCGTCGAGCGAAATGTGCGGAAAAAGCGTTTTTTCCCCACAATTCGGACTTTGCAGGGGTGTCTGGGTAAACAAATCTGGGGCGATGTGCGCAAATCACACCTCTGCGGATTCCCACGGGTGTCCTCTTTTCGGAAATGCATGGGGCTCCCTGTTTTCCTTGGTGGCTTGGACACCCGAGGCCCATATCTGTATGTTGTGCCGGTCGGCAGAATGGCTGAGATTCCCCTCTGCAAACAGACTGGGGGTTGCTTGCGTTTTCGGCTTGCCCCTTGCCGGCCAGGTAGGTGCACCCACGCATGTGAGGTACCATTTTCATCGGGACACCTGTGGGAACGCGGGACGGTACGCCATGTATTGTTGGGGGCGTGTTTCGATGGGAGCGTCGAGCGAAATGTGCGGAAAAAGAGTTTTTTTCCCCACATTTCGGACTTTGCAGGGGTGTCTGGGTAAAAAAATCTGGGGCGATGTGCGCAAATCACACCTCTGCGGATTCCCACGGGTGTCCTCTTTTCGAAAAATGCATGGGGCTCCCTGTTTTCCTTGGTGGCTTGGACACCCGAGGCCCATATCTGTATGTTGTGCCGGTCGGCAGAATGGCTGAGATTCCCCTCTGCAAACAGACTGGGGGTTGCTTGCGTTTTCGGCTTTCCCCTTGCTGGCCAGGTAGGTGCACCCACGCATGTGAGGTACAGTTTTCATCGGGACATCTGTGTGAACGCGTGACAGTAGGCCATTTTTTTCCCCACATTTCGGACTTTGCGGGGGTGTCTGGGTAATAAATTCTGGCCCGCTTTGCGCAAATCAGACCTCTGTGCTTTCCCACGGGTGTCCTCTTTTCGGAAATGCATGGGATTCCCTGTTTTCCTTGCTGGCTTCGACACCCTAGGCCCATATCTGTATGTTGTGCCGGTTGGCAGAATGTCTGAGATTTCCCTCTGAAAACAGACTTGGGGTTACTTGTGTTTTAGGCTTTCCCCTTGGCGGCCAGGTAGGTGCACCCACACATGTGAGGTACCGTTTTCATCGGGACACCTGTGGGAACGCGTGACAGTAGGCCGTGTGTTGTTGGGGGCGTGTTTCGATGGGTGAGCCAAGCGAAATGTGCGGAAATTGCGTATTTTTTCCCACATTTCGGACTTTGCAGGGGTGTCTGGGTAATAAATTCTGGGGCGATTTGGGCATATCATACCTCTGCGGATTCCCACGGGTGTCCTTTTTTTGGAAATGCATGGGGTTCCCTGTTTTTCTTGGTGGCTTGGACACCCGAGGCGATATCTGTATGATGTGACAGTGTGACATTTCCGGTGTGAAAACAGACTTGGGGTTACTTGTGTTTTAGGCTTTCCCCTTGGCGGCATGGTAGGTGCACCAACACTTGTGATGTACCGTTTTCATCGGGACACCTGTGGGAACGCGTGACGGTAGGCCATGTGTTGTTGGGGGCGTGTTTCGATAGGTGAGCCGAGCGAAATGTGCGGAAATTGCATATTTTTTCCCACATTTCGGACTTTGCAGGGTTGTCTGGGTAATAAATTCTGGGGTAATTTGGGTATATCATACCTCTGCGGATTCCCACGGGTGTCCTCTTTTCAGAAATGCATGGGGTTCCCTGTTTTCCTCGGTGGCTTCGACACCCGAGGCCCATATCTGTATGTTGTGCCGGTCGGCAGAATGTCTGAGATTTCCCTCTGAAAACAGACTTGGGGTTACTTGTGTTTTAGGCTTTCCCCTTGGCGGCCAGGTAGGTCCACCCACACATGTGAGGTACTGTTTTCATCGGGACACCTGTGGGAACGCGTGACGGTAGGCCATGTGTTGTTGGGGGCGTGTTTCGATGGGTGAGCCGAGCGAAATGTGCGGAAATTGCGTATTTTTTCCCACATTTCGGATTTGCGGGGGTGTCTGGGTAATAAATCCTGGGGCGATTTGGGCATATCATACCTCTGCAGATTCCCACGGGCGTCCTCTTTTTGGAAATGCATGGGGTTCCCTGTTTTCCTTGGTGGCTTGGACACCCGAGGCCCATATCTGTATGATGTGAGAGTGTGACATTTCCAGTGTGAAAACAGACTTGGGGTTACTTTTGTTTTAGGCTTTCCCCTTGGCGGCCAGGTAGGTGCACCCACACATGTGAGGTACCGTTTTCATCGGGACACCTGTGGAAACACGGGACAGTAGGCCATGTGTTGTTGGGGGCGTGTTTCGATGGGTGAGTCGAGCAAAATGTGAGGAAAATGCGTATTTTTTCCCACATTTCGGACTTTGCAGGGGTGTCTGCGTAATAAATTCTGGGGCAATTTGGGCATATCATACCTCTACGGATTCCCACGGGTGTCCTCTTTTCGGAAATGCATGGGGTTCCCTGTTTTCCTCGGTGGCTTGGACACCCGAGGCCCATATCTGTACGTTGTGCCGGTCGGCAGAATGTCTGAGATTCCCCTCTGCAAACAGACTGGTGGTTGCTTGCGTTTTCAGCTTGCCCCTTGCCGGCCAGGTAGGTGCACCCACGCATGTGAGGTACTGTTTTCATCGGGACACCTGTGGGAACGCGGGACGGTAGGCCATGTGTTGTTGGGGGCGTGTTTCGATGGGTGCGTCTAGCGAAATGTGCGGAAAAAGCGTTTTTTCCCCACATTTCGGACTTTGCAGGGGTGTCTGGGTAAAAAAATCTGGGGCGATGTGTGCAAATCACACCTCTGCGGATTCCCACGGGTGTCCTCTTTTTGGAAATGCATGGGGCTCCCTGTTTTCCTTGGTGGCTTGGACACCAGAGGCCCATATCTGTATGTTGTGCCGGTCGGCAGAATGGCTGAGATTCCCCTATGCAAACAGACTGGGGGTTGCTTGCGTTTTACGGCTTGCCCCTTGCCGGCCAGGTAGGTGCACCCACGCATGTGAGGTACCGTTTTCATCGGGACACCTGTGGGAACGCGGGACGGTAGGCCATGTGTTGTTGGGGGTGTGTTTTGATGGGTGCGTCGAGCGAAATGTGCGGAAAAAGCATTTTTTTCCCCACATTTCGGACTTTGCAGGGGTGTCTGGGTAATAAATTCTGGCCCGCTTCGCGCAAATCAGACCTCTGTGCTTTCCCACGGGTGTCCTCTTGTCAGAAATGCATGGGGTTCCCTGTTTTCCTTGCTGGGTTCGACACCCTAGTCCCATATCTGTATGTTGTGCCGGTCGGCAGAATGGCTGAGATACCCCTCTGCAAACAGACTGGGGGTTGCTTGCGTTTTCGGCTTGCCCCTTGCCGGCCAGGTAGGTGTACCCATGCATGTGAAGTACCGTTTTCATCGGGACACCTGTGGGAATGCGGGACGGTAGGCAATGTGTTGTTGGGGGCATGTTTCGATGGGTGAACCGAGCGAAATGTGCGGAAATTGCGTATTTTTTCCCACATTTCGAACTTTGCAGGGGTGTCTCGGTAATAAATTCTGGGGCAATTTGGGCATATCATACCTCTGCGGATTCCCACAGGTGTCGTCTTTTTGGAAATGCATGGGGTTCCCTGTTGGCCCATATCTGTACGTTGTGCCGGTTGGCAGAATGTCTGAGATTTCCCTCTGAAAACAGACTTGGGGTTACTTGTGTTTTAGGCTTTCCTCTTGGCAGCCAGGTAGGTGCACCCACACATGTGAGGTACCGTTTTCATCGGGACACCTGTGGGAACGCGTGACGGTAGGCCATGTGTTGTTGGGGGCGTGTTTCGATGGGTGAGCCGAGCGAAATATGCAGAAATTGCGTATTTTTTCCCACATTTCGGATTTGCGGGGGTGTCTGGGTAATAAATCCTGGGGAGATTTGGGCATATCATACCTCTGCAGATTCCCACGGGTGTCCTCTTTTTGGAAATGCATGGGGTTCCCTGTTTTCCTTGGCGGCTTGGACACCCGAAGCCCATATCTGTATGATGTGAGAGTGTGACATTTCCAGTGTGAAAACAGACTTGGGGTTACTTGTGTTTTAGGCTTTCCCCTTGGCGGCCAGGTAGGTGCACCCACACATGTGAGGTACCGTGTTCATCGGGACACCTGTGGGAACGCGTGACGGTAGGCCATGTGTTGTTGGGGGCGTGTTTCGATAGGTGAGCCGAGCAAAATGTGCGGAAATTGCATATTTTTTCCCACATTTCGGACTTTGCAGGGTTGTCTGGGTAATAAATTCTGGGGTAATTTGGGTATATCATACCTCTGCGGATTCCCACGGGTGTCCTCTTTTCGGAAATGCATGGGGTTCCCTGTTTTCCTCGGTGGCTTGGACACCCGAGGCCCATATCTGTATGTTGTGCCGGTCGGCAGAATGTCTGAGATTTCCCTCTGAAAACAGACTTGGGGTTACTTGTGTTTTAGGCTTTCCCCTTGGCGGCCAGGTAGGTCCACCCACACATGTGAGGTACTTTTTTCATCGGGACACCTGTGGGAATGCGTGACGGTAGGCCATGTGTTGTTGGGGGCGTGTTTCGATGGGTGAGCCGAGCGAAATGTGCGGAAATTGCTTATTTTTTCCCACATTTCGGATTTGCGGGGGTGTCTGGGTAATAAATCCTGGGGCGATTTGGGCATATCATACCTCTGCAGATTCCCACGGGCGTCCTCTTTTTGGAAATGCATGGGGTTCCCTGTTTTCCTTGGTGGCTTGGACACCCGAGGCCCATATCTGTATGATGTGAGAGTGTGACATTTCCAGTGTGAAAACAGACTTGGGGTTACTTTTGTTTTAGGCTTTCCCCTTGGCGGCCAGGTAGGTGCACCCACACATGTGAGGTACCGTTTTCATCGGGACACCTGTGGAAACACGGGACAGTAGGCCATGTGTTGTTGGGGGCGTGTTTCGATGGGTGAGTCGAGCAAAATGTAAGGAAAATGCGTATTTTTTCCCACATTTCGGACTTTGCAGGGGTGTCTGCGTAATAAATTCTGGGGCAATTTGGGCATATCATACCACTACGGATTCCCACGGGTGTCCTCTTTTCGGAAATGCATGGGGTTCCCTGTTTTCCTCGGTGGCTTGGACACCCGAGGCCCATATCTGTACGTTGTGCCGGTCGGCAGAATGTCTGAGATTCCCCTCTGCAAACAGACTGGTGGTTGCTTGCGTTTTCGGCTTGCCCCTTGCCGGCCAGGTAGGTGCACCCACGCATGTGAGGTACCGTTTTCATCGGGACACCTGTGGGAACGCGTGACGGTAGGCCATGTGTTGTTGGGGGCGTGTTTCGATGGGTGCGTCGAGCGAAATGTGCGGAAAAAGCATTTTATCCCCACATTTCGGACTTTGCAGGGGTGTCTGGGTAAAAAAATCTGGGGCGATGTGCGCAAATCACACCTCTGCGGATTCCCACGGGTGTCCTCTTTTTGGAAATGCATGGGGCTCCCTGTTTTCCTTGGTGGCTTGGACACCCGAGGCCCATATCTGTATGTTGTGCCGGTCGGCAGAATGGCTGAGATTCCCCTCTGCAAACAGACTGGGGGTTGCTTGCGTTTTCGGCTTGCCCCTTGCCGGCCAGGTAGGTGCACCCACGCATGTGAGGTACCGTTTTCATCGGGACACCTGTGGGAACGCGGGACGGTAGGCCATGTGTTGTTGGGGGCGTGTTTTGATGGGTGCGTCGAGCGAAATGTGCGGAAAAAGCGTTTTTTTCCCCACATTTCGGACTTTGCATGGGTGTCTGGGTAATAAATTCTGGCCCGCTTCGCACAAATCAGACCTCTGTGCTTTCCCACGGGTGTCCTCTTTTCAGAAATGCATGGGGTTCCCTGTTTTCCTTGCTGGGTTCGACACCCTAGTCCCATATCTGTATGTTGTGCCGGTCGGCAGAATGGCTGAGATTCCCATCTGCAAACAGACTGGGGGTTGCTTGCGTTTTCGGCTTGCCCCTTGCCGGCCAGGTAGGTGTACCCACGCATGTGAAGTACCGTTTTCATCGGGACACCTGTGGGAATGCGGGACGGTAGGCAATGTGTTGTTGGGGGCATGTTTCGATGGGTGAACCGAGCGAAATGTGCGGAAATTGCGTATTTTTTCCCACATTTCGAACTTTGCAGGGGTGTCTGGGTAATAAATTCTGGGGCAATTTGGGCATATCATACCTCTGCGGATTCCCACGGGTGTCCTCTTTTTGGAAATGCATGGGGTTCCCTGTTTTCCTCGGTGGCTTGGACACCCAAGGCCCATATCTGTACGTTGTGCCGGTTGGCAGAATGTCTGAGATTTCCCTCTGAAAACAGACCTGGGGTTACTTGTATTTTAGGCTTTCCTCTTGGCAGCCAGGTAGGTGCACCCACACATGTGAGGTACCGTTTTCATCGGGACACCTGTGGGAACGCGTGACGGTAGGCCATGTGTTGTTGGGGGCGTGTTTCGATGGGTGAGCCGAGGGAAATGTGCAGAAATTGCGTATTTTTTCCCACATTTCGGACTTTGCAGGGGTGTCTGGATAATACATTCTGGGGCAATTTGGGCATATCATACCTCTGCGGATTCCCACGGGTGTCCTCTTTTTGGAAATGCATGGGGTTCCCTGTTTTCCTTGGTGGCTTGGACACCCGAGGCGATATCTGTATGATGTGAGAGTGTGACATTTCCGTTGTGAAAACAGACTTGGGGTTACTTGTGTTTTAGGCTTTCCCCTTGGCGGCCAGGTAGGTGCACCTAATAATGTGAGGTACCGTTTTCATCGGGACACCTGTGGGAACGCGTGACGGCAGGCCATGTGTTGTTGGGGGCGTGTTTCGATGGGTGAGCCGAGCGAAATGTGCGGAAATTGCGTATTTTTTCCCACATTTCGGACTTTGCAGGGGTGTCTGGGTAAAAAATTCTGGGGCAATTTGGGTATATCATACCTCTGCGGATTCCCACGGGTGTCCTCTTTTCGGAAATGCATGGGGTTCCCTGTTTTCCTCGGTGGCTTGGACACCCGAGGCCCATATCTGTACGTTGTGCCGGTCGGCAGAATGTCTGAGATTTCCCTCTGAAAACAGACTTGGGGTTACTTGTGTTTTAGGCTTTCCCCTTGGCGGCCAGGTAGGTGCACCCACACATGTGAGGTACCGTTTTCATCGGGACACCTGTGGGAACGCGTGACGGTAGGCCATGTGTTGTTGGGGGCGTGTTTCGATGGGTGAGCCGAGCGAAATGTGCGGAAATTGCGTATTTTTTCCCACATTTCGGACTTTGCGGGGGTGTCTGGGTAATAAATCCTGGGGCGATTTGGGCATATCATACCTCTGCGGATTCCCACGGGTGTACTCTTTTTGGAAATGCATGGGGTTCCCTGTTTTCCTTGGTGGCTTGGACACCCGAGGCCCATATCTGTATGATGTGAGAGTGTGACATTTCCGGTGTGAAAACAGACTTGGGGTTACTTGTGTTTTAGGCTTTCCCCTTGGCGGCCAGGTAGGCGCACCCACACATGTGAGGTACCGTTTTCATCGGGACACCTGTGGAAACACGGGACAGTAGGCCATGTGTTGTTGGGGGCGTGTTTCGATGGGTGAGTCGAGCGAAATGTGAGTAAAATGCGTATTTTTTACCACATTTCGGACTTTGCAGGGGTGTCTGGGTAATAAATTCTGGGGCAATTTGGGCATATCATACCTCTACGGATTCCCACGGGTGTCCTCTTTTCGGAAATTCATGGGGTTCCCTGTTTTCCTCGGTGGCTTAGACACCCGAGGCCCATATCTGTACATTGTGCCGGTCGGCAGAATGTCTGAGATTTCCTTCTGAAAATAGACTTGGGGTTACTTGTGTTTTAGGCTTTCCCCTTGGCGGTCAGGTAGGTGCACCCACACATGTGAGGTACCGTTTTCATCGGGACACCTGTGGGAACGTGTGACGGTAGGCCATGTGTTGTTGGGGCCGTGTTTCGGTGGGTGAGCCGAGCGAAATGTGCGGAAATTGCGTATTTTTTCCCACATTTCGGACTTTGCAGGGGTGTCTGGGTAATAAATTCTGGTGCAATTTGGGCATATCATACCTCTGCGGATTGCCACGGGTGTCCTCTTTTTGGAAATGCATGGGGTTCCCTGTTTTCCTTGGTGGCTTGGACACCCGAGGCCCATATCTGTGCATTGTGCCGGTTGGCAGAATGTCTGAGATTTCCCTCTGAAAACAGACTTGGGGTTACTTGTGTTTTAGTCTTTCCCCTTGCCAGCCAGTTGGGTGCACCCACACATGTGAGGTACCGTTTTCATCGGGAAACCTGTGGGAACGCGTGACGGTAGGCCATGTGTTGTTGGGGGCGTGTTTCGTTGGGTGAGCCGAGCGAAATGTGCGGAAATTGCGTATTTTTTCCCACATTTCGGACTTTGCAGGGGTGTCTGGGTAATACATTCTGGGGCAATTTGGGCATATCATACCTCCGCGGATTCCCACGGGTGTCCTCTTTTTGGAAATGCATGGGGTTCCCTGTTTTCCTCGGTGGCTTGGACACCCGAGGCCCATATCTGTACGTTGTGCCGGTTGGCAGAATGTCTGAGATTTCCCTCTGAAAACAGACTTGGGGTTACTTGTATTTTAGGCTTTCCCCTTGGCGGCCAGGTAGGTGCACCCACACATGTGAGGTACCGTTTTCATCAGGTCACCTGTGGGAACGCGCGACGGTAGGCCATGTGTTGTTGGGGGCGTGTTTCGATGGGTGAGCCGAGCGAAATGTGCGGAAATTGCGTATTTTTTCCCACATTTCGGACTTTGCGGGGGTGTCTGGGTAATAAAATCTGGGGCAATTTGGGCATATCATACCTTTGCGGATTCCCACGGGTGTCCTCTTTTCGGAAATGCATGGGGTTCCCTGTTTTCCTCAGTGGCTTGGACACCCGAGGCCCATATCTGTATGATGTGAGAGTGTGACATTTCCGGTGTGAAAACAGACTTGGGGTTACTTGTGTTTTAGGCTTTCCCCTTGGCGGCCAGGTAGGTGCACCCACACATTTGATGTACCGTTTTCATCGGGACACCTGTGGGAACGCGTGACGGTAGGCCATGTGTTGTTGGGGGCGTGTTTCGATGGGTGCGTCGAGCGAAATGTGCGGAAAAAGCATTTTTTTCCCCACATTTCGGACTTTGCAGGGGTGTCTGTGTAATAAATTCTGGGGCAATTTGGGCATATCATACCTCTGCGGATTCCCACGGGTGTCCTCTTTTCGGAAATGCATGGGGTTCCCTGTTTTCCTCGGTGGCTTGGACACCCGAGGCCCATATCTGTACATTGTGCCGGTCGGCAGAATGTCTGAGATTTCCCTCTGAAAACAGACTTGGGGTTACTTGTGTTTTAGGCTTTCCCCTTGGCGGCCAGGTAGGTGCACCCACACATGTGAGGTACCGTTTTCATCGGGACACCTGTGGGAACGCGGGACGGTAGGCCATGTGTTGTTGGGGGCGTGTTTCGATGGGTGAGTCGAGCGAAATGTGAGGAAAATGCGTATTTTTTCCCACATTTCGGACTTTGTGGGGGTGTCTGGGTAATAAATTCTGTGGCGATTTGGGCATATCATACCTCTGCAGATTCCCAGGGGTGTCCTCTTTTCGGAAATGCATGGGGTTCCCTGTTTTCCTTGGTGGCTTGGACACCCGAGGCCCATATCTGTATGATGTGAGAGTGTGACATTTCCGGTGTGAAAACAGACTTGGGGTTACTTGTGTTTTAGGCTTTCCCCTTGGCGGCCAGGTAGGTGCACCCACGCATGTGAGGTACCGTTTTCATTGGGACACCTGTGGGAACGAGTGACGGTAGGCCATGTGTTGTTGGGGGCGTGTTTTGATGGGTGAGCCGAGCGAAATGTGCGGAAATTGCGTATTTTTTCCCACATTTCGGACTTTCCGGGGGTGTCTGGGTAATAAAATCTGGGGCAATTTGGGCATATCATACCTTTGCGGATTCCCACGGGTGTCCTCTTTTCGGAAATGCATGGGGTTCCCCGTTTTCTTCGATGGCTTGGACACCCGAGGCCCATATCTGTACGTTCTGCCGGTCGGCAGAATGTCTGAGATTTCCCTCTGAAAACAGACTTGGGGTTACTTGTGTTTTAGGCTTTCCCCTTGCCGGCCAGGTAGGTGCACCCACACATGTGGGGTACCGTTTTCATCGGGACACCTGTGGGAACGCGGGACGGTAGGCCATGTGTTGTGTTTGTGTGGTTTTCATAACGTTTTGACCCATTTGCTGGAGCCCTTTGTCTCACAACCCTTTCTTTTCCCAAATGTGACCTACATTTAGTCGCTGTTTTAGCCACCATACACTTTTGTAACCTGCACAAGTCACCTACCCTTGAAAAGGTTTTCCTGTGCTCTTTCAAAAAATGTATGGCTGCCGTTCCTCACCACATTGGTTTTCCCAAATTACACAGTGCGTCTGGTCAGGCCGTGAGCGTAAAACTCCTGTGTACCATGGCTCAGTGTTTGGCTTGTGGTATTGCTTGTTTTGTACAAGCACTACAAAAATGGTATGCTCTCCTAACTGCAAGAGTCGGGGGAATGTAGCCGAGCATTGCTTTTCTCAAAATTCATAGAAGCCATTGCCGTACCAAGCCAACCATGTCCAACACATACCTTTTTTCAGTCATTTTCCCGCTTTTCCCCCATTCGATGGCAGTTTCCCCTACCTAGTTGTTGCCTGACCTATGCAAATCACCCCTTCCTAAACTTGGAATTTTGTCTACTTTTCAGAAATATATGCCTTTCTGTCCTCCAATTTGGCTTTCCTGCCCTTTTCTTCCATTCCGTCCATGCATGTCCAATTGGCAAAAATGGCAAAAATCGCCTACCTCTCACAAAACGGTTGATAACCCCATCAAAATAATTTTTTTCCATTTCCACTCAACCTGTTCCTGAAAGCCAACACATTGGGGAACTCAGCACAGCAAACCATTTGTTCCTAGCTCTTACAAGGAAAAAACCACAGGCTTCTTTGTACATCATTTTATTGGCATTTTTTGAAAAAACCCAAAATTTTCACACATTTTCCTTATTTTCTCTCACCCCCCTACAGCAACCTGGGATTCCTGGGTGGCGTTACGACCGCCTACATATGGGAAAAAAGGAGCCAAATTTGGCCGAGATATCTCATGTAACGAAAAAGTTACAAGCCATTGAATGGCCACATACCAAAATCACCAAAAAAGGCTCTGGCACTGGGGAGAAATACCCCTGGCACTTAAAGGGTTAAAATTGCAAGTTTATTTTCAACAAAGAAAAATTTAACAAAGTGACTTTTAAGGTAAGCCTGATGCAAGCCAAAACTACAAATGAACTCCCCCCACTGGGTAAGGCACCTCCCTTATGCTCTCTGGACCAGGAACTCACATTCAGTTGTTAATTAAGAGGGAGGGGCACGGGGGCTGCTCCTGGGAGAGACAATGAACCTTCCTTGGCTGAAAGGATAGGCAGATTGTAAAGTGTCAACAGTGGCCTCTGCCAGAGGAAGAAGGCGGGGATTGCTCTTGAGCTGCAAGATGGGGATGGAGGCAGAGACAGACATTTCTGTTGATTCACAAAGCACAGAAAGCATATTTTTAAAAGACTGATAAAGGACTGTGCAAATTTGTAAAAAGTATAGAATTAGTAGCAGTGTTAATGTGATTTTTTCGTGCGCATTTTAAGAGGTGCCAGAAATCTGTGTGATGTTCAAGGAAGGCAGAGTGAAAATTATGGTTTTGTAGCAATTGTATTTAAGTCAGAAGCATGAATTTTATATGATTATGCCCAGATATCATGCACACGTATGTACAAAATTGTGGATAAATCAGATGTTGTGTCCCAGACAAAAATGTGAAAATCTTTCAAATCCAGACCCAATATCTCACAGCAACGAGGCTTGGAATACGGTATGTTCCACACAATATGTGATCTATGTTTGTTATTGGTATAAAGATTGTACACATGTAAAGATGTATTATATCAAAGATAGATTTTATGTGCAAAAGGCAAAGGGGAGAATGTTTGCCCCATAAACCACATCATCATAGTGACACACTGTTTTCTCCTCCAATCAAGTGAGAGAGGAGACTTTAGCCAATAGACTTCCTAGGGGGTGCTCCTAGGATAATTCAGCATACCCACCCCTTTATCAAACACATAAATAGAGACAGCTTAGGACTCAGAGAAACACACTGATCCACCCACCATCCCGAATTTGGCAAAGCACTCTGAAGGAGATCCATTCATACTCCTTGTTCCAGACTCCTGAAACTTTGCAAGCAGAAAGGCTGAACCACTTTTAGTTGGGCCTAACTTCCAGAACCCATCCCTCGACTCAAAGGGGAAACCAAAGAAGCAGCTACCCTGTGCTGAACTGCTTGCCTGCCAAAGAATCATCTTCATAACCAGAAGGGCAGATTAAATCCCAATCTGGTGCCGTGCCGTGCAGACCAGAGAGCCATTGCAGAGCCACTGCCGTTCGGTGTCCAGAGCGCCTTGCTGATTGCTGAACCAGACCAGTCCGGTGTGCCCGGCAGACTGTCCCAGAAAATATCCCTGACCAGAACCAGAATTCCTGACGGTTCCATTCAAAACATTCGTAGTGAGTATCCATAGTATAGGATTTTCTCTAGCCTATGTACTGTCCATAGTCATCCCTATCCAAATCAAACCTATCTAATATCCAGAACTGTATTGCTAGAAATCCTTTTTGTTTTGCCTGAACTCTCTCTTATCTTATAGTCCTTCTGTAATAATATTGTTAAAATCATCTTTGCGCTGATATATTTTATCTGAAGAAGGCAAGCGTCTCGGTGGCCAAAAACCATTCAGAGACGTCCTGGTATGGTGGTTGTGCTGTTGTATAGTTTGTTTCTTCATAGTCCAACCCTAGAGTAAAGAAACCTTGTTTGTATTTTAAAAGCGCATCTTGTTTTACAAATTGCCTCTATCTGAAAAAAACGACCTCCACGAAAACATCCATAACTTCTTCCTATTTTATGCTAGAAACACAATTTAAGTGTCTACTTGAAGCTAACATCCTAAGCTTTCATAATAACCCAACCCCGCATCTCACCACCTTACAGTGCGCGGAGAAAATTGCCACCTATTTTCGTTTGGCTAAAATCCATAACGTGTAAAATAGCTTTTCATTGCACCGACCTCAAAATTATGTTTTCAACTTGGTTATTACTCTCAAATCATTACTAGTGTCTGTCTGAAACCATACACAGTGGCTCCCATTAGTATTTCAACAATTTTAGTGAATTAAACCATTTTCAGTGTTTGACCCATACCATTCAAGCCAACTTTAAAATCATTTTTGACAATTTTGCCAATCAATTCTGTTTTTCTCTGGTATTTGCTGGGGGGAAATTGGGATTGATATATTTGCTTGAATTCTGCATTCCTGAAACCAATTCTCTCCCTTTCTATTTTCTTCATATTGCATATTGGGGGGATTGAAGAGTGTGCAGGGGGAAAGAGTAATCACATTGCCATTTCATTGAACACAAACAAAAGTATTATTTCTGTGCTGAATTATTTTTTCCCATCATTGCTCCTTGTGATTGTTTAATGTGACATCACCCCATTGGTGATTATTGTATTACCATTAAAAATAGTGTGATATATTTGAAATACATAAATAAATACTTTTAACTTTGCAAACCAGCCTGATTCCTGGTTCAGTGTTGTGACTGGGGTGGGGTGGGGGGGATTTAAAAGAGAGTGGCGTGATATAAGTGGTACATCGTTCAATCGTTCAGAATAAAAGAACTTATAGACACAAATAAATAATTAAGGGTTTCAGTTGTGCATTCCACGCTAGGCATTGACTTACATGAAGTGCCGGATTGAAATCACTTACACACCTTCAATTCCTCCTTGATCTCATTTAATCCCCTAATAGTGGTGTTGATGGCCTGCAGGAGTTCACATCTGGTAAACTGTAACCATTTTGCATTAGCCATCGTCTGGATCCCTGGCATGAAGATCATCGTAAAGATTGAAGCAGTCTTGCTGAACACCCTATGTTCATACGGAATAGCATTGACGGAATGCTTCTATTGATTTAGCAGAGAAATAATTCTCCCTCTTCGTTTGATTGCGAAATCCAAGTGATCTCCTCCTCCTCAAGTGGGCATCTGCTTTTGGAAATTTACCAATATTGAGGTAACTCTTCTGAATCACTAATGCTGGAGCATAGACAAGCACTACGGAACACATTCCTCCCTAATCCTTGGGCAAATTCATGTAGGCCCTAGGCCCACAAGCCCAATATGCATCCATCAGGACTGCTGTTCCTGCTCCCATAACGGAAACATAAACTATAGTCTTGCAACCTATCTCATCTCCCACATGTTTTTTCCCTTTTCGCTGAAAACACAATGTCGCATTCGTCAGGGGGATTACAAACATTGGTCCTGATTCTTCTTCTACCCATGTCAACAGCTTGGCATGTTCGGCCCATGTCTTTAAACCTTCATCATTCACCTTTTGTACTACTTGTACGTATTCTTTCTTTAAGAGATGAGCTGCACAGGACATCAATCCTTCTTCCCATACTTTGTTGGTCCTTACTTGTCCATAGAATAGCATCTGAACTCTCACTAGCATCCAGGCATCCAAGTCAGCTCATCTTTATCCAGACAGTCCAGTCTCTTCATTTATGTTATGTCTATTTCATCCTGTCCTGCCCTAGGGTATGTGAGCATTTTACTTTTTCATGCATCTGTGTAGTCTTAATATAATCATCTTGGAATGGGAACAACCATTCCGATCTCCATTGCAGGGTGACCCAATGTCCTTACCCAAATTTGCTGTACTGTCTAAATATGTCTTAATCCCATTATCATCTTCTCATGCATTTCTCCTGTGGCTTCCCAACATAAGGGTTTCAGCCCAAGGAAACGACTCTAAGGCAGCACTGCTCTGGGCAGAAAGCACTTGAGACCTAGGCTTATCGAGAATGGGCAAATCTGCACAAGTTTCAAGAGTAGGGAGAATCAAAGGAGTTTCCACTGTTCTGTTAAGATTGTGGACCAGGAGCTACAGGAAAACAAAGATAGACACTGCACATGAATATATTATACACCAGAATATTAATCCACACCATGTGTGCCACTCCAGTATTTCTTGAGTTTGCTCATACTCTGATATCTTGCCATTTTCAAGATTCCTCATTATGCCTGTATACTACTTTAAGGAAGGAAAACACCTTTTTAATCAGGCACTTCAAGGAAATCAGGTAGCTGCAGAATATGTTCAATTATTGACATAAGCAGCCTCCTTATCGCAGGGCCATTTTCAGGATCATGCATAAAAGTACGTATGTCGACGCTACGCCCAACAAGAGCAGGATAAGCTCGAAGAATATATATGAAAACAGCAAATAGGATTCTGTGGGCATCATTGTTTGTCAAAAGCATAGATTCAACCAGAACATTGCATTGTACGAAAAGAATGAGTGTATTGCTCACGCTTCCAATTTCTTATCAAATTTTGCCACTTATGAATATTCACAACATGTCAACAACTTTTCAAAGTTTATTTTCAAAGAACTTTGTGGCTCAAGAAATGGGTTTGCACGCCTGCTGTAATTTGTATAAGGAGTGTTCATGAGAGCCACAGTCCAAGTGTAAATCTGCACTTATTGATTAATCCGTTGGTTTGTCATCCTTCTTCCTTGTCATTGATTGAGTCTGCACGTGCTGAAATTCTTCTTCTTGTCGTACTTCTGAATCGATCATTAGGGTACGGTGGCCTCTTAAATGCAGGTTTTAACATTGCTAAGATGAATCCAGGATCTCCTTCCTTGAACTTTTACTGCAGAGGGAGTAATGTCTTCCATGATAAACAGGTCAACAAATCTAGGTTTGTGCCACTTTCTAATAAAGTTCCCGATCAGCACTGTGTCACCAATAAACAACCTGGGTGCTGATAATAGTTTAGAAAGTCCAGCTGCTGAATGGTCTTCATTTGTGTTCTGAGACCGACCCCTCTGGTGCTTGAGTTGATCTGAAATGACAGAGATACTAGCAGTCATATATGTTAAGTACTCATTTAATTCATTTCCTAACAGTTTTGCAGAACTCTGGGCATGGGTTCTGCTCCTCGATGAAGGAGTCAAAGGCATTCTCATTCATCTTACTGTCACTCATATTTGGGGTGTGAGGTGATGGTCTAAACCAGGCTGATGCCTTAGGGCAAATAGCACTAATGGCAGGCAATATAGCCATCCCTTCTTCAGTGTCAATTTTAGCTTGGAAACTCTCTCCTTTAGCAGGACGTTGAGTCTCTCACAAATCGAGTTTGCTAGCGGGTGTTAAGGAGAGGAAAATGTATGTTTAATATTCAATAACAATCCCTATTTGTTCAAATACTTCATTAAGAAAATGTGGCCCATTATCGGATCTCAGCACGTCACACACTCCACATCTTGGAAAGACTTCACATACTAAAAACTTGAGGCATCACAGTGTGTACAAGGACGTGCATTGATCCACCTATAAAAGGGACACACCACCACTATCAAATACCTATATCTAATACATACTTGCAGCAAGTCAACATAATCAATACAAATGCTGAAAAGGACCATTCGGTTGAGGAATCACTCCTTTAATTGTTTGCAGTGTATGCCCAGCGGTAAACTTTTGACATACGATGCAATTTGCTACACAAAATGCAAGCTGTTGTAACAGGTTGGGTACAAACCCTTCTTCTGCCATAACTGCAGTGAGTCTCTCCCTAGATACATGCGCTGGGTAGTGCAGCTGTTCAAGCGCTACCCTTAACAATGCTACTGGCATCAGTGGATTTCTGGTACTGTCCTGTCACCATAATGCGTCTCTCGTTTCCATAACTATTGCTCTTCCTGTGGTGTGCTGCCTCGTATTTCCGTTAACTGAGCTCTTGATAAATGGTTAAAACCTTCGTTTACCATCATAATCTTATCATAATCTTATCTAGAACATCAAAACTTGAAATATCTGGTGCATAAGCACCTCTTTTGGCTTCTGCATCTGCGGTTTTGTTCCCGTAAGAAATGCTTAGTATGTCCTGCACATTTAACCAATGCATGCACAGTCGATGTCATATAGGCAAAGTCTCTGTATATCGTCCTATCCTTTGTGTTTTTTAATTCTGCCGCTTGTGGTGAAAAGAGAGATGGTAGTCTTGCACTTGCCACAACCTCAAATTCACTGTTTGCTCTATGCCTCACTACAGCTGCACCAGAATGCCTTTTCCCACTTGTCTGATCAATTTTCGAAGAACCATCAATAAAGAGAATCTCCCCTCCTGACAATGCGTTTTCTTTAATGCATGGTATTTTATCATAAAGTTCCTTGTAGTTTGTGCAGTCATGTACATGCTCAGCCTCTGCCACTGGCTCAGCTACAAATGTGGCAGGCTTCACTATTTTACATCTGACAATTTTAATCGCTCGATTAGATATAATGACTTTGTACACAGAAGCCCTCTGATATGTCAATGTACCCTTAGGTTTCTTCAAAATGGCAAACAAAGAATGCTCTACAGAAAGTCTCATAGGACAACCCATTACAATGCTTGCAGACTTCTCAATTGTGAAGTGGCTGCTGCCAATGACTGTTCGTACAGAAAACTTCTTTTCATAATAGGGTCTAACATCCCACTTTAATATGCCAGGGGTTTGTACCCTAATGTAGTTCTCTGTACTAGCACTGATGTCATAACTGTCCCATCAGTGTGTGAAAATAAAAAGAATTTGTGAGCATAATTAGGAATTCCTAAAGCTAAAGCTGGAGCTGTGCATATTTCTCTCTTCAACTCTTCAAATACTTCTTCTCCTTCCTCAGTCCATTCCATGCTCTCCTTATTCGCCTGTGCTTTCAAATACCCACGTTCTCCCATAATTACATAACCCCAAGAATCGCTGCATATGCTTTACCGTATTACCGTAAGAGGTTTTTACAGTTGTTATAATTTCTTCAGCTCTTTCAGGTGTCACCTTCTTTCCCTCATGTGAGATCAACAGGGATATATACAACACTTCTTCTTGGCAATACTGTAACTTCTCTGCGTGGCGCATGCGGGCACACACATCATCAAACGGCGTGCGCTACGCGCACAGCGAAAGCGCACATAGCGCGGCGGACACAACAAAAGTCGGCGGAACATGGGGCCTAACACGCGGAATGTGGAAAAAAGCGTGAAAATGTGGGCGTTACGGGGGAAATACAGGAGGTAAATGCGCGGAATGCCCACACGCGTGCCTACAACTCGTATTCATGGAATCGAACAGGAGAAACGTGTTCACCAAAAAAGACGCGCTAATACGGAATCACGTACGCCAGCAGGAAGCAGGCATATGTGGCCCCGCGCAGCATAAAAGTGCGCGCAAATAACAAAGAAGCTCAGACGCTACGATGAATATACCATTTCTCGTTGCAGTGGTCGTGGGACACCGCCGGAGGAGGAGGATAGTCAGGCCCAGAATTTTTACACCCAGGACCAGCCTTTTTGGGATGCCTGATGACCAGGTGTATGGGAGATTCAGGTTCCCATCACACATAATACTCGACCTGGTGAGTGAGTGGGAGGATGACCTCACATCACCCACCCTGTGCTCCCAAGCACTGAGCCCCTTCGAAAAGGTGTTCAATGTACTGCACTTCTTGGCCACTCGTTCATTTCAGTGGACAAGTGCCATAGTGGGGGGGGTGTCACAGTCCACGCAGTCATGCTGCCTACACCAGGTGTTGGCCATCATGACTGCAAGCTATTCAGTCCGCAGGCATATACATGCCCAGAACACCTGCAGAAAGGCAGGCTGCCATCCAGGACTTTTACGGGGTGGCACACTTCCCCAAAGTGCTAGGTGCCATTGATTGCACCCATGTGGCTCTACGTCCTCCCAGGGCAACTGAGCACATCTATAGAAACCGCAAGCACTGGCATTCCCTCAACGTGCAGGTAGTAAATGATGCCAAGGGAATCATCACCTCAGTATATGCCAACTATCCAGGGTCCACCCATGACAGTTTCATTTTCAAAATGTCACCCATAAACCGGGACCTAGAAGCTGGGCGGCATGGCGATACATGGCTGCTTGGTGAGTATAAATGCCTCTGCAGATGCATGCATGTCAAATACTGAGTAATGTCACAACCCCACTAATGATACCCATAATCACCTCCCCAGGGGACAGTGCCTACACTCTGAGCGCCCACGTGATGACGCCAATTCGGAACCCCACCACACCACCCGAGGTAAGATACAACACAGCCATATTGCAACCCAGGGCATAGTGGAGCGCACATTCGGAGTGCTCACGTCACGCTTTCGCTCCCTTGACCGCTCTGGTGGGCAGCTGCTATATGCGCCCCCAGTAGTGTGCAGGATCATAGTGGCAGCATGTGTCCTGCACAACATTGTAACCCGCCGGGGGCCTGCGGGTGGACATGGCGGTGCTCCCACATCCCCAACCACATGCACTGCCGCTGCACATGGGAGGGGAAAGGGCACGTGGTGAGGCAGCCCGTACGCAGCTGGTGGCTAATTACTTCACCTAAAATCACACCCCTGTCTCAGCTACCCAATACACCATGGCATGTCATGCAATGTGAAAGCAAACAAATGAATGCACAACCCATGACACAAGTGCCACAAAGTGCACTGTCCCAAATGGAAACAGGCCACAGACAATATGCTCCCAGTAATCAATAACAAACAGCACACATGAACAAATACTTACCAGCAACACAATATAGCAACACAGGATGAAACAGTGACAAAATATGACTGTACAAAATCAAAGTAGTGCAAGTCTTACAACCTGAATAAGCCAGCACATCGACCCCTTCCAACTGCAGAGGGTTGCTGTCAGGCAAATGTGTCAGTGTACTGCATACAACATGAACTGCATCTGCAAAGGAGACGGCCTTGTGAAGACATGAAGAAGCTACCTGTGAATAAGGAGGAAGACATGGATGCACAAGCACATATCAATACACCATGCAGCGTTCAATAGAACAACAATCCCCACTAGGGATGTCCACACAGTTATGACCACAGACTGCCCACACAGCTCATGGGAGCCCAATGTCACTGTGTAAGTCACTGTCACTTGGTCACACCCTTTGCAAGCCCATGGAAAGAGGAAGCAGGAGGAGTGTGTGTGTCAGGAACCCAAACATCTAACCCAAACAAAGGACAAGGCTGCATGTGCCCAGCTGGAATACACAGTGGATGCCCACGGGAGCCACACAAAGCAAGACACTGTGTAAAAAAAAAGAAAATGGCCATGTGTGTGCCAGTGGGGGGGAGAGGCCACCCAGGAGGTTCGAGGACAGGGTGCACACCAACACCCACCTGCGCCAATGTGGGAGAACTGCTTTCGCTCTCTTCACCCTCAGCTGCTACATCAGGAGGTGGCGGTGCTATGGGAGGCAGCCCACGCAAAGCCCTGTTATGGTCCTCCATGGCAGCAAGCCTGCGGGTGTGGAAGGTCTGGTTCTGGAGGATGATAGTACGGAGATCCCCATGCAGCACCTCACGGGTTGCCTGCATTTCTGCAGGCATGCCCTCGCGTGATGCCCGGATCTCCTCACGAGTTGCCTGCAGCTCAGCTGAGAGCGAATGTTTGAGCTGCTCCAGCCGCTGTTCTGCCCTAAAGTTTCAGGAAGCCTCAAGTTCAACTAGATTCTCCCTGAGGAAATGGAGTTCTAACCTCAGGGCTTCCCTGTGGCCTTGGCACTCTACAGACATGGCTTCGCGCAGAGTCTCCAATGCCGCCCGTCGGTCCCTGTTGGACACTAACATGTCCTCCCTGTGTGATTAGAAAATGGACTCTGTTGCCTGCTGTTGGAGCTCTATCTGACTTTCAGGGGGGAGAATGGAAGTGGCCACCCTCTCCATTGCCTGAGCCATCATTTCAACCAATGCTCCCTGTTGTGCTGCTATACTGTACATGGAGTTTTCCCATACAGTATTGCCTGGTGGCGCACGACCACCACGTCAGCGGGCACCACACCTGTTTGGGGGAAGGCGATCTGCACCTTGCTGTGCTGGCACTGCCTGAGGCTGCAGGACTGCATTCCCCCACTGATCTCTTGGCCCAGGAACAGGATCAGATGTTGTGGAGTGTGACCCTGCATCCGTAACCGCCAAAGGCAGAGTTACCAACACTGACATCCCCATAGAGGGGTCTACCCCTGGTGCATGTGGGTTGGACAGAACAGCATCCCTGCCAGAAACACTCACCTGCGACAGCACATAAGTCTCATCATCCGATTCAGCACCTGAATCATAGAGGTCTGGGGAGGTGCACCCAGAGACACCCCTGGACAGTATGGTCTGCAGGAGGATTGGGTTTTCACCCACCACCACACCACGTCCTCCACTGGTGCCCGGTCCTGGCTGAGATTCTTCCTGAGTCTGCACCATCTCCTCCACGTCTACAGCATCAAGTGCGTCATCACCTGCAAAAACATGAAAGACAACAAATGGAAACAGGCATGAGCACCATAGCACACACATAGGCCTGACAAGCCAGAGATCCAGTACATGAATTACACATGTCCCACATGACTATAACCCTGGCATGCATGCACTGTCAATGAGTTGGAAGGGGAGGCAAAAAGCAGACACTGAGGACACCAAGACGGAAAAGCAACACATTTGCTGCATGCTGGATAGCACTGGCATCACGCAATAGCCTGTGAGTGGCATGTCCAATACACATACATGACACATGCCAGCACACAGATGCCATGTAGCATAGGCATGGTACATTTGACAAGTACAGCCATATAACAGTGAATGAGTACTGTCACCCATCCATGTGAGATGGACATGATGAGATGGAAAATGCAAAATAGTGTGACAAAATACGCATGTGCCACACACTGCAACACATCCAGTGTACAATAATACAGTGATGGCAGGCAGATGGATACATCAATGGTTGGTCACTTCAACATGACAGGAAACAACAATCATGTTCCACAGTCAAACAGGCCCCAAAAATTAATGTGAGCAGGCCCTTACTCAATCGGCCTGAATGGTCCAATCATTCCCATAACAAGGTAATAAATGTGGGCCAATGTGGGTTGTAATCTATGACAGAAGCATGTCACATATGTGGCATTAGGGCAGAAAAATGTGTTGCAAAAATGGGAGGATTGAAACAATCAGGCTGAATGAACACTGAAAAATCAGAACAATGTTGTTGCAAGATGACAGTTCAAGGGCAACTGCAGTAATGTGGCTCTAATTGGCTACTGTGGTCAGAAGGGATATTGTCATACCCAAACCTAAGGCCGGTGAATGGTTTGGAGGAAGCACATGGGTGACCCATACCACTCAGGAGTACACACCCTCACCTGGCACTTAATCATTACACATCACCCAAGAAACATACACATGGATTACACACACTTGCATGGGCACTCACCGGACAATGCCTCATAATCTGGTAGGTCTCCCACGCATTGGATCTGTTCCTCTGTGACGAAGGTTCTAGCAACAGACTCATGTTCAGTGAGTTGGTCGTCCTCTGGTGGAGACCCACCGCCAGTCACCAGAGTAGAGGCATGATTGGAAGGCAGCTTGTTCTTTGCTCTGCGTTTCAGGTCATTCCACCGCTTGTAGCAATCATCAGCTTTGCGCCTCAATCATCAGCTTTGCGCCTCACAAATCCAAGGGCACTAATGTGCTCCGTGATGGTCTGCCAGTGGGCCCTACGTTGAGCATTTGTAGTCTTACAGCCTGCAGTCACCAATATTTTGCGGCTATGTGCCAACACATAGGCCACAAGTGCATCAAGTGCGGCATCATTGAAGCTAGGCTTCCTTGATGTGCCGGAGTGTGTAGCCGTGTCTGGGGTCTCAGCCTGTAGTGCAAGAGCACCCTTCTTCTTCTTCTTGTAAGGTGGTGCGGATCCTGAGTGGCTTACGCTGCTCTGGTCAGTAGGGGTAGAAGCGCAGGTGGACTGGGTACTAGAAGCCTGTAAAGGCACAATGATCATAGGTCTTGGTGCAGGCATTGGTTGCAGGGTGATGTCGGCAGGGCCAACATTGGGGTGATGGACCTGGACCGACACTGTCCCGGCTGGGAGACTCGGAGCTGGGGTGGATTGAGCTGCAGCTGCCCCTGCAGCCTCCCCACCCTGGCTACTTGGGGCTGCAGATGACATTGCTGCCCCAGATCCACGTGGCCTGGTGACAGCAACTTTCACCGACACACGTGGATTCGACTTGCTGACCTGGAAGTCAGCCTGGGAGTCATCCTGTGCCAGTTCAGGTGACAAAATGGGCCGGTCCAACAAGGGCTGAGCTGGGATGGTGTCAGCTACGTTTCCCACAACCATTGGGGGGGCATAGGTGTCCCCGATTGGTCCTCCACACACGGGGCTCTAGGGGCACCCTGCAAATCCTGGCCACGTCCCCTACCACGCCCACCACTCCCACCTTTTGGAGGTCGGCCACCTTTGCCTCCCTTACTGCTTGGTCGCCTCCCAACCATGGCACTGATGTTGTTGTGCATATGGGAGTTGCTGTAAACAATTGTCCTGGGCAATTGGGGTAAAAGGGGGAGGGTACTAGATGGAATTTGTACCGTAGTGCTCTAGCAAGGCTGTATGTGACCCCTGGGGGAAGATGACGGATCACGCAGTGCACAGGCACCCCAAACACAAAAGTACACGTGTATGCAACCCCTGGTTGACCACGTGCATGGAAAAATGAACGCGCACTACGCTGTGGCACCCAGAAACACAAAAATAAGCGTACGCATGTTACACGCAGCCTGGGGTACGTGACACATGGGGGCAACCACAGTTGGAAAATACGTGCGCGACTCACTGTCTGCCTTGAAAAAGAACGTGAAAAAGACGCTTGTGTGCGCGTTGGCAACACCCCCACCAAAAGAAGAAAAGAACGCAGTCTGAGGAAACAGGGAGTACGAACTGGAAACGTTGTGAAGTAATCGCGTGTGAAACAACAAGAAGTACAAGAAACACCCGCTCGCTCTCCACAAAAATCAAGTACAAGAAAATAGCGTGATACTCGTACCTTTTAAGCCAGCCCACAAGTGCAAGGTCACTTACGGCTTACGCGCTAAGGACCTTTCCTACAATAGCACAGTGACGCGCAGTTTTCTCATGTGCTGATTCACAATGCACCCGTGTTGTGGGGAACGCCGAAGCGCGTAATGTCACTTACGCGCTTACGGGCAAAGGGCCTTTCCTCGGATTTCACGCTGACGTGCACTTTTTTCACTTGCCAAATCACTCCGTATCAAGCTGGCCACGCGAAAACACACGGAAGACCATGCTCCTGCCCAAAAGGCCATTTTCCTGCCCCCGAAAGCCCTGAGTACGCTCCCACCAGCCTTCTGCTGCTGCCTGCCTTCTGCCCACATGCCCTGCTATTTGGTGCCTGCACTTCAGCCATCTGCAGGGGTCCAGTTGCTGTTTCCACCCCTGCTGGAACAGAAGATTCCCGACTGGGATACCATCGCTCGTCAGACCAGCCCCAGGACGCAGTTGCCCACCCACGCCTGCCTCGGGGGTCGCCATGTCGGGGCAAACACCATCTGAGACCACTGGCTACCCCCAGCCAGAGAGGCAGAGGGCCACCAGCTTCAGTGAGAAGGAAGTTGGTGTCCTGGTGGAGCATGTCCTAGGGCATTATTATTCCCTCTTTTGTACATCATGCGCCAACAAGGAAGGATGGGAGAGGATCTGGGAGGACGCAGTGGTTGCCATCAACGAGGAAGGGGAGGCAACCAGCGACATCAAGCACGTCCGGAAGTGCTGGAAGGACTTCAGGTCCAGGACCCTCTACAAGGCCCAGAGCAACATCCAGATGAGGGTCCTGGGATGCATAGGCCCAGCGCTCCACGCCCAGATCCTTCAGAGGCAGACCCATCTGGAGTTGAGCGGTAAGTGGCCAAGCATTGCTGTGTGAGACAGGGCATGTTGCATTGTGCTGGTAGTCTGATACTTGCCTGTGTGTTTGACATAGGCTATGGATGGATATGTGTGTGCAGGGACGTCATGGTCATGCATGCGAGACCAGTAATGTGTGAACCACATGGGTGGTGCATGTGTTCCAATGCAACATGGGGAGCTGTATGCGGAATGCACACCTGAATGCATGCCAGTCTCTGTTCTTGGACATGGAGGGGGTGAGGGATGGGTGCTGTTCTCATGTACATGTATGGTGCACATGTGTGTGTGTCTGAGAAGTGTGTGTGTGACTTTGAAACGCCATGGATGCATGACACATGTCCGTGATGATGTGTAGATTCACTCATGCAGTGCAGTCAATGTTGTATCCACTGTGTCTATCCACTGTGTCTGTGGTGTACAAGCCATGATGCATGACCCTCCGGTGATGTGTGTGCATGGGATCAGTGTGACCCATGATGCATGTGAGTTTGAAGGCAACATTTTGGTGAAAAGAGGCCCTTGTACATGGATGCTGATGTTGATTGCCGGTGTCGTGCCTTTTTCTGCATGTGTGTTGCGTGCATTCACCCATGTATTGTGGAGGGATAGGATGGAAGTGACATTTGACAGAGCCACTCATGTGTTATTGCTTCCTGTCTAGGGGAATATTGTACTGTACCCTGATGCTTGTGTTCTATGTCTCCCTCTATGCAGCGTCAAGTGAAGAAGAGGGCGGAGACGTCGCTGTGGAGCCAAGCGGCAGGGATGCCCCCACCAGGCGGTGACGCAAGGCCCAGCCACCCTCCCAGGAATTGCCATACTCCGGGAGCGAGGTGACTGGTGCCGCTTCTGCCACTATGGCTGTAGCGGAAGGGCTGGGTGAGCCCCCACAGGGGCTTGCAATGGCAGAAGACGGTGTGGAGACATCCAGGTTGGTGGTCTCCACAGAGGAGGAGGAGCCCGCTACTGAGCCACACATGGGGCCTGCTGGGGGTAGTACCACTGGTGCAAGTGGTGCAGTCCAGGGCCGGGGTCAGGAGGCAGCACAGGACACCGGGGAGGGGCCTGTGCATGTCACTGTCCTTGACCCTGTGACTGCACCACCATGCACCAGCGGGGATGCCCCGTCCCAGGCCCATCCGCAGGTAGAGGGGAGTACCACGTCATCTGGCTCTCCACTACCTGCAGTCGATGTGTCCCATGACCGAATGGGCTCCGTCCTGATGGTGTCACATTGCGCACTTGTGACATTCGTGATGATGTGCGTGCTTCCTGGGCGGAGCATGCACGCCATCATGAACAGCAGCGTTGTGACGTGGCACTGTTGGGAGGGGCCCTTGTCGGTGGGTTCCTACATGTGTCGCGCCCACTGGCGAACATATCCTCCTCTGTGGAGACTATGCGCCAGTCGTTCTCCCTGCCATCTTGCGGCCCAGATTCCAACAGGGCCCCCTGTGGACCTGGCCTGACTAACACAGCCAGCTTGGTGGAGATCCCATCCCTGCCACAGTCGGGAGTCGGCGGTCCAGCAGGGGTGGACACCACAACAACTGGAGACCAGCTGATGGAGGATGTGCAGGCATCATCAGACAGGGCTCATGGACAGCAACAGGCTCTAGGTGGGAGCAATGATGGCTTGGGGGCATCGACATCACAGGGGCAGGCATCGGCCAGAGAGAACCCTGGAATGGGTGTGTCTTCCGTGTGGCTGCGGTTAGGCCGGCGTATAGATGCGGAGCGGTGGTGGGCAGAAGAGGCACGGCTCACAATAGTCAGGGCGGAGAACTCCATGCGGAGGGCACTGAGGCGGGCCGAGTGCCTCGAGGCCATTTGCAGGGAGTTGGAGTCCAACATGGCATCGTCCCTTCGAACCCTCGGGGCCATGGAAGAGGACCGCCTCCAGGACATCGAGGAGGAATTCCATGATGCCCTGGCCTGGGAAATCGGGAAGTGAGCCGTCGGACTAGTCCGCCGCCATTGTATATAGTTTGTAGTTTTAGGTTTCCTTTATCTTTTTTATTCATTTGGGGTTCTTGGACTATGCCCCGCCTTTTTGTATATAGTTCTTTATTAGGTCGTTTTTTTGCAAGGTTTCATTTCATTCGTTGGGCTCATGGACTCTGGATTACTTCTTTGTACATAGTTGAACAGTGGATTTATCTAATGTTATTTTTCTCACCATGGAGCAATGGATTTTACTGTTTCTGTTTCCTTTGGATTTGATTTGGTGGCCGGAGACTTTAGACACATTTTAATTTCGATTTATTTGGATTCAGACTTCATGTTTTTCTTTTTGTGTTTTGGATATGCTGCATTTCATCTTTTTTTCAAACATTTTTTTCATGTTTTCATTTGATTACATTCTTTTTGTGTTCAATACATTTTGGTTTATTACTTTGATGTGTGGTATTCTCTCATTGGTTTGATGCATGTCACGGTCTAGGTTTTCACTATCACCAGCACTCATTGTGTGTGCGTGACGGACATGCGTTAATGTACATTCTTGCCATTTTGGTTGTATCATGTAATGAGCATTTCAATGTGGGTTGGATGGGATACTTGGTTGGGTCTTTGCACAGGGGTGGTGTGCAGTGGGATCTGGGAGGCCATGAGGCCCATGATTGTTGATCATGATGACGTGTTGGGGGACATGAGTCGGGGCCTGCTGGCAAGTGCCCATCAATGCTGGGTGGGTGGGGTGCTGCAGGACATGAGTCGGGGCCTGCTGGCAGGTGCCCGTCAATGCTGGGTGGGTAGGGTGCTGTGGGACATGAGTCGGGGCCTGCTGGCAGGTGCCTGTCAATGCTGGGTGGGTGGGGGTGCTGGGGGACATGAATCGGGGCCTGAACCTCACTGCTAGGGGGTGGGGGTGCTGGAGGACATGAGTCAAGCCATGAGCCTCACTGCTGGGGGTTGGGGGTGCTGGGGGACATGAGTCGGGGCTTGCTGGCAGGCACCCGTCAATGCTGGGTGAGTGGGGGTGCTGGGGGACATTAGTCGGGGTCTGCTGGCAGGTGCCCGTCAATGCTGGGTGGGTGGGGGTGCTCTGGGACATGAGTCGGGGCCTGAGACTCACTGCTGGGGGGTGGGGGTGATGGGGGACATGAGTCGGGGCCTGAGCCTCACTGCTGGGTGGTGGGGGTGGTGGGGTTGCTGGGGGACATGAGTCGGGGCCTGAGCCTCACTGCTGGGGGTGGGGGTGCTGGGGGACATGAGTCGGGGCCTGAGCCTCACTGCTGGGGGGTGGGGGTGCTGGGGGACATGAGTCGGCGCCTGAGCCTCACTGCTGGGGCATGGGGGGTTCTGGGGGACATGAGTTGGTGATCACTAGTGCAAGGTGACATGTGGGCTGGCTGGGGGGCATGCCCAGGGTGGATGGGCTGCGTGCAGGACATGACCAGGGGTGCTGGGTAGTCCCCTGTTGTGTGGGCTGCCTGCAGGGGCCGTGGAGGGGGTAGCGTGCACACCTAGGAGGACCCACACTGCCAATTCACGTGTGGGACTCCCTGCGCACCCCACTGGATACACGTACCCCTCTCTGACAGCAAAATCGTGTGTGAAACTCCTCGCAAAGCCCAGTAATACACGTACCCCACTCGCACAGGGCCAATCGCGTGTGAAACTTCCCGCGAACCCCCGAAATACACGTACCCCGCTCGCACAGGGCCAATCGCGTGTGAAACTTCCCGCGCACCCCTGAAATGCACATACCCCGCTCGCACAGGGCCATTCGCGTGTGAAACTTCCCGCGAACCCCTGTAATACATGTACCCCACTCGCAGAGGGCAATTCGCGTGTGAAACTTCCCGCGAACTCCCATAATACATATACCCCGCTCGCACAGGGCCAATTGCGTGTGAAACTCCCCTCGAACCCAGTAATACACGTACCCCGCTCGCACAGGGCCAATCGTGTGTGAAACTTCCTGTGAACCCCAGTAATACACGTACCCCGCTCGCACAGGGCCAATTGCGTGTGAAACTCCCCGCGAACCCCAGTAATACACGTACCCCGCTCGCACAGGGCCAATCACATGTGAAATTTCCCGCAAACCCCCGAAATACACGTACCCCCGCTCGCACAGGGCCAATCACGTGTGAAACTTCCCGTGAACCCCCAAAATACATGTACTCCGCTCGCACACGGCCAATCACGTGTGAAACTTCCTGCGCACCCCTGAAATACACGTACCCCATTCGCACAGGGCCAATCGCGTGTGATTCTCCCCGCACAGCGGGATATGTGTATTCGGAGGTGTGCGCAGGGAGTTTTATAGGCGTTTCTGTGGTTGGGGGCCTGTATGCTGGTCCACAGGCCTGTGCGCCATGTACGGGATTTGTGCGCTGTACATGGTGCACGGGGATAGGTTGGGGGCGTAACTGGTGCAGCTGCAGGGTCGCTGCGCCACTCTGCACCATGGCTGGTGATGGATGTTAAAATCAATGAATACACTGTGCACGGAAATGGATTTTGGCGCATACGGCTGGTGCAGATTGTCACACGCGCACACTGTGTGCCAGCCGCGTGCGCCACTTGTGTGCTGAATTCTATGAATTACCCCGTAAGTCTCTTAGCGGAATATTAACTGGTGTCTGCCGTGAATACATTAATGGAACAAACATATAACATTCTCCTTTAAAAACTGGTAATTCATCAATAAAAAGAACTCGACTCGTAGCTCCAGAGAATCCCTGAGCATTCATGGCATTTCCCGCCATTGGGTATTTTCCCTCTCGAATACACAAATGAGTCGCCCCAATGTCAACTAAGAATGAAAAGCATTTGCCTCCTATTGTCACATTAACCCTTGGTTCCTCTTTGGAATCTGGTGTCACGGATAGTACTGAACACATCAGGTCACCGTGTGAGCTGTCCTATTGTAGATACATACCCCTGTACCTATAAAAGGATTCCCTCCTACCACTGTGACACCCTATTCTAGGTGTCAATAAATGTCCTGTGTTTGCATTCTGCTGTATCTGCATGGAGACTTGCTGTGACTGCCCTTGCAGTGGATTCAATGATGTCTTCTGTGATTGCTGCAGTTACTGTACCTGCTGCACTTGTGGTGCTTGTGCCTGATACACTGTCTGATCCTGTGCGTATCCTTCCCTAACCTTTGAGCTATCTGCAGGAGGGTAAGCTGTCCCCCCTCTTGAATACTGGCCATTTCGTATATACCCTTGGCTCCTACATGTGCGCACAATGTGCCCTGTCATTCCACACCTCTAACATATAGGTGGGTTTTGTCTAATTATTCCTCCTTGATTGAATCCTCCTTGAAAATTCTGATTCTCATTCTGCCCATTCTGAAACCCACTTCGAGTGTTTTGAAATCCAACCCTTCCTCTGTAACCCATGCCTCCACCTTGTGGTATAAACCCACTTCCTCCTTGATTCATCGGGTGCTGATTATTCGCCTGTGATGTGTCCACTGCTTGCTGTACTTCTAGCCCTTCTACACTTGTCAGTACTGCCTCTTCTATGCCGTATTTTGACTGTTTTTGTCTGGACTAACTTAGCTTCCTCAATTTTTCTAGCATTGCCTTTCTTTTTATTCTTCTCCTGTAACAGCCGACAGTGATGCACAATAGTCAATTGTGTTGCATGCCACGGTTTTCTTCCATTCCCACTAACATCTTAAGTTGTCTTTGTACCGGCTCAGGCAGTCCCTGACACAAAATGTGGTAAAATACTGCCACAGTTTTACTCCACGGCTCGCACGTTTCAAGAGGCCAGCGCTCTTGAATGTCTTGAATGTAAGCAATCGGATCTTCATCTTCCTTCATCTTCCGTGTCATAATCGCACCCATATCTGATACATCAGGATATTGTACTCTAAGGGCTCTCCAAACATCTGCCTTACAGTAATTAAATAGAGCTCCATCATGCGCCATGTTTTGTGCTATTACACTTGAATAACCTACTCTCGCCCAAATGTCATCTGCTTTTTCCCCAAGAATAGCTGCTAGGAGACCCTTGATATCCCCTATTGCAAAGGTATTTCCTCCGGTCATTTTCTGTAACTAATAAATACATTTTCCTGAATCCGCCGTTGAGCTGGGGAGTTTGCACCTTAAATTATCCTTGCCCATCTTTTGCCATGGAATATACTGTGGTCTCGCTCCTCCCTTCTCCGATAAGGGAAACTGAGTAAACCCTATTTCAGAATCCGCTCCCATCGTCTGTCTATCCATGGTATGAGCAATAGTTCCTGATCGCCTTCTTCCTGGCAGGGACCTCAACGGCTAATATATGGTGGCAATTCTCCCCTTTCACTATAGAATCGTCCTTTAGGGTGCTCTGGACATGCCATAGCATTCGGTGTATCTTATTCTTGGATTGTACAAAATCAGACCATCTTACTCCCTTTTCAGCCTGTAAGCCTCCCATGGGGGCACAAATGCACAAACCCTCCTCACTGAAAGATTCTCTCTCTTCATCTGACATGTCTAGTCCCCAACTAGTGTGGCTCTCCTCTCTTTCACCCTTCTCTAAGGTTAACCTACTTAAAAACAAAGCTCTATGTTAAGAACCAAATGAGCTTCTCTCTTCACCTTGTTATTGGGAGATTACAAACCAATCTCCCTTTCCTCGGCTTCCCGATTTGCCTCTTTCTCTTAAATCCATTGTATTTCTGATGGTCCCTATGTCGAAATCCTCATTTTATGTAACTTTAGATGGTCCTGACGTTGCTCCCTGTAATGGGAGGAACTCTTCTATATCGCTCCATTGTATCACTGGACTTGGCTCCATTAATTCATTCTGAATGCGATCAATCTCACGCTCTTTTTGTTCTAATTCTAATTCTTCATCTACTTCTCTCCGCTTTCTTGCTTCCCATCTAACTCTTTCTTCTTCCTTCCTTATTTCTTCTCTCCCGTTCTTCATTCTTCTGCTTCCTTTCCTCTCTGTATCCTCTTATCTTTTAATTTTTGAGCTTCCTCTACTTCTCTCTTTCTGTTCTGTCCATCCCATGCTTTCATTGTCTTCTGTCTGTTATCATACTTTCTTTGTTCCTCTGCCCTTTCTTCTTTCCTTTGTTACTCCTCCTGATACAGCTGTTTTTGCTGCTGACAAACCCACAGAACCAGATGATCGATGAAACTGACAATGTAGATGATGACAGCTGGTTTGGAACACTATTCGCATGGGTCCCACAATGGATGACAGACATATTCAAGTATCTGGGAGCCCTGCTATTGATGATGCTACTAGGATTTCGTGTTATCAAGATAATCATCACACAGTGCCAGAAAACTGTGAAGAAAGCCATAGGGATGAAGATCATGATCAATGCCAAACTAGGGTGGAAGCCCAGAGACCTGACTCATGAGGAAATAAGAGACTTTGTGAAGGCCAGCGAATTTATGCCAGAAGGAACAAAGTTTGTGTATCCCCGAAAACAAAGAAAGTATGAAGGAAAATGGATCTATTGCAGCCCGAATGGACAGTGCCAGCTAATGACCTGGAACAAAGAGGAACATGTAAAAACAGCAGGATGTTTCAAAGGAGTGATAAAAATATGGACTACAAAGACACACTCTTTCACACCATCATGTACAAACCCAGAAGACGATGGGCAAGATACAGAAGAGCTGAGTAAGGAGGAGGAAGCAGAAGTGGTTGATGAACTGACCAGAGGGGGAGTGTAGAGGAGGTCCCAGATATGGCCTACACTCCAGCCACCCATTTTGAAATACCGGGAACATACTCACTGAGAAATGTGACATATGAGGAGCAAATAAACCAGTGCCCAGTGAAGAGCAATAGCTGTTGAAGTGCCAATAACCAGACAACCATGGGCAGCATGGTAGCCATTGAAACAACTGTATCAGCAGCTGACACAAAATGAAGACTACTTACAAACTGTCCCCGAAGAGACCCAAAGGGCCTTAATGGAAGGCGAATGGTGACGACACAAGAGCCCGGAAAGATGTACAGATGAACATAAACAACAATCAAAGGATGACACACAAGGACGAAATGTAAAGAATAATGATGTAATGGACTTGGAAGAAGAAACGATGTAGACATATAAAGAAACGTAACCATGAAGTAAGATAAAAATATGAAACTAGTTAACGCCTGTAAATAGGCTTGGAATGCAAGAAGCTAAGAAAACAGTACAGCTTGCTAGGCTTAGTAGAAGAATAGAGTGCCAAGCGCCAACTATACCTACCTCAATGAAGCACATTATACAATTGCGACTCCATTTTACAAAAGCAGAATTAAGCCCAGGATGGTAGGGGTCAAACAGGCCAAGATTCATACTCCAGCTAAGCTAGAAGAAATAGCGCAATCGGAACTCAGCAAGATGCAGCTCATGCCTGGGAATTCAAGGTCAACTCCAGGAAGGGAGGAGAGAGGCAACTTCGAAGAAACGAAACTTAAGAGCATAGCAGTCTGCCTCATGAAGGTCGAGATAAAGAGGCCCAGGCAGGTGGCGAGGCCGAAGGGAGAATCAAATACGCAAAAGGAGGGAAAATTAAGCAGATTCGCAGTGTACTAACTCCTGACCAGCCAAGCGCGAAGAGGTACCAACGTCTGATGACACCCAAACCAGAGGATGCCATAACTTTTCCCAATAAGAAGCTACAGTTCCGAGGCCAACCTCAGCCAACTAATTGACACATAGCCTTAAAGTACTGATTGATGGAAGAGAGGCAGGGTGAACGGCGGAGCACACCGCATCTGGGTGAACATTATGCACGCTGCTAATTAAAGTGGAGATTTAAGCCTAGGGGTGTAACCTGCCCAATCACAATGGACCAAATAATCTAGGGTCTTATAGCTAGTAGCACCAATGAGACATCATACTTGTAGGGGCGTCGAGCAAGAGTGATGTAGAGGGATGGGTGTAGATGCCCACCCGATAAGAATTATCCAATCCTCACACTCTGTTACCATATACAGATATAGCATCTATACTTAAGATATCTTTTTAACCAATAGAATTGCATGAAAACCTTATGAGTGTTACACGTCAATGATGATGAGAATTCGCTACACCTATTGATGTCTGATTGAAGATTTTGGCAGTTGCAGCGAGACAGACTTTGCACCACTGTTGATTTCCATTGTTTCCCCGTTTTTTGTACTTGTCATTAAATTGACTCCCCTTTGCCAAACCATTGAGTTGTCCTTATTTGATTGGTGTTGGAGTAAGAAAGTCCCACACCCCATCCACCTCAAGGTGCAGCTATCTCATCATAAAGTACTTGAGGGTGAGCTCTGATCCTATGGGTCCGTCAGAGGTCACTCCGCCATCCAATACATAACCATAAATTGGGCCTTTGACAATGTGGTCAAGGGGGTGTTGTGGATATTGACAACACAAATACCTGCATGAAGGTTTGGTCAGCAGGAGAAAATGTGATACTGCCACGTGTTGCAAGTAGGCATGGTTGAAGTAGAGAAGGGGCTCAGCAATGAAGCACAGACCTCCATCCATATACTGTTAGACCATCCACATTTATGTATTCATTTATGGTCACCTACTCCTCCAATGTGTGGCTTGATGCAGGGCCTAATGTGCACTGACCTGATTGCACAAAGTATTGATGTTTAGTCAACTGTGCCTTTCACATTTCAGAATGTCCAGTTTCAATCTGTGATGTATGTGTGGCTAGCCCTATTTTGTCTTCATGCATTAGAATCATTCACATATGCATGCTCATCCAGGTGGGTAGGCCTTGGAATAATGTTGTCTGACTTTGGGGAGGTGAGGACGTCGTAGATGAGGAGGAAGAGGCAGATGAGGCACACTCATCCACCACTGCAGCCCAGAGTGCTTTGCCTAATGGGAAACCCCTTGTGTTGCAGGCCATCATCAGCAGGCCTGCCGACTCTTCCGATGATGCTGCTCAATCTGATGGATATGGCATACTGAGGGACATGGTGGAGGATACACCACTCAGTAGTCTGGATGCCATGGAGCTCCTTGAGTTCCATGAGGCTGCTGAGCCAGAGTAGGAGGGCCAGTAGAACCTGGGACTGGCAGTGGAAAGCCCTGCGTCAGGTTCTGCGTCAATGGTGGCTTAAGTGTCTGAAAGATTGACAAAGCTACTTACCTTAGTGACTGCCTTACTCCTAATCCATAATCCCCTTTCCTCCATAATTTTGGGACATTAGGTCCTTCGAGGCAGGACCAGAGTACTTTGAACCATCAAATAAGTACTTTTTGTCCTTCTTTTATTTGTATACAGGGCCACTGCACGCAGCCGTAACCCCGTCTTCCTGAGCTCAAGCCCACGCATCGCGCTTAAGTCCTTTTTTATCAACAAAGTCGAAGGACCATTAGTAAAATAGAGGAAACTTTTGATAGGGGATGACGGACAGGCATATGAAGGAAAGGCAACTATGAACTAGGAGTAAGGTAGCCACTATGGTGAGTAACTTTGTTATACTCCCACATCCCGTCCCCTTTCCTCCATACTTTTGGGAGATTCCCAAGCACTGACCAAAGAAATGGAAGGATGGACCTTTCTTTTACTGGAACAGGTGTTTAAGAACTGGCTTACCAAACTGAGCATCAGCCCGGGAGCTCACGTCAAGACAATAGTTTGACCTGAGATTCTAGAATTGTCAGTTCCAGAGATGGCAGCATAACGGCTGTGACCCTGTGCCCTGTCTAATACTACATTCTTCATTATAATGACTGATCTTAATCTTAATCTAGCTGAAACGTCCCAGCCAGCGAAAAGACAGAAAGGAGAAGATGAGGCTGAAAGAAGGGACAACAAGCTATTGGATCTTCTCACTAAGGTGACTTTGGACATTGCAGACACCAAAACAAAATGTATTAATGCAGAGGATAGATATATGGATCTTACAACAAAGGTGGTTGCCATAGAAGAACATCTTACCATTGTGGATGACAAAACTGTAAGGTTACAGGACCCGATAAGACGTTTGGAAATCAAAAATGAAAAACTGTCTCTTAAGATATCAGAACAGGAAAACCTCTCTGGAGGAACAACATAAGGGTGGCCAGATTTCCTGAAAATGTGGAGCGAGGGAACCCCATGGCATTTCTGAAGTAGGCACTGATATCCATGTTAAACTTAGATCCCAGCACCCCTGTGGAGATGGAAAGAGCTCACAGGTCCTTGGGACTAAAGCCAGCTATGGACCAGATACCAAGACACTTCACCGTGAAGTTTTTGAGATTTCACACTAAGGAAATGATTCTCAGAAAATCACGTGAGCAAAGGGATTTGTCATAGGGTGGAAATAAGATCATGATTTTTGGTGATTTAAGTAGTGATGTATTAGAGAAAATGAGAACATTTAACATGGCAAAGGAAAAGGTGAAGAGTAATAAGCTGCAATACTATATGGTGTACCCTGCTATACTCCGGGTACTGATTGAGGGTCAGATTCATTCATGTTCTGATTATAGGAGTGCTGAGGCTTTTCTGTCTGATTTGGATACCATGCCATGGAGACTGTCTCTTCATCCCAAAAGAGTATTCCACCCAAATAGAAAAGATGACTTCACTAATAAAGTTACATCTGTCTACTGAACACTTCTCTTTGTCATTTAACGCATGTATGTTTACATTTTTACCGAATGGTTACTCTTTTGTGTCCATTTTGCTCTTTACTTCTTTCTTATGTTATTTTTTTGTTGGAGTTAACCGTTATTTCAACTGTTCGTCGAATTGCGGGAATGTTTAGATGATGCTCGGAACTGGGATAGAGGAAAGCACCCCTCTATAGCATTGGATTGCATCAATTCATTGCGCTATGTTCATATTGCAGGAACGTGTTAATCTGTCTATGCAGGAAGTGCAGCGTCACTGTCAAGGAACATGGAGAGTCTGGGAAAGGTGGAGGATCGGAAATGAAAGAGAGTGAATGAAGATTACCCCTGCTAGCTGCGCAGGGAGTATTAATTCTATTAAAGACTAGGAGGCGAGCATTATGCTTCAACCTCTTTAATCTACTACTCTTCAGCAGTTTCAACAAACTAATAAATCAACAATAAACACTGAAAAATGTCTCCATAGACTTTTCTTTGCTCTGGAACTACAATCCCCATAGTCTTTGTAGTCCATCTCCCTCTTGCTGGGCTATGACCACTTCCAGTCCCTGAGCTCCTCCTCTTCTTTACTCACTCTGAAAAGTCATTGATTAAACTCCACACAAAGTCCTGCAAACTGAGCGAAGACTTGACCACTGCAAACCGAATGTGGAACACCCTCGACTCCTGGGACTGCTACTGCTAGTCTCCTACTTCAATTGTTCTTCTGCTCTTCCCCTAGGAGTAATACAAAGCAGAAAACTTAGGGTGGCGTCCATATATTGCTTCCACATAACCATCTTATCACCTGTACAATCTCATATTACATACGCAATACATAACTCGGGTGGGAATGTAATGCTTGCCTCCTAGTCTTTAATAGAATTAATACTCCCTGCGCAGCTAGCAGGGGTAATCTTCATTCTATGACAAGACTGAAGGCGAGCATTATGCTTGTTCAAAGCTTCCCAACACCGTGACAGCTAAACTCTCGGTCGTTTTAAAATAAAACTCTTTAAATGTTCGATCATTCGTCCAATCTGCTGCTAGCATAATATCTCTAAGAGACACTCCTGACTTAAAGGCTTTAGATGCCATAGCTCTGCGCACTGAATGCATTATTTCTCTAACCCATCTGGCAATAGTAGCTGTGGATACGCCCTGAAAAGGTCTTCTGCGAGCTATGAGCAATTGCGTGGTATTCGCTGATCTATGCTCTGCTGTCCTACTTTCATATTCTTTAACACAGCTCGCCACACACCATTTTGGTGTACTCGTAAAATATGGGTTGTGTACTTAAGCATGTCCCCGTCTTAGTTCTCTGCACTATCGTGAATGTTACATCCTCTGGTCCAAGCAACCTCCTATCTACTTCCAATGCTCTCACGTCGGACACGCGTTTACACGATACCAAACATAATAGCATCGCTAATTTCTGCAACAATTGTTTTAGAGATAGGTATCTGTTTCCGGGCCAACTCTCTAATAGTTTAAGGACGTCCCAGACGTCCCATACTGTCTTGTACTGTGGTTCTGGGGGTGCCTTAAATTTTGCTGCTCGAATGAGTCTGATCACCACTGGATGCTCCCCAGCCGGCACTCCCTCAATTGGCAGGTGTCCTGCTGATATTGCTGATCTGTAGACCCCTATAGTACGGAATGCTCTTCCGCCTTGTAATAGTTGCGCTAGGAAATTAAGAATCATCACTACAGGTGCCAAAATGGGATGAACACCTCTCCCTTTATTACACCAATCAGACCACTTGGCCCAAGCCGCGTCATAGCTCCTTCTCGTGGATGGAGCCCAGGATTCTACGATGAGTTGAGCAGCTTGCACTGAAATGCCTGGCAACGCCCAGCGTCTCCGGATATCCTGCACGCGATGAGTGGCAGTGACCCTCTCACTCTCAGAGGATGATATGACTCAGCTGGGTCCGTGAGCAGGTGTTCCAGCTGAAGTATACTGCCGTTTGGGCATTCAACTGGGATGCAAATAGATCTATGAACAGCGGACCCCATTTCTCGTTCATCCTCTGAAACGCTGCTGGATCCAGCCTCCAATCGCTGGAGTCTGTGACGTAGCGCAAGTTCCAGTCCGCTACTACATTCAGTGTCCCTGGCAGGTACTCCGCCATGACTGATGTCTCTGATTGCAGGCAAAAGTGCCAGAAGTCCTTGGCTAGCTCGGCCAGCATTCTGGATTTGGTACTCCCTAGGTGGTTTATGTATCGCACTGCTGATACATTGTCCATCTTCAGCAGGACACACAATCTCATCTTTCCTTTCGTGAAAGCTCTGATCGCAAACGATCCTGCCAGCAGCGCCAGACAGTTTATGTGGAGCCGAAGTTCCTCTTCGCTCCATTTCCCTCCTATCTGTAAGTCTATGCACCTTGCGCCCCAGCCCAGTCGACTGGCGTCGGATTCTATGATCAAATCAGACGGTCTCCGAAAATGGCACGCCCATTCCAGGTATCCATATTCCTCAACCACCATTCCAGTTCTGTTTTGGATTCTGGGTCCAAAGGTACTGATTGATGATATCTCAAGCCTTGTTGCAGATGCCTTATCTTTAGCCTCTGCATTGCTCGGTAGTGCAAGGGTCTGGAAAATATGGCTTGAATGGATGCTGCTAAGAGCCCCACTATTCTCGCCAGAGTCCTGAGAGAAACTACTTGCTTCTGTAGGCACCCTCTCAATTCTCTCTGGATGTCGCAGATCTTTCGAGCTGGGAGCTCCAGCGTCGCTTTCCTGGTATCCAGGATAAAGCCTAGGAAATCCAGTCTTTGCGCTGGTTCCGTATCCGACTTCTCCATGTTCACTAGAAAACCTAGGATGCTAGGAGGTCCTGAACCCATTTTGTCTGATACTTGAGAGTCTCTCATCCTCGGCTAATAGCAGGAGTTTGTCTAGGTAGATAATTAATCTTATCCCTTTCTCCCTTATTGCTGCTGCTACCGGCTTCATCAGCTTGGTGAAGGAGCAGGGAGCTGATGCAAGCCCGAAGGGCATGGTCTTGAATCACCAAAGCTGCCCTTTCCAACGAAAAGCCAGGAAGGTTCTGAACTCCTCTGCTATTGGGATCATCAGGTAAGCATCCTTCAGATCCAGCCTCGTCAGCCAATCTCTTTCTCTAAGCGAGTCACAGAGCTGGTGGATGCCCTCCATTAATATTAAATGTCGGTACACCACCCAGCTGTTCAGTTCCTTTAAATTTATAACGGGCCGCACTTTCTCCTTCCTGTGCACTAAAAACATATTGCTTATGAATGCAGGGTCTTTCGGCCACTTCTATATGGCCTTCTTTTTCGCTATCTGCTGTATTTCGTTGTCTAGCAGCTTCTTCTGTGCGTGCTCTAGGCGCTGTTGGTGTGGCCTGCATGCTTGCACGGGGGGGTTCTATGAACTCTAGGTGCAGCCCTAGCACTGCTTGCAATACCCATGCATCGCTGGAAAGCGCGTGCCAGCATTTCCAGAACATACCAGTTCTCCCCCCACAAGGGGGTAATATGCCACTGTCACCTTGTGTGAATCCTTGTCCACGACCGGCTCCTCTCCCTCTGCGTCCTCTTTGGAAATGGCCTCTGGTAGGGAAGAAAGAGTCCTGCTGTCTGTACTCCCAGTACTGGGCTCTGGGATTCTGGGGTCTTCTTCCTCCGTGGTTATGACCAGTCGAGCAACCCCTGTGGCGACTGGTCCCGACAAAAACTCTGTGTGGGAAGATCTTACGGATTGAAGCTTGTGCTTTCTCCAGTGATGTGTAGGTGCCGACGAAGCAGCCCATCTCCTTGCCAAAGGTCTCTCCGAAGAGGAGGCCTTGTGCTGCCTCTCCTGCCTCGTATGATGCGAGGTCACTGAGTTTCGAGTTGATTTTCAGCAGCAGCCCTCTCCGGCATTCCGAGGCAATGGCACAGTTCGCATTACTCAGAAGGCATACTGCTCTCTGTGCCCAGCCTGCCAGGGCGTCGGGGTCTACTTCTTCCCCCGTATCTCTCGCCCTTTCTGCCAGATCCATTATCTTTGCCAGCAGACCCGCAAGGTCGAGTACCTTCTCCTGGAAGCTCCTCCAAGATCTATCTATACCCTTACGGGGGTCCTTCGTGGACTTAGATACGAAAGTCAGCATCTTGGGATCTAATTCTGGCGTCTCTGCCACTTTCCCAGGGAGATCCGGTCTCTGGCACTCTGCTCGAAGGTGTTGCTGCACCGCTTTGTCCAGTGCTTTTCTCAATCTCTTGGTCATATACTGGGCCACTCTGGGAGATGGTTGCCAGTCCGATGACCTCGGCTTCCGGATGCTGTCCGGATCAAACATGTCTTCCTCCATCTCTTCGAGGTGCTTCTCTTTGCGGATCCTCTTTCTTCCACTGGGTCTTACTTCCTCCTCCTCTCTGAGTTCGTCCTCATCTTGGGAGGTAGGGTCTCCTTCCTCTGGCTCCTCTTCTGAGTCTGGGTTCTCCTCTCCATCTCCTTCTTCCCCTGGAGCGGGGGACGTGAGGTCCGGCACAGTCTGACGCTGCAAATATGCTTTGCGAAGCTTTGCGAATGCGTCGACGACCTCTGGGGCCTTTTCTTTTGCCCCTTCCAATGGGCCCCGGGGATCGCAAGAGGCTTTCCTCTTTCGGGCCTTAGTACTCCCCTTTGAACCTTCTTCCGAGGGTTCTGTGGGTGTGCGATCAGTCCGTAGGGTGCTATCTGTAGGCTGGTGGAGAATCGCCTCCAATGACTCCAGCCTGTCCTGCAGGGGTTTCACCCCTTGCGCCACTGCATCTATCAGTGAACTCCCTAGCACCTCCTTGAAGCTGGCAGCAAGATCTATTGACTGCTCCTCTTCACTCCATTCAAAATAAGACATTCTGGGAGGCTGCTGTGTGCCTGGTATAACCGTCAAGGTGTCTTAGCACGCCCTGTCACTGTATAGATGCTTCTGGTAATCTAAAACCACCAGTCTGCAGGTCTCTTGTTCAGCCTGCCTCTTATCTAATATATCTGTTCTATATTTATTTATTTTTATTTTTTTTATTACTTATTAAGTGGCTGCACCGGACTTATTCTGCTCTTTATTATGCCCGTGATGGCCTGTGTCTTAAGTGCCTCTGAATGTGTCGGGCACTGTTTCACTCTTCAGGCTCATGGCCTTGCTCTGCCACGTGAGCCTCTGGCACTTCTCTTTAGGGCTTTCTGCTTAGTATGACACACGTGCCCTGGTGCGGGCGAGTCTTCTGGAGAATGTGCTCCGGCTTCAACGATCGTTCCTTAGCTACGCGGGTAACTATTTGTACAGATCACCGCCGGGCCCGGCTTCACTACGGGTGCTCTGCTCCGCGTCGCTGTGAACAATGTGACGCCGAAGCGTCCTCCATAGTTGGACTCCTCCTTCCCAACGGAGGGGGCCGGTGGCTCGCGACGGCTCTGGCACTCGCGCTAGCCCCGCCTGCGCGAAGGAGGGGGCAGTAGCGCCTCGCTTAACTGGAGCTCCTGCTCCTCTACCCCGCAATGAAGGGGCTTCGGAGGCTCCTGATCCTACGCGGCTCAACGAGACCACTGATGCCACCCGCGGCGCAGAATGAGCCCCTAAGGTGCTGGTCATGCGGCATGGGGCCGCCGTGCCACGGGGTATGCCCGCTCGAACGGGCCGCTCGCAAACGCCGAGCGCGGCCGAGGCGATGCTCTCCTAAATCACAATAAAATACTGAAATAATGTGTACGCCCTGTGGCTAGGTTCACGACGCTGCGCTGACATGGTCTGCTAGGCTCAATCCACCATCAATATTTCCTCTTACATTCTGCTAAATGTTCGTAAGGCCTAACAATATAGGGAGATACTATAAATAGAACTTATCTGCTTGAAGAGCAGTAAAAGAAGAGGAGGAGCTCAGGGACAGGAAGTGGTCATAGTTGATCAAGAGGGAGATGGACTACAAAGACTATGGGGATTGTAGTTCCAGAGCAAAGAAAAGTCTATGGAGACATATTTCAGTGTTTATTGTTGATTTATTGGTTTGTTGAAACTGCTGAAGAGTAGTAGATTAAAGAAGTTGAAGCATAATGCTCGCCTCCAGTCTTGTCATAGAATCGCACTGTTATGGCTGTCCAGCTGTGACACGTTGGACTAGAATGCCTGACATTTTTAACCTCTAAAATGGCATACAGAGGTCATAGAATCAAGGAAAGATCAATTTACGGATGAGTGCAAAGTTGGATTGGCCCTTCCAGATATCGATGGATTACACAGCGTGGAAATAACATGAGACGTAATGGATATACGGTGAGGTATTTAAAAAAAAAAAGGGAAAGGTGACTTATACATCATAACTTGTATGGATTGGAGTTTTACCTCAGTTAATATTGAAGGCAACATCATTTTATCAGTGAGCTAGACACTACAACATAAGAACAATTTCCATGGGCATAGGTAACGGTTGAAGTGAAGTGAAAGAGAGCAAATAACTATGGAATTGCTATCATACTATAACGCGTGAGAGTAACACATTGATCTTTTAGCTCATTTTCATATGCTGCCATCCATGTTTTAGTGTGCTTCTTCATGCGTGTTTTATGATGTGAAAACTCCCTATACAGTAATGTAATATTGGTCATTAGATGTTAATGTGCGTTAGTACACATTCTCAGGATTAATGTTGTACATGTCCTTGATATTTTAATATAAATAGCTTGTTGCTGTTCAACAATTGCAGGGAGGTATATCTCTCGCTAGTGTGAGTAGGGATTTCTAATATGGTCATGGAATAGGGTTAATTTTTGAGCAGTGATTTCACATTGTCAATGAGGAGGGTGGCATTTTGCTGAGGGATGGTTACGGCCCTAGTAGCCCAGGTGCTGTGTGTAAATGGGTGAACATTGCATTGTCTCCCGTCGAGATGGCCTTGTTGGTGCTGTAATTATTTAGTAAATAGTGCAAATGTCATATATTTGAGTGTGGATGGCAAATAGCATATATAGGCTCACTTTGGGCGCAACACATTATTTCCCAATGAATTCTACTACACTAAGTACACTGGCACACATAGTGATTGGGGTGTGGGGTGACAAAACTCGAATTGGGGGTGACTATACTTTGTGTAAGAGTATGAGGGAATGTTTAATCTAGATCGAGGGAATACCATATAGCGAGGAGCTTGCAAATAAAGAGATAAAGATTAAGGAAGCTTAGTGATTCCTAGGCTTAACAGGGGAAGGCTTGTTTTTGGATAACAGAAAGACAATGGAAGAAAGGGTTATTCCTATAGATTTATACAGTAATGGTACTGAGAAATCACTAATGAGTGTGTTAGGAGAATTTGAATTTGACTCTGCTAAATGAGATTGAACAGTTTACAGGTAAACAGGTGAGATATTTAAAAGTGGCTATTTGTGGATGTTAATTTTGATGTTTTGACTTTGAGGTTATTCGCTTATTTGAAACATCTGTCTGAGAATATTCATGGCAAACACAGATGGGAAAGATTCCAAAGTTTATTCTAATCAGATTATAGGATTCAAAAGTGAACCAATCCATCTATATATGTTAATGTTATGGGATATCTTGTGAATAAGAATGGGCAATGTAAAGTTGGAGAATATAGGTATATGGTAAACAAATGGGCATAATGACATTCATATAGATTTGGATAGTAATGGGAGATGTAAACAAATTTAAAATACTGGACTGGGAATGTGGTTCTGGGGGTATAGTTCAAAGTTGTGTGAGCGTTGCATATAATTGTTCTCTTAATTGGTCCATTATTTTCTGGACAATTTGCAATCTAAATGAGTGTTTGCGTATTGTGGTGGATGTGTAGCATACATGTTGGGGGAAGGGAGGGGTAATTTACACTTGCTTATCATTAGTCGTCCCTAGAATAGAGGTAGTAGAAAGGTTTGGAATTGTATGTAACAATGGATGGTTGCTTGATCTGAGATTGCATTATACTACAACTTTGAGATGTGAGCATTAAAGGTTGCTTCTTGGAATGTAAAAGGTTCAAACTGCCCTATGAAACGAGTGGAAATATTAGCTAGGCTATGGAGAGAAAAAGCAGACTTAATATTTTTGCAAGAAACTCATTTGATAGAACACTCAGTGTATATGTTCAATAAAGCTAAATATATGAACGTTTTATTAAATTGCTATTCCTCAAAACCACGAGGGGTGGGAATTTTAATTCGTATGAGGCTAGGTATAGCAATAGAAAACGTGTCTATGGATGTTGAAGGACAAATCATTTTAGCAGGTGTTAGGTATGAAGGTAGATTAATGACTTTGAGTTTAATATATGGACAATGTTCAAATGGGGTTGAGTTCTTTAGAGCTTTAGCTAAAATACTATAGAGTAAGAAGGGTGAACATATTATGAATGGGGGTGATTTTAAATGTGCATTAAATCACAGATTAGACAGATCATCAGTTTGTACCTTCACAGGTCAGAAGTTGAGTAAAGCTTTCCAAGACTTTATTTAAATATTTGATCTGATAGACATTTGGAGGGATTTACACCCCAAAGAAAGGGATTCTCATTTTATTCCCCAATCCATGATTCTTTCTCGAGAATTTACTATTTTTTTATTTCAGATAGGTTAATAGATGACGTTGTGGTGGCTAATATTGGGGAATGTTGCCTTTTGGATCACTCTCTGGTGACACTAAAATTGAGTTTTGAAAAATGTCAGCCCAGTTGTGCAAAATGGAGGCTTAAAACATTAATCTTGAATGATGAGAAAGTATGTGAGACAATTGATAACTTTATTGTTAATTATATTAATGAGAATAAAGGGTCTGACAATACTTTAATTGTCTGGGATGCTTTCAAGGCAACTATACGTGGTGAACTAATGATTGGACATCTATGGAAGGAAGTCGGGAGAGGAGAAAGTTAAAGATCTGGAGGTGGAGCTAGGGCCTATGCAAAGAAAATATGTGTTGTCCAAAAGTAAGAAGGTCAAAATAAGTATGGATAGAACAAGAGAGGAACTAAAAGATGAAATAGAAAGACAAGCTGAAAAAAAGTTTACATTTCTTGAAACAAACATTTTGGGAGGAAGGGGATTGGGGAGGGCGATAGTTGGCAAATAAGTTAAATAATCTGACAAAAAGGTCATATATTTAGAAGATTGACAATGGAAAGGGTGAAATAGTATTCAAGAAAAAAGAAATTTGTGAATGTTTTAGAGTATTTTATGCATCCATCAACTCAGAAGAATTACCTACTCAAGCAGCAGAACTAGCTAAATTTCTTGACAAAATAGATATTCCGTGCTTATCCGAGGAAGGTAGAGAGGCTTCGGATGCTCCAATCATGGTATCTGAGGTTCAGACAGCAATAAACCAACTTCATTTAGGTAAATCCCAAGGCATGGACGGGTTGCCGGTGGAATTCTATAGGTCCTTCAGTACTACTCTAGCACTGGAGCTTTGTCATTTATATAAACAATTCATCTCAGGAGGTATTCTTTGTCCATCCATGAGAGAAGCGGTTATTACTTTGATACCAAAGCCAGGAAAATATAATACTACATTTTGCAACTATCGTACTATCTTGCTTCTAAATGTAGATGTGAACATTTTCACTAAAATTATGACTGCCCGGCTAATTAGATATATTGGTGAATTGATAAATTTTTCGCAGGTGGGATTCATGGGAGACAGGCATTGGTACAATAATATTAGGACCCTATTTGATATTATGGGATTATCTGATTCAAAGGCAGAAGTGATATTGCTTATTTTTTGTAGATGCTGAGAAAGATTTGATCGTGTAAACTGGTCGTTCTTAAAATATACTCTGATTAAAATGGGGTTTGGGCCTCAATTCCTAAATGCGATTGGAGCCTTGCAGTTTGGGATTTCAGCCAAACTTTGGGTTAATGATGAGCTTTTGTCAGCGTTCCAAATATTCAGGGGAACAAGACAAGGTTGTCCACTCTCACCCTTTCCTCTTTAATCTAGCCATGGAACCATTTCTAGCATTTATTAGACAGGAACAGGGCCTTTGCGGTTGGTGTGTGGGAGACAGGGAAATTAAGGTTTTAGCATATGCTGATGATATGACTATTGTACTGGCCAATCCAGAGTAAGGAGGTACACTCTAGAGGCACATGATAAAAGAGGTGGGATTATTATCTGGACATAAAATTAACTGGTGCAAAACTTTAGCATTTCCACTTAAAGAAAATCCTTCCAATGGGGCCTTAAATGATTGGAATTGTCAATGGGCAAGTTCAAATATGAAACATTTGGGGATTTATCTCTTATGTTACATGAAGAAAATGGTAGATTATAATATTGGTAAATTGATTGAGACACTGCAGAGGGATATACGTAAATGGGATTGCATGTTTCTGAATATCTGGTCTAAGGTAAATGCTATTAAAATGATGCTTCTACCCAAAGTTCTATACTACATACATTCATTTACTAGGAAGGGGTTTAAGTGCATTGACAGGATATTTATGGATTTTTTATGAGGTGTAGGGAAGAGGCCAAAGATTCCTCGCTTCATTATGATTCGCCAAGTTAGGGAGGGGGATTTGAATAACGAAGTTTAGAAAACTACCACAGCAGGTTTCTGCTTAAGAAAGCTTCTAGTAATTTTATTTAGGCGAGGAGATCAGGACCATTTTGGGTATCGATAGAAAGGGATAGACTAAAGCCTTATGCTTTAGATAGTCTATATTCTTTTGGAAAATTGCCAAAATCTGGGGTAAAACCGGAATCTATAAATGTTTCAAAAACCACTTTGGAAGTGTGGATTTTAGGGTGTGGGCAACATTTATTCATGATGGAGAAAAATCTATTTGTCTTAATCCTGGATTGCAATTGGACAACAACATGCCAAATTATAGAAGCTGGGCCAACAAAGATATTCTAAAAATTGAGGATGTTTGGAAACATGAGGAAAGGATTCCCTTTGCAGGGCTAGTGGAGAAATATGGATTGGGTGTTAGGGAACATGGGAGATATAGGGCTTTAGAAACATTGATGTTTGAAAGGTAGCAGATGATAGATGTGCCAATGACTGAAAAGTCCAAAGTTCACGAACTGTTTAATACTCCACCCCGTAAGGTTCCAACTTTTGTTAAATTAATGCCAATAGTGAACGCATGAAGGAGTCATTGGAGAAATTGTGGCTGGCTTGGGCTACTGACTTGGGGAGGGAGGTTCCAGCAGAAGTATGGGAGAGTATCTGGAAGGTGGCGGTGAAAGCTAAGATAGATCTGAAGTTGCGTTCCATTCATCAACAGGTTTTAGGCCGTATATATTGGACTCCAGAACGGATGCGTGCGATGGGCTTGATAGATAATGATCTGTATTGGGGTTGTCAGCAGATGAGGAGAACTTTACAGCACATGCTTTGGGAATGTAAGAGAGTGATGGATTTCTGGAGGGATGTATTATACAGAATTGATGCAGCTATTAATTTCCACAAACCCTTATGGCATTGATTCTTCTATCAACTCAGGGTAGATGATAGAATGCAAGTGATTCTGCAAGTTGGATTGATAAAGCTTTGCTGGTGGCAATTAAGCAAATTATGATGGTGTGGAAGACAAGAAAAAAGCCTCAGATAGAGAATTGGTTATTGGATGTGAAATCACTTTCAAAATTTGAAAAAAAAATCAATCAGTAAGACAAAAACGAGAGGGAGAACACTTGGAACAATAGGGACCTTTTAATGATCTTTATGGATGAGTGTAGGTTAGTGTATTAAAATATACATTTTTAGTAGTTATTTAGGGTTTAGATGTTAGGTTTGTGGGGGTATTGTATGGCTTGCATTAGGTCTTGTGGATTATGTTGTCTATTTGTGTGTAATGTATTCATTAGGCTTTATGGGTGGGTTTCAATTGTTTATGTTCACTGAAATTCTTATAGTATGTATGACAATTAGAACTGGTTCTTTGGTAAATATAACGGCTCAACTTTAAATTGTTATTGTAATGTTTATTGTTTAAATCAAAATAAAGAACTAAAAAAAGACAATAGTGTCTACAAAAAGCCAAGAGAAAAGCCCACGCAGCATCCTTGGCTATGGACTTCCATGGGACATATTTCTGGTAGACAACAGCAGCCACTTTGCCAAGGACCAAATGTGCATGACCGCCCTTTGGGGGCTGAAGGCCTTGAATTGTATAAGCCTCTGAGATATATGATGTGATCCATTTTGAGATGGCCACTTTTGAAGCCGGTTTCCCTTTTGGGTCCCCAAAAGTAACTTAGAGTTAATTTCCCACTCGTAATTCGCCACAGACTGGTGGCTCAGGGTATCTGCTGCAACATTGATCTGTCCCAGAATGTGCACGGCCTGCAGCCAGCATTGTGTCGGACTGCCCAATTCCAAATCTGGATAGCTAGATTCAACAGAGGAGGCTGCCTGGTGACCTCCTGTTTGTTGACATAGAACACAGCTACATAATTGTCTATGTGAATTTGCACCACCCTATTGATGATAGAGGGCTGGAAAGCTTTCAATCCCAGGAAAATTGCCAAGAGTTCTAGGTAGTTGATATGAGAAATCCTGTATTGGGGTGTCCACAGATTGTGGACCTCGAGATGACCCAATGTAGCTCCCCACCCTAGGAGGGAGGGGTCTGTTGTAACCGTGACCTGTGGTAAGGGCTCCTGGAAGGAGGTTTCCACTGAGAGGATGTTGGAGGTTGTCCACCATTGAAGATCCGACGTCATGGACGATGGGATAGGTATCATTTTAGAGAAGGGTCCAAATCCTGGGACCAGAAGCTCTGCAGTGCTAGCTGTGTGCACCTCATTTTCAGTCTTGCAAGAGGCAGAGCTAGAACACTTGACGCCATAAGGCCAAGAAGTCTGTGGAACCACCAGGCTGATCTGTGGGAGGAATCCACAAATTCTGTCCTCAGTTAGGAAAACTCTTGCACTGACAGTATCGCAACGGGAACCTAGACATATCAGGTCATGAGCAACCATCATAGATGATTTACGCCAGTTCACTGACAGCCCCAGTTGGAATTGGAGCCGGAGGAAAGACTGAAGGATGGCTGTTGCAGCTAGGGACAAGGACTCTGCAGAAGTCAATTGTCTAAATATGGATAGACATGAACTCCCTGCCATCTGAGGAATGCTGCAATGACTGCTATCATCTTCGTGAAGACACAAAGTGTCGAGCTGAGCCCAAACAGCAGCACTCAATATTGGAAATGGTCTATTCCCACGGAAAACCAAAGGTAGTTCCAATGTGGGAACCAGATCAGGATGTGCATATAAGCATCCTGGAGATCTACCACACAGAGCCAATCACCCTTCCGGAGAGAGGAAGTTATCTGGCTGTGTGTAATCATCTTGAATTTCTCTTGGGGAAGGAAAATGTTGAAGTTGGAGAAGTCGAGTTAAAGGAAGGTGCGCACGCCAGCCTGGTTGGGTTTGGGCACTATAAACAGAGAGGAGTAGTAGCCCTCCCGTTGGTCCAACAGGAAACAGGTTACACCACTTTGAGATTCAGAAGTGTTTGTACCTCGGATCTGAGGAAGAGGGATCCAGTTTGCTGAAGAGGTGGACAAAACCAGTCTTCTGTGATGGTCATCAATGACCTCCAGATGAGACGATATACGTCCTCCCACCGGAGTCTCATGTGACTGATGGAAAACATCATTTGGATGATTTATCAGGGACAATACCTCCTATGAGGAGGAGGCTGATGACCGAGAGAAAAAAACGGCCACTTTGTCTTTGCTGCTTGCTTCGAGGCCCACCAGAGGAGCCTTCTGCTCGACATGCTTGATGCTCCTGGAAACCTCTAAATCTTGAAAAGGACCTTGTCTGGGTCCCTGACCTCTGTCTATAGGCCGCCTTTTCTGGAGGTCATTTTGCTAGGACCGACAAAGATTTAGCCGTCAATGTGTTTGCCTTTCTCTCATTGAGTTCCTTGTCGGTGGCAGAGTGGAAACACTCTTTCCCTTCAAAGGAGATGTCAAGTACCTTGTTCTGAACCTCTTTTGAGTACTTTGTCGCGTGAAGCCACTCCTGGCGGGACCATAAGGCCCTGAGCAGACATATCTATGTGATGGGCTGTGGCCTCCAGCAGGTCCTGAGGCAGAACTCTGGTGTCGGAAAGGCCTTCTTTAAATCTTCTAGCCTGTCCTGTGGGATACAATCTTGAAATTCAGAAAGCTCTCTCCACAGCTTGAGGTTTGCCACAGCAAGAACGACTTCCGAATTCGCTGGACGCAGCGCAAGAGCTGCATTGGAAAATACTTTTTTCCTGATGCATCTAGAATTTTGTCCTCTTTGAATAGGACATGAGAGTAAGCCATGGAGGATGTCGAAGAAGGATTAGCTGGAGTGCAGCTGATGCCACTACTATTGATGAAAGTAGTGAACAGGCAGTGAAAGGTATGTCCTCTGATGAGTGGAGTTTGCAGTGACAGTTGATTTGTATGCTGCCCAGAATGAGTTTTTTTCCAGACCTTATGGGCTTCAGCTAGCACATCTTCTTGTGCGCTCCTGTGCAGTAAGAGTTAATTCTCCTGAGAGAACTTCTTCTTGTGGGGTTGAATGCTTGGGTATTGGACGTTCCAGCAACGCCATCATATCCAAAACCTGGTCATGATAAGCTCTGACGGAGTGGGGCAAGTCTTCAATATCCTGGTCCGCGTGCTCCTCGTCTGTGTTGGCGGGCACAGAAAACTGATCCACGACATGTGGTACCTCGGGCATATCCATTTGCACCAGTGGCATCGCAAGAACTGATGAAAGCTGAGTCAATGGTGGCAGTGTAGGAGGGGGGCCCACTGGAAGCTGAGGAGGCACTACCAAAATCTGCTGAGGAGGAGGAGGAGCAGGCTGTGCCTCGAGAAGCTTACGATATATTTCTTTGAACAGATCCATAAAGTATGCCTCCATCGGGTCAGTGTGCATAATGATATGGAATCTGACAAAGAATGCATTCTCAGAGGAAAGTCTAGGCACAGTAGTGGGTAGAGGCCGCTCTGGAGGGGCATACCCCCAGGATTGCATTGATGCTGGTTGCCAAGATGGGCCCCCTCAAGCTGGATCCACATAAACTAAAGAAGCAAATGTAGGAGGAAGAGGGACCATGTGCAACAGCGGAAACCTTGTACGCCAGTCAGTTGGAAGGCAAAAAGGTTTCATTTTTATTCAGGTTTTGTGGAAAAGGCTGTTAGGTGCCAAAAGTCGGCACCTCTGTACCAGCTATTGAGAAAGTTGGTTAGGAGGAGCTCATCGAAATGGCCACCTCAGGCTGCATGGGTTTGGCCGCCATTTTGTCACTGCCTGAAGTGATCACAGGTATTCATGAAGCCATTGTCACCACAGGGATTGTAGGGGTTTTGGAATCAGTTTTAGCCCTCCGACAGTGATCCTTGCAGAACTGGCAGTAGAAGACCTGGAATTCTTTTCAGCCCCTTTAGTCTTGGCAGAAGTATCAGCCCTCTGTGAGGGAACCTCGGCAGGGCCAGTGCTTGAGGACTTAGGGCCCTTGCCCATCTTCATTGCCCCCTCAGCAGGAACGGTATGACCACAAAATTGCTTGTGGGCAAGCTTAGGGTCACACCCGGTAGCCAGAGTCCCTAAATTGGATCCCTCGATCCAGCTGGTTTTGATTATAGCCCTTATTTGGGAATCCTCAGGAGTGACGCTAGTATTTTTTGTCACTTTACAGGTAACCTTAAGACTACGCTCTGTATGTTTAGTCCCAGACTGGGAAACCTTGGGAATAACCCTGGCTGAGTAGCCCTGGAAACATTGTCCTTAGCCCCCAGGTGGGGAACCTCATTGGAAAATCTGGCCATTTTAGCCCATTGATAAAGAACCTTTGGAGAAAACGCCAGAATCCAGGTTAGATCCCTTTCGGGACACCACAGGTAGAACCTTGGTACAAGAGCCACTTGCACCCCTCTCAGAACCAGAAGACCCTGGGAACGTGTCCCTTGGCCGGGGTGCCCTAAAAAGGAAGGAATTTACCAGAAGCTTGCTTTTATTGCCAATGAACTGCTGTAAATGTGGAGGAGGAAGATGTTGGAACACCTCCTCACACCTGACAAGCCTACACTGGAGTGCCCAGACGGAAACAGAGTAGCAGTAGAGACAAGCATCCCACCAATGCTCCGGGCCCAAGCACTCCAGACAGAGAGAATGGGGACCTGCTCTCACAAAATGACATTCACACGAAGAACAGGAAACAAATACCTGATGCTCTGGCATAGACAGATGAGAAGAAGACAGCGGAACCAGAGCAGGAAGAAGGACAAGTTGGAAAAAAGAAAAAAATACCCACAATGCAAGTGCGTCCAACCCTGATCATGTGTAGAAAAGGACTGAAGGGCGATGTGCGTGGTGGAGCTCAGGAAAGCAGGGTTTCTGCTGCGTGCTGTGGCCCAGCGTAAAAATAAAAGAAGGACAAAAAGTCATTTTTTGATGCTACAAAGTGCTTTGGTCCTGTCCCGAAGAATGGAATGTCCCAAAAGCATGGAGGAAAGGGGACGGGACATAGAAGTATGCCTTTACTCATCATGGAGGCAGCAGCCGAGGCTGGTGTGGGTGGGAGGGTTATAGAGCGCTACCCAATGATATTGCATTCACTGGTTGGGCTTCAGCATTCTAGCTTCTTAGGCCCCAGGAATGTGGTAGATGTGTGCCTGCCAGATACTCGAAGCAGGAGGAGGAGTTGCTGCGTGCAAGTGCCCAGCAAGGTAAGGTCCTGCAGTAGATGGCCAATTACATCCATCCCCTGGTAGAACATGTAATCTCCTCAAATGCTGCACAAACTGGCAAACTACACCTATTATGATAGGAGTTGATGGAGGACATGCAACAACTGAGGCAGGCAATTTGTGATGATAGTTCAGCTTTTAGACAATCCCCGCTTGAGTTATTGACCTCAAGCAGCAGGAGATAGACACTTTGAGGCAAACCCTAAATGTGGGGATATTGGCCTTAGAGGAATTCCAACGTCAAGACGCAGATTCCCTGAGTACATGTTTACATATGGATATATTGGCCTTAAGGGATTCCTTGAGCCAATCTCTGCATGATGAAATGTTTGCCACAAGGGACATCCACTGCCAAGAGATGGATTCCTTGAGACTGTCTCTCAACATGCAGTTGGATATATTAAGGGTCAGCAAGCATAATGACTCTTTGGCCACTCGTGACAGCTGTCATCAGGACCTTGCAGTAATTTGGTCACTCATGAATGAATCCCTCTCACGAGTGGCAGTAGCCAATCAGGACATGGCTTAGACCATGCATTGTGAGAGACCACCATCCCGGGATATACCACAGGATGGGATTACCAACTGAACCTTGCAGTTGATGCCGTTGGCCATGTCCCCAATCACCCCTATCACCCCTATCCTCTTGCCACCACCATCCCTTCTTCATGCACCCTGGTGTCCATGAGCCTTTGGGGGGGAATGGATTGTTGTCCTTTATTTACCCCCCGCACCTCTCCAGGGTGGACTTTTATTTTCTATGTTTGTACTATTTTTATATTCCTCATTCAGGGTGGACTGCATTATGTTTTTAGTTCTCATGTCTAATCCAAACAAAAGTCCAATGCCATTTCAGGTATCTTGCCTCATCAAGTGCCCACACTCCCTGAGTGGACCCCACAACATCCTATTTCCACTCTGCTGGAAACTGAACCTGATTGCTCCAATGCAGAGGCCCAGTGTTAGTTGGAGTGTACCAAAAGGAAAGGTTGTGCACTATCATTCATGTTCATGTCTGGTGTCATATGCATATGCATCCCAAAAGTGTCATGATGGTGATGATTGGGTGACTGCCATTGTCATTTAAGATGTGAGTTACCCAACTTAATTGTGTGTGTGCATGTCTCTTTGATCAACTATGCATGTGATTTGTGTTACTGGTTACACCTCCACGACTTGCTACTTGGAGCCAGTCTCCTTTGGATGTTCCTGTGCATGTTTTTTGGGTGAGGGCAGATGCAGTAGCTTCTTTTTTGTGTGGCCATCAGGGATGTGGTTTGCTGTGTGTGTTCCATAAGCGTTGGTGTTCATCTAAAGTAGGTTTTTACTACCTGGTTGCAACGGTCCTGCCCCTTTGCCTTGTGTCCTGCTAAAGGAATGAGTGATGCCTGTGTAGGAGGGTGGAAGCCCTCCTTCACTTCTACTGCTATGCCACGACATGTGGAAATATTATGCAGGTCACAACATGCAACAATAAGTTTGCATACTACAGGGGGTGCCTATAGCAATATACCACCTGATTGGGCAAGGGAGCACAAGCGTGGTTTAAGCACTCTGAATGTGCTCTCCATTATGTCCCTAGTGGCTATGTGTGCTGAGTTGTAATGCGCTTCACCTGGTGTGGCTGAGTTCCTGATGGGTGTCAACTGGAATGGTGACACCAGGTAGGCACTGTCCGCTGCAAAGGAGTACATTTTTCTTAATTACACATATGGTGATTTCTTGCGTTTCTGTGTGAAATGTGACTGCCTGTGTGTGATAGTTGATACTCGCTCACTAGCCAGGTGTTTCCAAAGGTCCCCAACCAGAGCCTAGTATATGGGGGTGTAGAGGAAGAGCCAAATAACCCTACTGGAAGCTCTGCCCCCATGTTGCCTATATGTTGGGAACTGGAAATTGCGACACGTGCAGTACCAGTGAGGATGCCTATACCAGAAAGAATTCTTGAGACAAGGGGCCTCGTTACAACCCTGGTGCTCCCGTTATGAAGGGGGCCGGTACGGGATGGACCCCTTCATTACGGGAGCACAAATTACGAGTTTCCCTTTGCGGGACCCGGATCAGATGTCTGGTAAAACCAGACGTCTTTTCCGGGTCCCGCGAGGGGAAAAGAGAGGTAACAACGGGACACTTGTAATGTGCCCATTGTTACCTCCCTCCCCATTCCCATTGAGCCCTATGGGGGCTCAAATGGGAATGGGGAATGGTTCCTTCAAGGAGGATTTACTGGGTCCTCCTATGTCGGAATGACCCGGTAAATCCTCATAGCAGGAACCCAGTAATGGAGCCCGGTTTGGAGGCAGCCATGGTGCTAATAGCACCATGGCTGCCTCCAAACTCATAATGAGGCCCAAGGTATCCATTGAGAAAACCTTTACCTGCATTCACGAAGAAATAATGGTCTTCTGGACAGAGCCCTGGAAGAAGTATGAAAATGAATGAGAAAGATGACTGGTGATGTCACGTGAAGTAGAACTGATGCACCCAGCAAAAGACACAAATGAAGAACGAACATAAACATTCTATAAGATCAGAAGGGGAGGTGTCGAAGTTAAGCAACATTTCGGTATCAAAATGAAGATGCTTGTGCGAAGAAACACTGAAGAAAATGCAAAGTCATTTTACATTTGTACAGATGCTGTAACGCAAGTAGACAAACTAATCCTGAGGCTGGCTATGTAGTCAATAGATTGCGGTGATGCGCCAATGTATATACATAGGAATGTATAGCATCTGGATGTTCCACAATGCACTTTAGTAAGCTTAAAACATTATGATGAGAAAGGGCTGATGGCGAAAGTAAATTCAAGAAGAAGTGACCACTGTGAACCTGGTTGTCTGTCAAGAAACTAGATGAAGGTGAGAAAGAAACAACCTTCTGTTTGAGCTGGAATGGAAAAATACTGAAGGAGTCAAAAGTTAATCATTTTATTATATGCGACGAAGAGCTTGAAAACATGGTCTCCAATCACATGGTCAGATTGAAATAGACTGTAGGTCAAGTGACACCGAAACCAGAAGATAAGACCATGCCACACTCCCTTTCATTCTCAGGCACAGTGAGCTTCTACAGCGCCAAGTACAAAGCCTAATTGAATGGCAGACCGCCGGAGTGATGATAGATGTTGGTCTAATTTGGGTGGGGAGGCATGACCAGGCCAACCCTCCCAGCACCTGGGGTAACCAGCTTACGTGCTGCTAGAAGGTGGAATATTCCAGAAGGGTACAAGCGTGCTAACCAATTATAGAGGGCCACGTATCAAAGAGCCCTATAGTTTGTGTATAGAGTGTTGAATATTAGAATTACACAGAAGGTGACTTGCACTTAGAGATCTTAGAGACCCAATCAAAACCCCCCGTAAGTATGGAAAGTATACCTGTATGTTCCCGTTAACCTATCACATCCCCAAGTAGGTTTTCTTAGTTTGCCACATCGTGTGACTTCAATGATGACAAATGTTTTCTGTAAATGTGTGTTTTTTCATGTAACACTTTGAGAGAAATGCAGCGAACATCCGTTGATGTCCGTTGATGTCCGTTGGAACTCCCTGTTTTAGATAATTGTTAATAAAACAGTACTAAATTTTGCCAACTTCCTGAATCTGTTTGATTATTGATATATTAGTAAGTTCTGCATACCCATACATCTCTCAGTATTGCTACCTCATCTTAAAGGGCCCCAGGTACGCGAGTTCACATGCTAGCAGAGGTAGGATGGTTAAAGATCCATCGACCCAGTATGCTTTTATGGGTCTCGGAATATCGGACATCCTCTGCCATTTAGCTGGAGCACCGCAAGGCTTCCTGTGGATAGTGGCCGAAAAAGTTCTTGCAAGACATAAAGAAATAGATGGGATGGGTCCCTCTCTCACAAAATCCTCTCCTGGTTTCTACAGGCAGCTGAGCAGAGCAAAGATGACGGTGTGCGGTTGAGGACGAGACGATCCCGAGGGTAAGGAGCTGAAAAGCGAATGGTGAGTAGATTGAGGAAGGTGGCAAAAAATGAATGAGCATTGATTGGGGAAAGTGATAATGGGAAGAAAGTAACAGAAGGTTGGTGGGGTATATAGTTAACAACGAAGAGCGCCACATAGATGTATATATGATGAGGAGCATCAGAGATTAAGCCCATAATCCTACGTTCAAGGAATGTTTAAAATAAGTTATTTCAAAATCCAAGTGGATAAATAGGCAACAAGTGAACAAGGTTTGCTAAAGGAAATAACTTATACTCCCATTGGAGTAAAATTTAGGAGCCATAATAGCAGTGAGGAGTGCTGAGAAGAGATATATGTTGGGGCCGGCCAGTTTCTCCTTTTGTGTATTGTATGTGTTTTATGTATAGAGGAAACAATGAGATGTTGAAGAGCGGTAAATGATAGATTGTGTTAAGAGGTTGAGAGTAAATTATTTATTTATTTAGTAATTGATGGCATTGACTGAATAGGTGAATTGAAGTAAAGTGAGACATAAAGGTTTGGACCAGCAACGATTGGTGCACACTCATATTTCATTGTTTTTTTGAGAAGTATCTCTGTGTAAAATAACGGTAAGTATCGACAGTCGATTGCGACTTGTCACAATGGAGGATGTTACTCCGCTCATGCACCTATGTAAACAGATGCCAAAACATGCATACAAGATTAAGCAATATAGTGCAGAATGGGTTAAGGGCACAGCAGATAAAATGTTCATGCTACTGTCAAAAGCAGTTTTGCAACATATGACCACATGCTTACATGCTGCGTACACGGGAAAGAAATTGGAGAAAAGGTAACCTAGCCTCGAGCTTTGGAAGATGTATAAGGAGGAATGGGAAGACCCGCTTCCTGAAGACTGGATGCTTAACCAATGTAAAGAGGGGGTTGTTGAGCCTTCTGCTCCCCCTACGTGCCTGAAGTAAAATGGTACAAAAGATGAAGGATTGTATCCATTAAGGGAGCTTAAAGCAGCAACAGGATATAGTAATCCGATACATGAGCGGGCTGCGTATACCAGTGATGACAGCCCAGAAAGAACTCCAGGAAAGGATGTGATTGCTAAAGACTGAAAGGACAAAGAGAAAAGTGTACGGCCGAGTGTGACCCTAGATATAGAACGGGAAATTAAGATATGGAACGGAGTAAAAGACAAAGCTAATGAGATAGCTCTCATACAGAAGGAATGGATGGGTGGTCAGATACTGCTCAAACTTGGTGGGAAGAGCATCGAGGAAGTAAGGAAAGGGAAAGATCAAGATGAGCAAGACAAAAAGACAGGGAATGAGAGAAGCGATTGAAAGAAGACGAGTGTAAAAGAAAGAGTAGACAAAGACGAGAACAGATGTATCAGGAAGAACAGTTAAGAAAGGAAGAGCAGAAGAGCAAAGAAGATATGACAATAGACAAAGAGCAATCAAAGAAAAGAAGAGAGACGAGGAGGAAGATAAGAAATTAAGGGATAAAACAATGCAAAGACGGAGAGACAAAGAGGTGCATGTGGCAAATGAAAGGAAAGAAGTGAAAAAACAGGAAGATGAAAGGGTTAGAGAGGAAGCAAGGAAATGAAGAGAATTTGATGAAGGAATTGAATGAAAGAGAAGGCAAAGGGCATGGGACATCTGTCGCATTAAGAAAGAGCTAATGGAACCAAGTCCAGTAGTATTAGGGGGAGACGTAGGGGAGTTTCTCCCATCACAAGAAGCAATGGCAGGACCCTCTAGGGTAAACCTAGAGGATCATTTTAAGATCGGAAGTACCAGAGACAGAATTGAGAAGGCTTATCAGGAGATGAGGACAAAAAGTGAATCGAGAATCAGAGGGATCTGAAATTGCCCAGTCAAGAGGCAAGGAAGGAAGCTTGTTTAGTCTCAAGCAGAGAGCCTTGTCTTTGGACAGGCTGACTCTAAACAGAGATGAGAAAGATGATAGCCATACTAGTTGGGGACAAGATATGTCAGACGAAGACAGGGAAACCTTCTGTGAGGAGAAGGCTGGTGCATTTGGTCCTGAGGGATGTTTCCAGACAGACAGGAAGTAAGGTGGTCAGACATAGACCAACTAAAAGAAAAGACACCAGAGCCTATGGCGTACCCATAGCGACCTAAAAGGCGATCTCATAGTTAGATGGGGGAATCGCCACTCATATGTGAACATACTGAGGTCATTACCAGGAAGAAGGCGATCAGGAACCATCGTCCCTACTTTGGATAGGCAGACAATGGGAGCCGATTGCGATTTTGGGATTTCGCAATTCCCCTTTTTAGAAAAAGGAGGGGCCAGACCGTAGTATATCCCATGGCACCAGATGGATAAGAACAATTTAAGATGCAAATTGCCCAGCTTAATGGCGGGGCGAGGAAATGGATCTATGAACTGGAAAAAATGACAGGAGAAAATACTTTAGCTACAGGGGACATTAACAGGGTAATTCATAGAATTTCGCAGAAAAGTGTCGCAAGCGGCTGGCGCAGAGTGTCCGCGTGCGATTGACTGCGCCAGGCACGTGCGCTAAAACCGATTTCCGCGCACAGCGTATTCATGGATTTTAGGCTCCCAAACCAGCCGTGGCGCAGAGAATCGCAGCGACCCTGCAGCAGCGCCAGTTACGCCCCCAAGAACGCCCTCGCGCAAGGAAAAGCCATCAAAATCGCTAAATCATCGCAAAGGGCTGCGCTAACCCTGGACCAGTTCACCGGGCTGGCAAACAGCAAACGCCAAGCGGGGAACGTGTATTTCAGGGGTGCGCGGGAAGTTCCACACGCGATTGGCCCAGTGCGAGCAAGGTATGTGTATTTCAGGGGTGCGCAGGAAGTTCCACACGCGATCGGGCCTGGGGGAGCGGGCTACGTGTATTTCAGGGGTTCGCGTGAAGTTTCTCACGCGATCGGGCCTGGGGGAGCGGGCTACGTGTATTACAGGGGTTCGCGGGAAGTTCCACATGCGATTGGCCCAGTGCGAGCAAGGTATGTGTATTTCAGGGGTGCGCGGGAAGTTCCAAACGCGATCGGGCCTGGGGGAGCGGGCTACGTGTATTTCAGGGGTTCGCGTGAAGTTTCTCACGCGATCGGGCCTGGGGGAGCGGGCTACGTGTATTACAGGGGTTCGCGTGAAGTTTCTCACGCGATCGGGCCTGGGGGAGCGGGCTACGTGTATTACAGGGGTTCGCGTGAAGTTTCTCACGCGATCGGGCCTGGGGGAGCGGCCTACGTGTATTTCAGGGGTTCGCGTGAAGTTTCTCACGCGATCGGCCCCGGGGGAGCGGGCTACGTGTTTTCAGGGGTTCGCTTGAAGTTTCTCACGCGATCGGGCCTGGGGGAGCGGCCTACGTGTATTTCAGGGGTTCGCGTGAAGTTTCTCACGCGATCGGGCCTGGGGGAGCGGGCTACGTGTATTTCAGGGGTTCGCGTGAAGATTCTCACGCGGTCGGGCCTGGGGGAGCGGGCTACGTGTATTACAGGGGTTCGCGTGAACTTTCTCACGCGATCGGGCCGGGGGAGCGGGCTACGTGTATTTCAGGGGTTCGCGTGAAGTCTCTCACGTGATTGGCCCCGTGCAAGCAGGGTACGTGTATTCCAGGGGTGCGCGGGAAGTTCCACACGCGATTGGCCCCGTGCAAGCAGGGTACGTGTATTCCAGGGGTGCGCGGGAAGTTCCACACGCGATTTCAGCAGGGTATGTGTATTCCAGGGGTGCGCGGGAAGTTCCACATGCGATTTCTGCAGGGTATGTGTATTTCAGGGGTTCTGGGGAGTACTACACGTGAATTGGCCGTGTGGGTCCTCCCAGGTGTATGCTCCACAACCTCCACGGCCCCTGCAGGCAGCCCACACCACGGGGGACTACCCTGCACCCCTGTTCATGTCCCGCAGGCAGCCCATCCACCATGGGCATGCCCCCCAGCCAACCCACATGTCACCTTGCACTACTGATCAACAATGCATGTCTCCCACCACCCCCACCCCCCAGCAGTGCATGGGCACCCTCCACCAGGCCCCCACTCATGTCTCCCACCACCCCCACCCCCCAGCCACCAGGGGCACCCTCCACCAGGCCCCCACTCATGTCTCCCACCACCCCCACCCCCCAGCCACCAGGGGCATCCTCCACCAGGCCCCCACTCATGTCTCCCACCACCCCCACCCCCCAGCCACCAGGGGCACCCTCCACCAGGCCCCCACTCATGTCCCCCTGCACCCCCACCCCCCAGCAGTGCAGGGGCACCCTCCACCAGGCCCCCACTCATGTCTCCCACCACCCCCACCCCCCAGCCACCAGGGGCATCCTCCACCAGGCCCCCAATCATGTCTCCCACCACCCCCCACCGCCCTGCCACCATGGGCAGCCCCCACCAGGTCCTCACAATCCCCAATCATGTGCGTAATGGTCAGCCTCCACAGCCAAAAAGCCCTACCAAGTAACCCATTCACCCACATGGAAATGGAAATCACATGTTACACCCCCAATGTTCATGAAGCTAATGAAGCCATGTCCGTCACACACAATGGTTGCAATTGAATGGGAAAACACACAACATGACATGCATGAAACCAATGAGATGATACCACACAGTGAAGTATGCAAACAAAATTGTATTGAAAAAAAATAAGAATGCTAAAGAAAGAAAACTAACTACAATGTGAATGAGAAAAAAGTAAGCTGCATGTCCGTATGAAAAAATGAAACTTGAAATCCAAATAGAAAAAAATTTTGTCCAAAGTCAAATGTAAAAAAATCTCCATGCAATAAAGAACTATGTACAAAAATAACAAGGGTCCATGAGCCCAACTGAACAAAGGAAACCTACTAAAAAATCTACCTAAAAATCAACTATATACAAAAAGTGGAGCAGTGTCCGTCGACTCCAAATCATAATACGAAAGAAAGGAAACCTAAAACTAAAGAACTATATACAAAGGCGGCGGGCAAGTCCAGCGGCTCACTCTGTGGTGTCCCGGGCCAGGGCATCATCGAACTCCTGTTCGATGTCCCGGAGGCGGTCCAGTTCCATGGCCCCGAGGGTCCGCAGGGACGACGCTGTGTCCTCCTCCAACCCCCTGCGGATTGCCTCGAGGCACTCGGCCCGCCTCAGGGCCCTCCGCATGGAGTTCTCCGCCCTGACCATTGTGAGCCGCGCCTCTTCCGCCCGCCGCCGCTCCGCACCTATGGCGTGGCCCAACCGCTGCCACACGGAAGACACTCTCTGTCCTGGGTCCCCCTGCCCTCCGGCCGATGCCTGCCCCTCCGATGTCGAAAGCCCCGAGCCTTCATGGCTCCCACCATGTTGCTGCTGCTGCTGCTCTGCCTCTGCCCGTGCACTGCCTCCTGCTGCCTGCACATCCTCCGCCGGCTGGGGTGCACTTGTTGATGTGGCCACCCCTGCTGGACCACCGACTCCCTACTGTGGCAGGGATGCCTCCTCCACCAGCCTGGCCGCACCGTCAGAGGCAGCTTCACAGGGCACCCAGGTGACTGATGGGTGGGAAGATGGCACAGAGGACGACTGGCGCGTAGGGGGTCCAGTTGAGGAGGGGGTCGGAGCAAGCCCCATCAGACGGAGGAATCCGGCCTGGGTGACCTGTCCCAGCAGGCTGACGTGGTCAACGAGCCATTCGAGATGACGTGCAGTCTCTCCATGAAAAGACTGCAGGTCACCTCGCATGGCCCGTTGACGCAACGCCACACCAGCCAGGACAGGCTCAACCCGGACCTGGATAGCCACGTCCGCAGGCAGAGGAAGGCCAGTTGACGTCAGCTCATCCCCTGCCTGGAAACGGGTCTGGATGTAGGCATCCCTGCTGGTGCAAGATGATGCAGGGACAGGATCGGGGACAGGATTGCACACAGGCACCTCCGCGGCGGCCTGTGCTGCCTCCTGTCCCTGGTCCTGGACTGCACCACTAGCACCTGTGGGATCCCCACCTCCAGACCCCGTCTCTGGTGCTTGCACGGCCTCCTCCTCCACCAGACCCCCCACCAACCTGGATGACTCCGTGCCATCTTCCCCTGTTGGGCCCTGTGGGGTCCCAGCTGCCCCTTCTGCTGCCGAGGAGTCCAACTCCAACCTCCGCCTCTTCGACCTCCCCCCGGCAGCTGCGGCCTGGGACGCGGCACCGGACTCCTCACTCCCCGACGAGATGACAACACGGGAGGGGAGCCGGGCCTTGCGTCTCCGGCTGGCGGTCGGATCCCCGCCGCTGTGCTCCACAGCACCTTCTCCGCCCTCTTCATCAGTTGACGCTGCACACAGGGAGAAACAAAACACAGGCATCAGGGCACTGTACAATGGACACATACACACATGACAGTTGCACATGAGTGGCATTGGCAAACCTCAGACATGTCATCACAATCCCCAACACACATGTCATTGCAACTCGCACACATGAGCCATACCACAGGCATATCGCAACTGCCACCACCATCCATACACATACAACAGCATGAGCAGCCAAAGGTGACCCAGACATCACATGCAACACAGGAAGTGCACCACACATGTACACACACCACCACACTTGCATGCATGTGTACACCTCGGCCAAGTGTCGCACTGTTCAGACGGGCATCCATGTCACATCTGCCAATCAGGCTTACACATACCGCAGTCACATGCATCCATGTTGCATCACTGTTGCACCCTTGTCAAATACACACACATGCACATGTACACAGTGCTCATACATGCAGCCCAATACAACATACATGCGTGACATCACGGACATGTCTACTTACATACACATACATACAAACATGTGTGCACGCACAACTGCATTTGCCATGCAAGCCTACACACACAAGCACCATCCATGTCTCACACATTACAGCCCTCGCATGTGTCAGCCCCACGGCCATGTACACCCCCACCCATACTCGACCCCATACAAACAGATGTGCAACCTGCACAATACCGAATAATCACCACACGCACTGCTCACAACCAGGATGCATGTACACTCACCGCTCGACTCCAGACGGGTCTGCTTCTCCAGGACCTGGACGTGGAGCGCTGGGGATATGCGTTCCAGGACCCCCATCTGTTCTTCCGACAAGTGGCCCCGGCGCCCCTTGGCATCCGCTGCCTTCAAGAGGCGCCGGGCCTTGTTCAGGGTCCTGGACCTGAAGTCCTCCCAGCGCTTCCTGACATGTTGTAAGTCCCGGACTGCCACCCCCTCCGCGTTGATGGCAGTCACGATGTCAGTCCAGATCCGAGTCCGTCCTTCCTTGTCGGCGCGGGAACTTCCGAAGAGGGCATCATACTGCCCCAGGACTTGCTCCACCAGGACACCAACTTCGGTGGCACTGAAGCTGGTGCCCCTCTGCCTCTCTGGCCGGGGGTTGTCAGTGGTCAAGATGGTGTTTGCCCCGACATGACAACCCCAGAGGCAGGAGTGGGTGGGCAACTGGGTCCTGGGGCTGGGCTGTGGAGCGATGGAATTCCAGTCGGGAGTCTTCGGTACCAGCAGGGGTGGTCACAGCAACAGCACCCCTGGCTGATGTGCAGGCAGCAAATGGCAGTGCACGTGGGCAGCAGGCAGTCAGGCAGCAGCAGATGGTAGGTGGGAGCGTGCTCGGGGCTCTGGGGGGCAGTAGTTCGGCCTTCTGGGCAGGAGCGTGGTCTTCCGTGTGCTTACGCGTGGCCAGCTTGGTACGGAGTGATTTTGCACTTGAAAATCCTGCACGTCAGCGTGAAAATCGAGGAAAGGCCCTTAGCGCGTAAGCGCGTCAGCACGCATAGGCGATTCTATTGGACCAAAGGCCCTCAGCGCGTAAGCGCATCTGTGACGTGACCCGCACGGGTTTTTCCCACACAGCACGTGATGACAGAGCACACGTGGAAAGACTGCACGTCAGAGTCTCATCGCGTGTAATTGGAGGAAATGTCCGTACACGCAGAAGTGACAAAGCGTGTAATTGGTGGAAATGGCCCTAGCGCGTACACGCTGCGTAAGTGACGCTGGACGTGTGGGCCTGTATAAAAGGTCCGCATAGAACACCACTTCCTTGTACATGCTTTTTGTGGAGAGCGAGTGGGTGAATTCTGTACTTCTTGTCGTTTCACACGCGATTTACTTCACAGCGTTTCAAGTTCGTATTCCCTGTTACCTCTGACAGATTTTTCTCTTCTTTCGCTTTTACTGGTTTACCTGGGCCTGTTCCCTCAAACAGTGTTCCCTTCTACTGTTGTCCTGTCTCCTCAGACAGCGTACAAATCTTCTTTTGGCGGGGGTGTTGCCAACCAAACGTGCTCCTTTTACACGCTCGTTTACCAGGCAGACGGTGAGTCACGCACGTATCTAACATCTGTGCTTGCCCCGTGTGTAGCCTACCCCTTCAGAGGTCATTCTAGGCTGCGTGTGACACGCATACGTTCATTCTTGTGTTTCTGGGTGCCACAGCGTAGTGCAGGTTTTTCTTTCTGCACACGTGGTCTAGGAGGGGTTGCGTGCACGTCATCTCCCTTTTTTGGGCCTCCTGTGCGTTGCGTGACCCGTCATCTTTCCCCAGGGGTTACATTCAGCCTTGCTAGAGCACTAGGGTACAATTACCATCTGGTACCCAACCCCTTTGACCCCCAATTGCCCAGGACAATAGTCTACATCCACTCCCATACGCACATTAACATCAGTGCCATGGCTGGGAGGCGAGGATTCCGTAAGGGTGGCAAAGGTGGAAGAGCCACAAGTGGTGGCCGTGGTGGATCCGGTAGGGGACGTGGTTGTAACTTGCAGGGTGAGCCTGTCCCCCCATGTGTGGAGGACCAGTCACGGGCACCCATAATCCCCCCCCTCCCCCCCTCCCATTGAGGCTGATGTGGCTGACACCATCCATGCTCAGCCCTTGTTGGACCAGCCCATTGTGGCACCAGACCTGGCTGACTCCATGGCTGACTTCCAGGTCAGCAGGGCTACGACACGTGCACTGGTGCACGTTGATGCCATCATGCCACGTGGATCTGGGGCAGCAAGGTCATCTGCTGCACCAAGGAGGCAGGGCGGAGAGGCTGCAGGGGCAGCTGCGGCTCCATCCACCCCAGCCCTCACACACCCAGCCAGGACAGTGTCGGTCCTTGTCCATGCTGCTGACATTCCCCCTGACACCATCACACTAGAGCCAATGCCTGCACCAACTCCCATGCTGAGTGTGCAATCCCACACTCCTGATACAGAGTCCACCAGGGCTCCTGCCCCTAGTGTCCAGAGCGGCGCAGGACACTCAGGATCACCACCACCTTCCAAGCGGAAGAGGAAGAGTGCTCGTCCGGCACAGGCTGATGCCCCAGACACGGCTACACAGTCCGGCCCGTCCAGGAAGCCCAGCTTCACGGATGACGAACTGAATGCACTTGTCGAGTATGTGTCCGGACATGACAACGAGATGGTCATTGTTGCAGGATCCAAGACCACACCTGCACAACGCCAGGCACACTGGCAGACCGTTGCGGACATCGTAAGTGCCCTTGGAATTGTGAGGCGCACAGCCAATGATTGCTATAAGCGCTGGAATGACCTAAAGCGCAGGGCAAAGGGTAAGCTGGCCTCAAGTCATGCAGCAACTCTAGTGACTGGAGGTGGGTCTCCAGTAGTAGACATGGAACTCACTCCACATGAGTCAGTCGCTGGGACCTACGTCACGGAGGAACAGATCCAAGGCGTGGTAGATCTGGCTGATTACGAGGCATTGTCCGGTGAGTGCACATGCATGTGTGTGTCATCCATGTGCATGGTGTGTGTGTGAGGGCTTCAGTTTGTGTGCCAGGTGAGAGTGTGTGCGCCTGAGTCGTATCGGTCAGCCATGTGCTTCATGCAATCCTTCCTGCGCAGCTGCATTTGGCCATAGCATTATCCCTTCTGCCAACAGTAGACATCTAGCCCAACTGCACGCCAGTTGCCCTTGAAGTGTCACCTTGCCACAACATATTTGCTTATTTTTCACTGTTCATTCAGTCAGTTTGTTTGCATTCCACCACTTTCACTAGGCATGTCGCTGTCCACTAGTCACATGTCTGACATGGGTATGGTAAAGTGGAGTGACTTTGTTACCTGGATATCATTTGTACACACATGTCCCTGTGCAATTGGACCATTTCAGACTGGCAGCTCCAGGTGAAAAATCTAACCTGTTAGAATTAGAAAAGCAATTACATGCGGGAACTGGACTGAATGAATAGGTGCTGCCCTCCTCTCCATCTTCACTCAATAGCAATGGTACATGCCATCTGTGTGATGGCATGTGTGTTTCACCTGGCAATCACAGGCCAATGTGTGATGCCACTGCCAGGCAGCATGCAGAAAATGTGTTCATCTTCCATCTTGGTGTCATCAGTGTGTGCCATTTGCCTGCACTTCATACGCAGTGAGGGTGCATGCATGGGAGGGTTTTAGTCATGTGGGACATGTGTCAATCAAGTACTGGTTCTCTTGCTTCTCAGCCCTCATTGTGTGCCATGGTGCTAATGCCTGTTTCCATTTCTTTGTTTTCATGTCTTTGCAGGGGAAGACGCACCTGATACTGCTGGGGTTGTGGAGATGGTGCAGACCCAGGAGGGGTCCGAGGGCCGACCAACCACCAGTGAGGGACGTGGTGTGGTGGTGGGGGAGAACCCACAAGTGCTGCAGGTCATGCTCTCAAGGGGTGTCTCTGGCTGCACCTCCCCCGAGCTGTACTCAGGTGTTGATTCGGATGAGACCTACGTGCCGTCGCAGGTGAGTGTTCCAGGGAGGGATTCTGTTCTGTCTCACCCACCTGCACCAGGGTCAGGACCCTCCATGGGGATGTCAGTGTTGGCAGCTACGCCTTCGGTGGTTACGGATGCAGGGTCACACTCCGCGACATCTGATCCTGTTCCTGGGCCAGCAGATCAGAGGGGGAATGCAGTCCTGCAGCCTCAGGCAGTGCCGGCACAGCAAGGCGCAGTTCGCCTTGCCCCAGACAGGTGTGGTGCCCGCCGACGTGGTGGCCGTACGCCACCCGGCAATACCGCATGGGAGCAATCCATTTACGGTATGGCAACCCAACAGGCTGCATCATCCGAGATGATGGCTCAGGCCATGGATAGGGTGGCCACTTCCATTGTCCCCCCAGAAAGGCTGATGGAGCGACTAGAGCAGGCAACCGACTCCATCTGCCAGTCACACAGGGAGGACATGTTGGGGTCCAACAGGGACAGGCGGGCGGCACTGGCGACTCTGCAGGAGGCCATCTCCATTGAGTCCCAGGGCCACAGGGAAGCCCTGAGGCAGGAGCTCCTTCACCTCAGGACGACTCTTGTTGAGCTTGAGGCTTCAACACATCAAAGGACAGAACAGCAGCTGGAGCGTCTCACCCGTACGCTCTCAGCTGAGATGCAGGCAACGAGGGCGGAGGTCCGGGCATCCCGTGAGTTGTTGCATGGGGACCTCCGCACACTCATCCTCCAGAACCAGACCTACCACACCCGCATGCTTGCAGCCATGGAGGAGCAGACTAGGGCCTTGCGTGGGCTGCCTCCCATAGTGCAACCACCTCCGGATGCAGCTGCACAGGGTGATAATAGCGACAGCAGTGATACTCCCACAATAGGGTAGCCGTGTGGGCCATGAGCCCATGGAGGTGTTTTATCTTCCCAGGATCCACGCAGGTGGGTTCTGGTGTGCATCCTGTCCTCGGACCTCCTGGGTGGCCTCCCCAACCCCCCCGGGCCCATCAATGGCCATTTTTGATTGTTTCTTATTTTTATTTTGATTTTGATTTCTTTTATTCCCAATTTTTTTGGGACGATCTGTTGGCTTCCGTGGTTCCTGTGGGCATACGCTGCATTGTGGCTGGGCACATGCAGGCTTGTAATGTATTTGGTTCAGATGCTTGGGTTTGAGTCACACACACCCCTCCTGCTTCCCGTTTCCATGGGCTTGCAAAGGGTGTGCCCAAGTGACAGTGAATTACACAGTGACGTTGGACTCCCATGAGCTGTGTGGCCAGTCTGTAGTCAATACTGTGTATACATTCATAGTGCATATTGCTGTTGTGTTGTACACTGCATGTTGCATTGATGTGTAACTCTTCTTCTGTGTCTACCTCCCAATTTGCAGGTCCCTTCCTCATGTCCACACAAGGACCTCTAGTCTGGAGATGGGGACCATGTTGGCAGCAGTGCACCTACAACTCTACATGGCGACAACACTGCACAGTTGGTAGTGGTGGGAGTGCAGGCATTTCCAGGTGGTGAGACTACTAATATGTAACATTTGTGATGTCATGTTAATGGTACTACGTGCTCAAGTATGTTGTTGGTCCGGCATTGCTGTGAGCATTTCAGGAGTTGCAGGTTTCTAATAGTGCCACTGTACATAGTGAGACTGATGTCATGTTGTGGGGATTACTTTGTTTACCTGCAATTAGCATGACATGGCACGGTGTGTCGTGTGGCGGTGCTGGGGTTGGGTTGGCTGACATGGCACTGTCCTCTTGTTGCATTTTGCAAGTGGGTATTCATTTTAGCTGCTTCAATGTGTAACTTCACAAAACTGCATTGGTGGTGTCTGTGTGGGTAGGGATGCACACATTGTGACACTTCCAGGTGAACAATCTCAGGCTGACATGGTATTCCCGGTTCATTCTCCAGACATTCAGGATCAGTGTCAGGTTGAGTCATCATTGATTGTCAGATGGAATGTGCCAGGGCAGTGTGCACTCCACAGGGGTGTGATTTCTATGTGAAGTAATTAGCCACTAGCTGTGTACGGGCTGCCTCCCCCCGTGCCCTTTCCCCTCCCATGCGCAGCGGCTGTGCATGTGGTTGGGGATGTGGGGCCACCACCATGTCCACGGCCAGGCCCCGGCATGTTGCAACGTTGTGCAGGACACATGCTGCCACTATGATCCTGCACACTACTGGGGGAGCGTATAACAGCTGCCCGCCAGAACGGTCAAGGGAGCGAAAGCGTGACTTTAGCACTCCGAATGTGCGCTCCACTATGCCCCTGGTTGTAATGTGGGCTGTGTTATATCTTACCTGGGGTGGCGTGGTGGGGTTCCGAATTGGCGTCATCATGTGGGGGCTGAGAGGGTAGGCACTGTCCCCTGTGGAGGTGGTGATTGGTATCATTGGTGGGGTTGTGACCTTGCTCAGTATCCAACATGCATGCATGTGCAGTGGCATACATACTCACCAAGCAGCCATGTATCGCCATGCTTCTAGGTCCAGCTTCTAGGTCCCGGCTTAGGGTGGACATTCGGTAAATGAAGCTGTCGTGGGTGGAGCCGGGATAGTTGGCATATACTGAGGTGATGATTCCCTTGGCATTACATGCTACCTGCACGTTGATGGAATGCCAGTGCTTGCGGTTCCTATAGATGTGCTCAGATGCCCTGGGGGGACGTAGAGCCACATGGGTGCAGTCGATGGCACCTAGCACTTTGGGGAATCGTGCCACAGCGTAAAAATCCAGGGCGGCAGCATGCCTTTCTGCAGGTGTTCTGGGCAGGTATATGTGCCTGCGGACTGATGGGCGTGCAGTGATGATGTTCAAGACCTGGTGTAGGCAGCGTGACTGGGTGGCCTGTGACACCCCACCCACTATGGCACTTGTCCGATGAAATGATCCAGTGGCTAAGAAGTGCAGTACATTGAGGACCTTCTCCAGGGGGCTGAGTGCTTGGGAGCACAGGGTGGGTGATGTGAGGTCATCCTCCCACTCACTCACCAGGTCCAGTATGATGTGTGGTGGAAACCTGTACCTCCCATACACCTGGTCATCAGGCATCCCGAAAAGGCTGGTTCTGGGTGTGAATATTCTTGCCCTGACTATCCTCCTCCTCCTCCTTTGGTAGCCCACTGCCACTGCTGCTAGGAACGGTATGTTCATCCTGCCGTCTGAGCTTGTTATTGTTAAAGTCCGCAAATTTATGCTTTGCGCGTGTTCTAGGCGAGTGTGTGACCCGCGCACCCCTGCAATCCAGTTCCCAGTCCAATAGCGTGTGGAAATTCACACGCACCACGGGATACAGGTTCGCTGACGTACTTGCGTGTGTAAGTGCCCGCGCACCCATTAAATACACGTACATAGGCCAATCGCGTGTACGCGCACTTTTGTCCAATTACATGCAATGACACTCTGACGTGCAGTATCTCCACGTGTGCCCCGTCATCACGTGCTGAGTGGGGAACACCCGTGCGGGTCACGTCACAGACGTGCTTACGCGCTGAGGGACTCTGGTCCAATAGAATCGCGTATGCGTGCTGACGCGCTTACGCGCTAAGGGCCTTTCCTCGGATTTCACGCTGACGTGCAGGATTTTCACGTGCCAAATCACTCCGTATCAAGCTGGCCACGCGAAAACACACGGAAGCCCACGCTCCTGCCCAGAAGGCCGAGTTACTGCCCCCCAGTGCCCCGAGCAGCCTCCCACGTGCCATCTGCTGCCTGCCTGCCTGCCTGCCTGCTGCCACCGTGCCCTGCCATTTGGTGCCTGCACATCAGCCATCTGCAGGGGTCCAGTTGCTGTGTCCACCCCTGCTGGAACTGAAGACTCCCGACTGGGATTACATCGCTCCACAGCCCAGCCCCAGGGCCCAGTTGCCCACCCACACCTGCCTCTGGGGTTGCCATGTCGGGCACTTCCACATCTGGCACCAGTGGCAACCCCAGGCCAGAGGGGCAGAGGGGCACCAGCTTCACTGTCACCGAAGTTGGTGTCCTGGTGGAGCATGTCCTGGGGCAGTATGATGCCCTCTTTGGATCGTCCCGCGCCAGCAAGGAAGGACGGCAGAGGATCTGGGCCGACTGTGTGGTTGCCATCAACGCGGAGGGGGTGGCAACCCGCGACGTCCTGAAGATCAAGAAGCGCTGGGAGGACTTGAGGTCCAGGACCCTTGTGAAGGCCCGGCGCCTCGTGGAGGGGGGCCGGGGCCGCATGAGTTCCATCCAGATGAGGGTCCTGGAACGCGTACGCCCAGCGCTCCACGCCCAGATCCTTGAGAGGGAGGCCCGTCTGGAGTTGAGCGGTAAGTGTCCATGCATTACTGTGTGAGACAGGGCATGTTGCGGTGTGCTGGTTCTATGATACTTGCCTGTATGTGTGCCATAGGCCATGTATGCATGTATGTGTGCAGGGACATCATGGTAATGCATGTGCGACCAGTGATGTGTGATGCACATGGTTGTTGCATGTGTTGAAATGCCGCATGGGGAGCCATATGCAGATTTTGAACATGAGAGCATGCCAGTTTCTGTACCTGGACATGGGTGGGGGTGAGGGATGGGTGCTGATGCCAGGTACATATATGGTAGCCATGTCTGTGTGCCTGACCTGCGTGTCTGTGACTTGTGCATGCCATGGATGCATGACACATGTGTGTGACAATGCACAGATTCAGTAAAGCAGCCAAATTACCCTTGTATCCGCTGTGTTTGGTGTGTTTGGGGCCAGATGGATGTGACTGAGGTGAAGTGTGTGCTTGTGATGGGCATGAGCCATGATGCATGTGAGTTACATATCATTGAATGTTTCAAGAGTCCATTGGACATGCATGGAAATGTCCATGGCATGCACCATGCCTGTTACTGTGTGTGTTTTGCCTGGACTGACCCATGTGTTGTGGAGGGACATGATGGAAGTGTACTTTGACAGTGGTGCTCATCTGCTATTGCTTCCTGTCTAGGGGACCATTGTACAGTGCCCTGATGCTTGTGTTCTTTGTCTCCCTCTACGCAGCGGCTAGTGAAGAAGAGGGCGGAGACGGCGCTGTGGAGCAAGGCGGCGGGGATGCCCCCACGGCTGCAGCGGAAGGGGTGGGTGAGCCCCCACAGGGGCCTGCTACGGTGGGAGACGGTGAGGAGCCATCCAGGTTGGTGGTTTGCACAGAGGAGGAGGAGGCGGCCACTGGGGCACACATGGGGCCTGGTGGGGGCATCCCTGCTGGTGCAAGTGGTGCAGTCCAGGGCCAGGGGCAGGAGGCAGCACAGGTCACCGAGGAGGGGCCTGTGCATGTCGCTGTCCCTGACCCTGTGAGTGCACCACCATGCACCAGCAGGGATGCCCCGTCCCAGGCCTGTCCGCAGGTAGAGGGGATGTCCATGTCACCTGACTCCCCTCCACCTGCGGATGTGGGAACCCCTGGCCGTGCGGAGAAGGTCCTGATTGGGGTCGCGATGCGCACGGCTGTGATTCGTGATGCCGTGCGTGCTTCCCGGGAGGAGCACGCACGTCATCACGAAGTGCACCGTGCCGACGTGGCCCAATTGGGATCGGCCATGTTCGGGGGTTTCCTGCATGTGTTGGCCAATGTGGCGGCCCTCTCCTCCTCTGTGCAGGCTATCCACCAGTCGTTCTCCTTGCCGTCTTCCAGCCCAGATGCCACCAGGGCCCCCTGTGGACCTGCCCCGACCAATGCAGCCAGCTCGGTGGGGATCCCATCCCTGCCACAGTCGGGAGTCAGAGATCCAGCAGGGGTGGACACCAGAGCAACTGGACCCCAGCAGATGGAGGATGTGACAGCATCATCGGGCAGGGCACGTGCACGACGGCGTCGGTGGTTTCCATCAGCCTGGATGCCGTCGTGCTGGCACAGGCAGTTGCGTCGGAGGCAGCAGCAGGCTCAACGTGGGAGGCATCATGGCTCGGGGCCATCAACATCAGGGGTGCAGGCATCGACCGGAGGGCAGGAGAACCCTGGAATGGGAGTGGCTTCCGTGTGGGAGCGGTTGTGCCAGCGGATAAGTGCGGAGCGGCAGCGGGCAGAGGAGGAACGGCTCACGATGGTCAGGGCGGAGGACTCCATGCGGAGGGCGCTGAGGCGGGCTGAGTGCCTCGAGGGTCTTCGCAGGGAGTTTGAGCTTGACACTGCGTTATCCCTGCGGGACCTCGGGGCCAGGGAACATGCCCGCCTCCAAGCCATTGACCAGGAGTTCGATGATGCCCTGGCCCATGACAACAACCAGTGAGCCGTCCGAATAGCCCGCTGCCTTTGTATATAGTTGTATAGTTAGGGTTAGGTTTCCTTTGTTTTTTTGATTTTTCTTTTGGTTGCGATTGGACAATGCACCACTTTTTTGTATATAGTTCAGTTTTTAGTTAGTAGTCACAGTTAGGTTTAATTTGGTTGGGCTCATGGACCCAGGATGATCTTCTTCATGGTTCTTCATTGGCTTATTTTAATTTTTCAGATTATTTTCTTGGACATTCATCTTGTTTTGTTTGATTTGCTTTGTGTTTTTTCTTATTTCATTTCCATTCTACTTGCTGTTCAATACATATTATTTTTTTAATCTTCAATGTGTCGTATCATCTCATTGCTTTCAGGCATGTCATGTTGGGTGTTTTGTCATTCACTTGCAGACATTGGCCCTCATTACGACCCTTGCGGAAATCGGAAAACGATGGCGGAAATGCAATACCGCCATCGAATAGCGCTCGGTGCGACTATGACCCGTCACCGCAAAGTACGAAGCCATTAGCGACACCGTAGTGAACGCCAACGCTAACTGCACCAAGCACGCGCGCGCGCGCCATGCGAAACCGCAAACACCACCATGGCGCAACGGTACGCCAATTCCGACCCTAGCGGACATGTACCTAACGCCATCAGGCATGGCGTAATGTACCATTCCGCCATGGTGAGAAGTACGGCATCGCGAATCAACCGTAAACGGCCCCACTGAGTGCCTGTACATCGCTCCCTGCCCACAAAGTACAACTCCCCGTAGGTGCAATGAAGCCACAATGCAACCATTGAAATGTACAAGTCACCCATGCATGGCAACGAACAAAAGAAACACAAGAGGGGCCAATGGGAGCTGCAGGGCACAGATGGCACGAATACAGAAGCCATCCCAATGGACATGACCACAGTCCCCCACCAAGAAACGCACGCAAACACAGGCACCTGTGACCAGCCATATTCCGAGAATCACATCATTCCACCAGTCCACCTGGCTGACCGGCATCTGTTACACAAAACCCAATCCCCCGCCCCTGAGCATGACAACATTCAAACTGTCATATTGGCAGCCCCCATCCCTGACCTCACGGGCTTAGTAGGCAAACGCGCCCAGTACAGTACCACGCAACTAAACTCCGAAGCTGGAACCCAATGCAGATCTCCTCACAATACATCGCCCCCCAAATAGGCATATGCCACATCACTTGCAAAGAAAAACGCTACACGGGCCAAATCAGAATAGAAATTTAATGCACATCAAAGTCACCAAGCCCATACAGCCATCAGGCCATGAACTCCTAAACACCAATCACCATTGTGGGCTGCATCCGCAAGAAATGACCAGCCACTACTTGTGTGTCGTCCTGTTCCCTCATGGTACACAGAGCCACATTCACGTACGAAAAGGCAACATGGAAGCGCACAGAACCGCAGGGCCGTCCCAATGGGGAGGCACTAGTCCAGCTGAAAGGCCGAAATGTTGCTCCGAGCCACCAGTACTGCGTAAGGGCATGTGGGCCATTGGCGATCGTCCCATAAGATCGTAATGCTGCTCCACTGATTAACACGAAGCAGCAGGTGTCGGGAGTAAAACCCATCTGCAGGAGTGGCATACAGATGGCAGTGGCAAAAGGGGAGGAGATACCTGTCAACCAAAAGAAAAGAAAAAGAACAGAATGGCCATCAGAACTACATTCCAACAACTCACTTCAATGATCACACGAAATCCACAGCCATATGCATGCTAGCCCACTCCAAAGGATCATCACCACCCCAAAACCACTTGCGACTCCTAACCATCTATATCGAGGTGCAAACACCATCACAAACGAGTGTACCTGTGCATGCGTCTGTCAAAACAGAATCCATCAGATGGGAATGTTAATGTGCATGGACACAAGTGACTGAGGGCGTGTCGAGACAGGGAGGGCTCAACAAGGCCAGATAGACGATGGTCCCACCATGGCAGCCCTGCATCACATAGCGTAGGGGAGGCGGATAGATCCCAAGAAGCCCTGTACATGGCAAACTCTGTAGCAAATCACCTGCCCATGCATCCATGCATCATTCCCTCATCCCGGAATCAAAACGCCTGAATAATTACTCACATAACATTAGAAACATCCATTGAGTCTGTGCGTTATGCAGCCTGCAAAATCCACAGTGCCCCAGCCCGTAATTCCAGTGTTGTGAAGTAACATGTATTTGGGAACGGCCGGCCTCATCGCCCACGTAGCAATTGCGCATCCCAAACTATTCATATCAATCATTGCTTCCTCGCCATGGGCCCTGTCTCAAGGACATTGAACAACAGAACGTTATATTTGCAGTCAGACCTGTGGGCATCTCCTCGCCGCTAGCTGGAAACCGAAAGCGCCGCCCTTCGCATTCCACATTTGCAACATCACGTCGAAGAGGCATCTGTGGCCGTTTGAAATCACTAATTAATCCATCTAGTGCGGCTGTGTGTGAAAATGGCAACTGCCTTCACCCACAAATGGGACGCCCCGCCCGTCATTGCAACTCGGTACAGTGATGCATGAGGGCCCACCGTTACTCGAGTACTACGTTCCACTGACCCTTCACAAGTCTGTTCGCGACTGCACAGATAGTATGTGCAACAATGGGACCACAGCAGAATGAACATGTCAACCAATGTTACACGGCCATCGGGTACAAATACATGATTGCAATAGCAAAATGCCATTCCCCGATTTGCAGCGTTGTGCGCGGGACGTGCTCGGCCAAAGGGGAGAGCAGTTTGCACAGGTGGAATTAATCACCACAGGTGGAGGCCATACAGCCTGAAAACACATAAATTGCACAGCCAGTCTCCTCCCACAACCACACCGAAATGCTACCGGCAGGACTCGCGATGTTGGCCCTGGGGGACCTGATAGCACTGCAAGTGCTCCAACTCCAAGAAGAAGACGAACACCAACTACAACCAGCCGCACGGAGGAGACGCAGGAGGAGGAGGAGGCCAAGGCAGGGCCAGCAAGGGCCGCCAGCACAGCCACTACCACCACGCAGGCAGCCCGCAATCCCACGCCTCCGAGCACATCCGTTCAACCTCACTGATGAGCAGATCCACACCCTCTACCGTCTGGACCGGGACACCATAGCCGCCATTGTGGACATGACACAGGCTGACCTTGTCAGCATGATAGATAGCCCAACCGCCATCCCACCCCTACTGAAGGTGGTGTCTGTACTCCACTTCCTGGCCACAGGCACCTACCAGCACACAGTCGGACAGTTGCATGGCATTTCTCAGCCACTGTTCTCACGGACACTATTGCAAGTGCTCGATGCCCTCCTGCAGCACGCAGACGACTACATCTCTCTACCACGCTCGGAGCAGGAAATTACCAACACAAAAGTGGGATTCCATGCACTTGCCGGCATACCGGGTTGCATTGGTGCCATCGACTGCACCCATGTGGAATTGGTCGCCCCACATGCCATGGAGGCCCAGTACCACAACCGAAAACAATTTCATTCCCTGAATGTACAAATGGTGTGTGACTCCAACAGGATCATTACACATTGTTGTGCCCGATTCCCTGGATCAACCCATGATTCTATGGTCTTGAGGAACTCTACAATACCACGCTACATGGAGCGACACGCAGGGAACAGATCCTGGCTACTCGGTGAGTCTCATTACATGCATGATTATGTGGGGAATGTGATTTGGCAATGACCTGGCAGGAAGGGGGGGGTGTGCGTACGTAGCAATGGCATTCCACATCATACGTTTCTCGTCCACATACAGGTGATGCTGGATATCCACTGAAGAGATGGCTCCTCACACCAGTCCGGAACCCACGGGACCAGCATGAGGAGGACTACAACCATGCCCACTCACGTACCCGTGTAGTCATTGAACAGGCATTCGGCCTACTGAAGACTCGTTTCCGCTGCCTCAGCAGGTCTGGCGGGGCACTCCTGTACCGCCATGAGAAGGTTGCAAAGATGGTGATGGCATGTGTCATGCTCCACAACATGTGCGTACGTAGAAATGTGCCCATGCCCCCTGACGCAGAACTGCAAGCACCTGATGATGGTCATGATGAGGGTGGGGATGTGGCAGCACCTCATGGAGTCTGCGAGGCACCGGAGGCCCGTGACATTCGTCAGCATCTCATTGATGTATGCTTCTAGCACTCACGCCTGGTGGCTGATACATGGACACGGGACTCGTGGCACTGTGCGTGTCTGGGACATGCACAATATGGACTGTACGCCTATGATGGCCTAGTACACAAAAATCAATGTCCACACATCTCATTGGTTGATCGTGCACTTTTTATGGCATATGTGATGTCATGTTGAACACCCTATCGACCCGCCACCCAAGTGAGCCCAACACACCCCCTCCACCCTCCTACCTCCCCCCCGAACACCAGTGTCCAAAGATGCTCATTGTCAGTGGGCTGTCGCTATTGCAAGCCCCCTCTGCGGGTATCAGGGGCACCCCTGCCTGTGGAGCGCAGGTTCCTTCCAGATCTACGTTGGGGGCTGCCCTGGACGGAACTTGCAACGGATGATGTGTCTGCCTGCTCACGTCCATGCATGTCCCTAAGGGTTTGCGAGAGCTCAGTGAGCACATGGCGCACTGCGGCAAGTTCGGCACATACGTCTTTGGACGTCGCATGCAGTTCCCCCCTCAGGCTCTCGGTGCTTCTCTCCATTTGGACTCTCAGGCTCTCGGTGCTACTCTCCATTTGGACTCTCAGGCTCTCGGTGCTACTCTCCATTTGTGCCCTTAGCGTCTCTGTGCCTCTCTCCATTTCTGCCCTAAGTGTCTCAGTTGATGTTTCTATGTCTGCCTTAGTGCCCCCACATTCATCGGCATGGTCCTTGAGGAGCGTGGCCATTTGCTGCTGTTGCACGATTAACTGGTCGAGGGACTGTTGCCTCTGCTGGGCCATGCCCATTTGCGGGGGTGTCACAGAGGGGCTGTTGTCCTCATGTTGCCTTGCCACAGGGCTTGTGGGGGATGGCCAGTCGTTGTCTTGTGGGTGCCCCTGCGTGGTATCCTCATGTTGTACGGGATGGGACAGACAGGGGGATTGGGACAGGTCATGGATGGATCTGACTTCGACATCCCCGTTTTCTGTGTCGGAGCATGCTGCCATCAATGGGGTGTCACCTATGGTGCTGCTGCCACCAGAGGCAGTGCCTTCTGTGGCATCCGTTGGGGGGACCTGTGGTGGTGGTGTTGTGGGCATGCTGGCTGCTGGGGTGCCTGTTGATGTTCCCTCCTCTGTGCTGCCACCTGATTTGTGCTGCTGCCGTGTCTTGATGCGTGCAGCTGAGGTGGAGGGTCTCTGGCCGTTGGTCTTGGCCCTCTTTGCAGGTGTGCTGGTAGGGGTGTCCTGTAGCTCGTCGTTTGGATCGGACCCTGTGGTGGAGTAAAGGAGGGCGAGGGTTAATGATGGGTCTGTGGGAATTGGAATGGCATTGTATCACATGCTCTGGGGTGGTACCTGAGGGTGATTTGGGTCGGGTCCTTGGAGGTGCTTTGATTTGTGTGTGGAGTGAGGGTGCAGTTGTTTGGCAGCCTGCAGTTAGGGTGTGCCTGCTGCACGTGTAGTGCGTGTATTAGGGGTTTTTAATTATTTATGTATTTATTGTGGGTTTTTACGTGCGCTATCAGGCCGATGTGTGTGGCCGTTCTCCTGGACATGTGTTTCTGTTGCACTATGTGGACGCATGGTACTTCACATGGATGGACTGTGTGGATTTGGCATTGTTTTATCTGGTACACCTACCTGAATCTTCGGATGTCTGCACTCCTTTCTCCATCCCTCCGACTCCCTCTATGCTCTCCATTCCGATGGTGGAGGCACAGATTTCTTCCCAGGGGGTCAACTTGATGGGTGATTCAGGACCTCCCCCGGTGGCTGTGGCAATGTTGCGGTTGGCAGAGAGTATGCTGCGGACGCGTATCCGCAGGTCGTCCCATCGCTTGCGGCATTGCTGTGGGGTGCGGGGTGCGGTCCCCACCGCACTTACCCGCTGTGCCACCAGAGCCCATATGGTCTTCTTGTTTGCAAGTGCCGTTCTGGTCATTTGCGTGGAGAAGACGACGGCAGCATTCTCCTGGAGGGTCTCGGTTAGCACGGTGAGTTCCTCGCGGGAGAAGTGGACCTGCCGCTTGCGGTCGCACGCTTTCTTCGCTACTTTTCCCATTTGTCTTGGTTTCGCTAGGGTGGGTGACGGGTTGGGGTGTGTTTCAGGGTAGTGATTTTAGTGGTTGTGTGGTTTTAGTGGTTTTATAGGTGTACGCCGGGATGTTTCCCGTTCCGGGCCCATGTTTTTACTTCCGTTTCCGTATATTTCCGGTCACCGTACTTTCCGGTAGGCGCACACTGCGGTGACCGCTAAGAGGGGTGGCGGTATTGCACCTAGGGCGCCGTACGGCGGCGGTGTGGGCCGTTTTGGGGTCATTTCCGCCATCGCGGACTTTGCACTTCCGCCGTGGCGTGGTGCTCGTGCCCGATGGGTCGGAATGGGCCGCACTTTGCTCCTTCGTGCAATGGCGGAAACGCTATTTACGCTGTGGCGCTCCGGTCAGTCACTTTCCGCCAGGGTCGTAATGAGGGCCATTGTGTGTGACAGACATGTGTTAAATTGCATTATTTAAATTGGGGTTGTAACATGTAATTGCCTTTGATATGTGGGTGGGTGTGATAGTTGGTTGGGCCTTTTGGCAGGGGAGGATGGGCATTACGGACATGATTGGGGAATGTTGGGACCCAGGTGCAGGGGGGCATGGATTGGACATGGGTGGGGGCCTGCTGGCAGGTGCCCCACAGTGCTGGGGGGGTGGGGGTGGTGGGAGACATGAGTGGGGGCCTGGTGGAGGGTGACCCTGCACTGCTGGGGTGTGGGGGTGGTGGGAGACATGAGTGGGGGCCTGGTGGAGGGTGCCCCTGGTGGCTGGGGGGTGGGGGTGGTGGGTGACATGAGTGGGGGCCTGGTGGAGGGTGACTCTGCACTGCTGGGGTGTGGGGGTGGTGGGAGACATGAGTGGGGGCCTGGTGGTGGGTGCCCCTGGTGGCTGGGGTGAGGGGGTGGTGGGAGACATGAGTGGGGGCCTGGTGGAGGGTGCCCCTGCACTGCTGGGGTGTGGGGGTGGTGGGTGACATGAGTGGGGGCCTGGTGGAGGGTGACCCTGCACTGCTGGGGTGTGGGGGTGGTGGGTGACATGAGTGGGGGCCTGGTGGAGGGTGCCCCTGGTGGCTGGGGGGTGGGGGTGGTGGGTGACATGAGTGGGGGCCTGGTGGAGGGTGACCCTGCCCTGCTGGGGTGTGGGGGTGGTGGGAGACATGAGTGGGGGCGTGGTGGAGGGTGCCCCTGGTGGCTGGGGGGTGGGGGTGGTGGGTGACATGAGTGGGGGCCTGGTGGAGGGTGACCCTGCACTGCTGGGGTGTGGGGGTGGTGGGAGACATGAGTGGGGGCCTGGTGGAGGGTGCCCCTGGTGGCTGGGGTGAGGGGGTGGTGGGAGACATGAGTGGGGGCCTGGTGGAGGGTGCCCCTGCACTGCTGGGGTGTGGGGGTGGTGGGTGACATGAGTGGGGGCCTGGTGGAGGGTGACCCTGCACTGCTGGGGTGTGGGGGTGGTGGGAGACATGAGTGGGGGCCTGGTGGAGGGTGCCCCTGCACTGCTGGGGTGTGGGGGTGGTGGGTGACATGAGTGGGGGCCTGTTGGAGGGTGACCCTGCACTGCTGGGGTGTGGGGGTGGTGGGAGACATGAGTGGGGGCCTGGTGGAGGGTGACCCTGCACTGCTGGGGTGTGGGGGTGGTGGGAGACATGAGTGGGGGCCTGGTGGAGGGTGACCCTGCACTGCTGGGGTGTGGGGGTGGTGGGTGACATGAGTGGGGGCCTGGTGGAGGGTGACCCTGGTGGCTGGGGTGTGGGGGTGATGGGAGACATGAGTGGGGGCCTGGTGGAGGCTGCCCCTGCACTGCTGGGGTGTGGGGGCGGTGGGAGACATGAGTGGGGGCCTGGTGGAGGCTGCCCCTGCACTGCTGGGGTGTGGGGGTGGTGGGAGACATGAGTGGGGGCCTGGTGGAGGGTGACCCTGCACTGCTGGGGTGTGGGGGTGGTGGGAGACATGAGTGGGGGCCTGGTGGAGGGTGACCCTGCACTGCTGGGGTGTGGGGGTGGTGGGAGACATGAGTCGGGGCCTGGTGGAGGGTGCCCCTGCACTGCTGGGGTGTGGGGGTGGTGGGTGACATGAGTGGGGGCCTGGTGGAGGGTGCCCCTGGTGGCTGGAGGCTGGGGGGTGGGGGTGGTGGGAGACATGAGTGGGGGCCTGGTGGAGGGTGACCCTGCACTGCTGGGGTGTGGGGGTGATGGGAGACATGAGTGGGGGCCTGGTGGAGGGTGCCCCTGGTGGCTGGGGGGTGGGGGTGGTGGGAGACATGAGTGGGGGCCTGGTGGAGGGTGCCCCTGCACTGCTGGGGTGTGGGGGTGATGGGAGACATGAGTGGGGGCCTGGTGGAGGGTGCCCCTGGTGGCTGGGGCGTGGGGGTGGTGGGAGACATGAGTGGGGGCCTGGTGGAGGGTGACCCTGGTGGCTGGGGGGTGGGGGTGGTGGGAGACATGAGTTGGACATGGGTGGGGGCCTGCTGGCAGGTGCCCCACAGTGCTGGGGGGTGGGGGTGGTGGGGGACATGAGTTGGACATGGGCGGGGGCCTGCTGGCAGGTGCCCCACAGTGCTGGGGGTGGGGGTGCAAGGGGACATGAGTTGGTGGTCATTAGCTCAAGGAGACATATGCCTTTGCTGGGGGGCATGCCCATGGTGGGTGGGCTGCCTGCGGGACATGACCAGGGATGCAGGGTAGTCCCCTGTGGTGTGGGCTGCCTGCAGAGGCCGTGGAGGGTGTACAGGGTACACCTGGGAGGACCCACACTGTCAAATCACTTGTGGAACTTCCCGCGCACCCCTGATATATACGCGCCCAGGCTATTCGCGTGTGGAACTTCCCGCGCACCCCTGAAATACACGCGCCCCCAGGCTATTCGCGTGTGGAACTTCCCGCGCACCCCTGGAATACACGCGCACCCAGGCTATTCGCGTGTAGAACTTCCCGCGCACCCCTGAAATACACGCGCCCAGCCTATTCGCGTGTGGAACTTCCCGCGCACCCCTGAAATACATGCGCCCAGCCTATTCGCGTGTGGAACTTCCCGCGCACCCCTGAAATACACGCCCCCAGGCTATTCGCGTGTGGAACTTCCCGCGCACCCCTGAAATACACGCGCCCAGGCTATTCGCGTGTGGAACTTCCCGCGCACCCCTGGAATACACGTAGCCCGCTCCCCCAGGCCCGATCGCGTGAGGAACTTCACGCGAACCCCTGTAATACACGTAGCCCGCTCCCCCAGGCCCGATCGCGTGTGAAACTTCACGCGAACCCCTGATATACACGTAGCCCGCTCCCCCAGGCCCGATCGCGTGAGGAACTTCACGCGAACCCCTGTAATACACGTAGCCCGCTACCCCAGGCCCGATCGCGTGTGAAACTTCACGCGAACCCCTGATATACACGTAGCCCGCTCCCCCAGGCCCGATCGCGTGAGGAACTTCACGCGAACCCCTGTAATACACGTAGCCCGCTACCCCAGGCCCGATCGCGTGAGGAACTTCACGCGAACCCCTGTAATACACGTAGCCCGCTACCCCAGGCCCGATCGCGTGAGGAACTTCACGCGAACCCCTGTAATACACGTAGCCCGCTCCCCCAGGCCCGATCACGTGTGAAACTTCACACGAACCCCTGATATACACGTAGCCCGCTCCCCCAGGCCTGATCGCGTGAGGAACTTCACGCGAACCCCTGTAATAAACGTAGCCCGCTACCCCAGGCACGATCGCGTGTGAAACTTCACGCGAACCCCTGATATACACGTAGCCCACTACCCCAGGCCCGATCGCGTGAGGAACTTCACGCGAACCCCTGTAATACACGTAGCCCGCTCCCCCAGGCCCGATCACGTGTGAAACTTCACGCGAACCCCTGATATACACGTAGCCCGCTCCCCCAGGCCTGATCGCGTGAGGAACTTCACGCGAACCCCTGTAATACACGTAGCCCGCTCCCCCAGGCCCGATCACGTGTGAAACTTCACGCGAACCCCTGATATACACGTAGCCCGCTACCCCAGGGCAGATCGCGTGAGGAACTTCACGCGAACCCCTGTAATACACTTAGCCCGCTAACCCAGGCCCGATCGCGTGAGGAACTTCACGCGAACCCCTGTAATACACGTAGCCCGCTCCCCCAGGCCCGATCACGTGTGAAACTTCACGCGAACCCCTGATATACACGTAGCCCGCTACCCCAGGGCAGATCGCGTGAGGAACTTCACGCGAACCCCTGTAATACACGTAGCCCGCTCCCCCAGGCCCGATCGCGTGTGAAACTTCACGCGAACCCCTGATATACACGTAGCACGCTCCCCCAGGCCCCATCGCGTGAGGAACTTCCCGCGAACCCCTGTAATACACGTAGCCCACTCCACCAGACCCGATCGCGTGTGAAACTTCACGCGAACCCCTGAAATACACGTAGCCCGCTCCCCCAGGCCCGATCGCGTGTGAAACTTCACGCGAACCCCTGATATACACGTAGCACGCTCCCCCAGGCCCGATCGCGTGAGGGACTTCACGCGAACCCCTGATATACACGAAGCCCGCTACCCCAGGGCCGATCGCGTGAGGAACTTCACGCGAACCCCTGTAATACACGTAGCCCGCTCCCCCAGGCCCGATCGCGTGTGAAACTTCACGCGAACCCCTGATATACACGTAGCACGCTCCCCCAGGCCCGATCGCGTGAGGAACTTCACGCGAACCCCTGTAATACACGTAGCCCGCTCCACCAGACCCGATCGTGTGTGAAACTTCACGCGAACCCCTGAAATACACGTAGCCCGCTCCCCCAGGCCCGATCGCGTGAATAACTTCACGCGAACCCCTGTGATGCACGTACCCTGCTGAAATCGCGTGTTAGACTTCCCGCGCACCCCGGTATACACGCACATGTATTTTTTGTCAGCGGGTGTCCGTGTTTGTGGGTACCCCTTTGCACGTCATTTTTCCTGGAGGGCCACAGTATGGGACATTCATCATGGCAGTATATAGGTGCTATTTGTTGGCGCACCTTTTGGCGCACATTTCTTACAGCCGCAGAGACGCTACCGCCTGCTTTCTTGTGGCGGTCGTATTTGTGCCTGTGCGCTGGTTTGAGCGTGCGCTTTTTTGCCCTATTCTATTCCATGAATACGTGTTGTAGGCGAGCGTGTGGGCGTTCCGCGCACTTGTGCCCTGTACTTCCCCCGTGACGCCCACATTTTGGCAAGTTGTTCCCCATTCCGAGTGTTACGCCCCGTGTTCCGCCTACTTTTGTTGCGTGCGCCGCGCTATGTGCGATTTTCGCTGTGGACTGTGCGATTTTCGCTGTGGCCTGGCGCACGCCGTTAGATGGCCTGTGCGCCAACGTGCGCCGCGCACTTTCTTATCGCACGTCCGATGGTTTTCTCGCGCACGCCCTTCCATGAATCGATGTGCGCTGCTTTTCGTGCGATTTTCGCTATTCCACTGCGATTTTCGCTATTCCACTGCGATTCGCACGTTTTTGGCCACTTGCGCCGCGCTAATTATTCCATGAATCGGCTTGTAAGGGTCTTCTTGGAGAAATCCTTGGGGAAAGGGCTGACAACATTTGGACAAGAGCTGGATACTCAAGTGTCACAGCACAGAACACATCGCATGATGGAGCACTGTTTAATAATTGCAGAGCAGCAGTCTGGAAAGCGCTTATAATTCAATATCCTGATACATCAGATATGGGTGCAATTGTTGCACGCAAGATACCGGAAGGCAAAGATCTGCTTGCTTACATTCAGAATTTTCAAGAAGCTTTTGGCTATGGAAGCAAAGCCATGGCCAGAAATACAGCTGACCATTGCGCACCATTTCCGATTGTTGCAGGAGAAAAATTGAAAAGGGGAATATGCTAGAAGCTTGAGGAAGCTAAGCTAGTACAGAAGAAATTGTCAAAATATGCTATTGAAGGTGCAATGTTGATCAGTGGAGAGAGGCTGGGGCACAGCAAGTAGCAGCGGTGCCGCAGGTGAATAATCAACAACAGTTGGATCAAGGAGGGACTTGATTCATGCCAAGAGGCAGGGGAACAGGTTTTAGAGGAAGGGGAGGCTTTCAGAATAATCAGGGAAGCTTCCAGAATAACCAAGGTGGTTTTCAGAATGTGCAAAATGATAATCAAGGCATGCAGGGAGAGTAGATTAGGAGACTCCCTTCTGTGTGTTGGACATGTGGAATGACAGGGCAAATTGCGAGAACATATGATTGCCAAGGGTATGTACAGAATGGGCAATTTTCAAAAGGGGGGACAGTTTATCCTCCAGCATATAGCCCATAAAGTAGGGATGGGTTCACTCAAGATCAGACAGTGTATCAAGCGCAAGTGCCATAAACACAACAGGCTTTGCAACCACAGCAAGCAGCATTGAATCAGCCACAAGGGCATTCACAGCATGCACCCATGCAGATATAGCAGAACGCAAACACAGACAGTTATTGACTCCTAGAGTAGGGGGTGTCACTGTTGCCGGAGGGAATCCTTTTACAGGTACTAGAATAAGCATGTACCCACAATAGGACAGCTCACAGGGTGACTTGATGTGTTCAGTACTATCAGCGACATTACATCCTCAAGAGGAACCAAGGGTTGATGTTACCATAGGAGGCAAATCTTTTTTAGTTGACACTGGGGCATTCATGAAATGCCATGAAAGCTCAAGGGTTCTCTGAAGCTACAAGTAGAGTTCCTTTCACTGAGAAATTACCAGTCTCTATAGTAGTTATATGTCTTTCCCATTGTTGTATTGTATTCAAAACAGACACCAGTTAATATTCTATTCCGAGATTTAATGACAAAGCTAAATATGACGATTTCCTTCACTGACAAAGGCATAGTGTGTTCCATGCCAGGAATAAATTATTTAAATGTGGGCAAATTTATCATGGCATTTACAGGACAAATAGCTTTGCGAGTAAGACCTTGAATCACTGATGAATTCTTGTTCAGGCCATAGATACCTTTGGAGGAAGAAAGGGGACAGGTTTTTCCACTTGAATTACAGGCAGCCATAGTGCGAGGGGAATTGGCCATGCTCAACGGATTTGATGACGAGGGTAGGCCATGGAGAACAGTGATTGCCATTGGGGAAGGGTAGAGGTTGACTGATGAGGATATGTTTAAAGACGACCCATCAGACAACAAAGTGGTGTTCGAAATGAGCATTACTTATTGGATCAGGATTTAAAGAACAGAGATCCCACAACGGTTGATGATAGTGCGGCAGTGTCCAGCATTTTTTGATGAGGACATGAAAAAAGTGCCAACTTCTTTATGGACTAATGGTCCCTATGATGTAGGCCTGTTGAAGGGGGTGGGAGAAGTCAAAATTAAGTAGAAACTAGGAGCAATTTTACCTCAAGTCAGACTGTACCCTATGTCTCGAGAGGCAGATAAAGGCATTTTTAAGACTATATCAGCCGTGATGGAACAAAGCATCTCGGTGACGTCAGAGTCACCATCTAATACTCCAGTGTATCTGATTAGGAAATTGAAGGTGGGTCAGGGCATTTAATCCAGGACATGAGGCTGATTAAACAAATTGTAGAGGCAGAGTTTCCTCTAGATCTGAGTCCTGCAACAATTTTATTTAGTATTCCCTCAGAAGCACAATAGCAACGTGCTCACCTTGGGAGCAAGACGACACAGAACCACACAGGTTTGATCCCCGGGCCCGTGCTTAGAAACATCTGCGTATTAAGTGCGTTATAAATAACCTATCATATCATAAGATCTTACGTCATTTACGTTTCATCAGACTAAGCTGAAAAGCACATGTTTGCCCCAGGGGTACAGTGAGTCTCCATCAATCTTTAATAGGGTCTTGCAGTTGAACCTAAGCAATATTGCTTTGCCAAGTATTCTGCTGCAATACACAGACTATATATTAGTCTGTAGCACAACAGAGGAAAAGTGCAGACGAGACTCGAATCAGCTAATGATTTTTCAGGCAGACAAAGGATATGAAGTAGATAAGGAGAAATTGCAGTATTGTCAGAAAGAGGTGTTGTACATAGGTAAGTTAATTTTGCATGAAGGAAAGAAAGTTACACCTGACAGAGCTGAGGCATTCATAAAAATGTCAAAGCCGCACACAATAAAGCAAATGCAGAAGTTTTTGGGACTGTGTATGTTGTCAAAGCATGGGTATTTGATTAAAGTTCATATGCGAGACCCCTTTTGCAGGCTCCAAAGAAAGCACAGGTAAATAAGGATAGAAATTGAATGGACTGAGATGGAGGACGGGTTTGATGAATTAAAAAAAGCAATTTGTACAGCTCCAGTTTTAGGAATTCCCAGTATTCTGAGGAGTTATTTCAAAGAACAGATTTTCAAGCTGGCAAAAAAGGGCCTGACTCCATCTCAAATAGGAGTAATTCTGAGGGATTCCCATGGTGTTGCTCAGGTTCGCTTTGTTACTGTCAACAAAATCATGAGAATACTTAAATCCAAAGGTCTTGCCCCAGACCTTCCTGAAGATTTGTATCACTTGATCAAGAAGGCTGTTGCTGTTCGCAAACATCTTGAGAGAAACCGCAAGGATAAAGATGCTAAATTCCGTCTCATTCTGATAGAAAGCAGAATTCACAGGGTGGATCGCTATTACAAGACCAGGAGAGTGCTTCCCCCAAACTAGAAGTATGAATCCTCAACCGCTTCAGCTCTGGTAGCATAAAACCGGTTTTGAATAAACTTATTTGAACTACAAAAAAAAAAAAAATGTTTGCACACCAATGGAACAGTTATGACAGCAGTGCTCACACAGAGAACCACATTGGGGTTTAAAACACTGGCATATTATCGCATTCGCTATCGAGAAGTCTGCAAGCATAGTGATGCAGTGTTCCATGACTTTATTTGTTGATCATGCTCTGCTTGCTGTTTTGGAGAAAACTACGGGTACACTGATACCTCAAAGAGCTTCTGATTATGAGGTGGTTATATCGAATCCAGCGATCAAGATAGTCAGGTGTAAAATGGTGAATCCTACCACATTTGTAGCCAAAGCACTGGCAGCGGATGAGTAAGTGCATGATTGCTCAAATTATGAGGAGTTCTATGATGTGATTCCGAGGGTAAAAGTGAATGCTTTAGCAGCTGGGGAGGTTCTCTTTAATGATGGGTCTTCGAAGATTGATCAAACTGATGACGAAAGACATTCAGGTTCAGCTGTGGTAAGGCACAGAGCGAACAGGCAATTTGAAGTAGTAGAAAGTGAGAGACTTCCGTCTCATTTTTCAAGGACAGCTGCCGAATTGGTGGTGCTTATTGTCGCGCTGGAGAATCACACAGGGCAGGAAGTGACAGTATATAGTGACTCCACCTATGTGACATCAATCGTGCATGCATGGTTAGAACATTGGAAAAGGATGGGCTACCTCCGAGCGGACGACACTCCAGTGCAAAACGCCAAATTATTGGACAGGCTTATTAAAGCACATCAACTCGCAGTAGCCATCGCAATAGTTAAGTGTGCAGCACAAACTAAGAGAACTGACTTTATTTCACGCGGAAATGAAGCCGCAGACAAAGACGCCAAAAGGGTTGCATATTCATCTGATATTTCTAGTTTTGATACTCCTGACGTGAGAGAAAACATTGTTATAATACTGGTTGTAAATGAAGGGTTTAATCATTTGTCAAGAACACAGTTAATGGAAATTCAAGGTGGAGCTCCAAAGGAAGAAAAAGAACTGTGGACACGGAGGGCGTGTTCTTTATCCACTTCAAAAGGACTGCAGCGACAAGACAGCACTGATAAACCGGTGATGCCTGTAGCCTTATTAAGGTTGGTGTTAGAACAGCTGCACAACCCTGCACATGTTACTAGGGAGAGCCTTGCAGCAACTATTGTGGAGGATTGACTATGTTGACATGCTGCAGGTTTGTAATGGATATAGGTATATGATAGTGGTACTGTGCCCCTTCTCAAGATGGATTGAGGCCAGTCCATGCACACATCCTGAAGCCACTTGCACTGCAAAGTTTTTAGTTTGTGAAGTCTTTCCTAGATGGGGAGTATGTTATGTGCTGAGATCAGACAATGGACCTCATTTTTTGAATGAGGTGTTCGAACAGATTAGCTTATTGCTTAGTATTAAACATAAGTTTTCTTCTGCTTTTCACCCGCAAGTGAACAAGATATGTGAGAGACTCAACAATATTCTCAAGGAAAGGATAGCAAAACTAAAATTGACACTGAAGAAGGGGTGGTTGCATTGCCTGTCCCGTGCATTATATGCATTGAGAAATCAGCCCGGCCCTGACCACCACCTCACACCCCACAAACTAGTTACAGGGAGGCAGATGAGAATGTGTCTGACTCCTCCATCGAGAACTAGGAGTGATGCCCAGACAACCGCAGAATTATTAGGAAATGAGCTACGTGAGTACTTAACATGTATGACCTCCAGTATCTCTGTCATTTCAGATCAATTCAAGCAGAAGGTGTGTCGTCTCAGAACACAGATGAAGACAATACAGCTACCAGACCTAAAAAACGATGTGTTCCTAAATGATTTGCTGGAGATATAGTTCAAGTAAGGAACTTCACAAGGAAGTGGCACAAACCCAGATTTACTGGCCCTTTCATTGTGCAAGACATTACTCCCTCAGCAGTTAAAGTGAAGGGGAGGCGAGCCTGGATTCACTTAGGAGATATGAAAGTCTACGCTTGAGAGGCCGACATACCCCAAACCATTCGGAAGCAAGTCAAGAAAAAGAAGTTCAGCCTGTGCAGACTCGATCAATGATGAGGAAGACGGACACAAAGACTATACAGCAGATTGGTGAAAGTGTACATTTGCACTGTGGCGCCTCTGAAACACTCCTTATATTTTATTTATTTATATATTTATTGATTTTGAACTTTGGAGCACTAATGTAAATGGAAAAATGCCTGATTTAGACTTCCTTTTTTTTCGACGACTGGAAATGGGAGCAGTTCCCTGACTCGTTTCTCACTGAGTTTCTCTTCGGAGGTGCCCATGGTACTGTCAGATGTTGGCATACACAGACTACTTCTTGCTGTCTTCATTTTGATACTCCGAGCTTACCCTGTTTCTGTTGGGTGCAGCACTGCTATGTACACTTTTATCCAAGATCCTAGGAATGGCTCGGCAATTACATGTTTATTGGCAGCAATTATAGAGCAAATCAGACAATTACCTGAGCATTTAATGAAATTGCCTGATTAAAAATAATGTTTCCTTCCTTAAAAAGTAATTACAGGCAAAAATGTGGTCTATTGAACATAATGCAATTCTAGAAAATGAACAGGGTGAACAACGTGTGGAGAGACACTGATTGTAGAGCCTAATGTATTGGTGAATAATTTATGCCTGTTCGGCAGCTATTGTCCTTTTCTGTTTCTATTGATCCATACTGTATACTTTAATGGTGCCAAAATGGGAGGAGTCCCCTTAATCCTTCCACTCCAGTTACCTTTGCAGAGGTAAACACTGTAAGAAGCCCACGGTCATGTTTGCTTGTCCCAACACCAGTAGCCCATGTGAAGGCACCGATTTCTCTGATAAGTGGCCATATGTTTGCTCCAGTAGGAAGAATGTATACTGATGTATTTCGTGAGTTGCTTATATGAGCTCATCTAGCAAGAAAGAGACCTAAGAGAAGTGCAAGGGAGGATGCTTATGAATTAAATTATTATTTAGACAGTATAGCATGGAATAACATGTGGTATCAGCATATGAAAGAAGTTGGAAAAAAGGCCTTCTAAGGAGGATTGCTATGTATGTGCTCTCTTGCCTTATGCTATAGAAAAGTCTAAAATATTCATAGCTGTTGAGAAAGAAGTCCGAACAGCTCATTGCCTGACTCACCTTGCACTCTGTCATACACAAGGTAAATTCCAGGGTCGAACAGCATCCTTGGTATGGGTGACAGAATGGTCAGCCCCAGAAGAAGATGATTATGTCCAATATTTGAAGACACGAGAAAGAGGAGACACCAGAGATCATGTGATAAAATATGAACATCCTGTCATGAAGGGAACTGGAATCAGATGGGAAATGAACAGGAAGCTCAACTGCCAAGGAAAAACTGATGAAGAAGAAAGAGTCCAAATGTGAATATGGGGAACAATACTCTCTCCAGATGTCTGGGTAGAAGGCATGGTCATATGCAGAGCTGTGGCAGACTGGTCATCACAAGCCAGTTATCGAATGAGTGAAAAAGGATGCAAACCTCTCTGGCCGAGGCTTGCAAAGCTTCTGACATGGGTCGAAGACAAAGGAGGCCCATTGCACATAGTGCCTTAGGCTAGTGCAGAGCTATGCTTCAGAAACAATGGCACAAGAAAAGTTGGAGAGAATCAACAGTGCAGTTCAATTTTCGATGTGCCAGGAATGAAAGATGTGACAGTGATGATAATGGATCACTACTGGGGCTGCGGATCCAGAGCATACATGAAGCTGCCCAGGGATTGGGGAGAACGGTGTTCTATCGTGATTGTTCATGTTCCAGCATTCGGGATCCCGAAGTCTGACCTGAACATTGACGAGTTTCCGAAAGCAGATGCTCACCTAAGGAAGAAGAGATCTGCTGAACGTCTTGATCAAATAAAGAGAGAAAACTATTTCTCAGCCAAATCAATAGAGGCCTTTGATGCTATTTCATGTGAACACAGATTGTTCAGCAAGACTGCTTCAGTTTTTACTGTTATCTTTATACCTGGGATCCAGAAGATGCCAAATGCCAAGTTGTTACAGATAACCAGATGGGAGCTTCTGCAGACAATCAACATCACCATGAAGGTATTCAATGCTACCATGCACCTGAGGGAACAAAGTTCCAGTATCCTAAGAACCACAATAAGTATTTGGGAAGATGGATTTACTGCAGTCCCAATGGACAATGCAATGCAGTCTTATGACCGGGGGTGTTGATGAGCATGTGAAACCAGCAGGATGCCTGAAAGGAGTCATAAAGATATGGACTCCAAAGAAGTACTTCTTCAGACGAGGATGTCTTTATGTGAAGATTGATGAGAGAATGGTCGATAAATCGCCTAGAGGGGGGAGTGTATAGGAAGAGCCAAATACCCCTACCAGAAGCTCTGCCCATTGCTGCCTATATGTTGGGAACCGAAAATTGCGACACGTGCAGTACCAGTAAGGATGCCTATACTGTAAAGAATTCTTGAGACAAGTTATCCATTGAGAAAACCCTACATAAATTCACAAAGAAATAATGGTCTTCTGGATAGAGTCCCAGAAGTGGTATGTAAATGAATGAGAAAGAGGGCTTGTGACGTCACATGAAGTAGAACTGACACATCCAGAAAAAGACACAAATGAAAAAGGAACATGAACATACTATAAAATCTGAAGAGGAGGCGTCGAAGTTAAGCAACATTTCAGGATTGAAATGAAGATGCTTGTGCGAAGAAACACTGAAGAAAATGCAAAGTCAATTTACATTTGTACAGATGCGGTAACACAAGTAGACAAAGTAATCCTGAGGCTGACTACATAGTGAATAGATTGAGGAGATGCACCAAAGTATGTACATAGGAATGTTTGGAATCTGGATGTTCCACAATCCACTTTGGTAAGCTAAAAACCCAGTGAAGAGAAAGCGCTTGATTAGGCACAGTTGGAAAATAGCTGATGGAGAAGGAGAATTCAAGGAAGGCTGGCTGGTCCAGCAGCAAGAGTCGAGGGCACTGTGAGCCTGGTTGTCTGCCAACAAGCTACATGAACGTGAGAAGGAACCAAACTTCTATTTGAAGTGGAAGGGAAAGACACTGAAGGAGTCAAGAGTTCATCACTTAATATTATTATATGCAACAAGAGCTTCAAACATGGTCTCCAGTCACATGGTCAGATCGAAATAGACTTTGGGTTGAGCTACACCAACACCAGAAGATAAAACCACGTCACACTCTCTTTTATTCTCAGGAACAGTGAGCTTCTACAAGACCAAGTCCAAAGCCTAATTGAATGACAGGAGTGATGATAGATGTTGGGCCAATTGGGTGGGGAGGCATGACCAGTCCAACCCTCCCAGCACCAGGTGCAACCAGCTTGCATGCTGCTAGCAAATGGAATATTCCAGAAGTGTACAAGCGTGCCAACCAATTATAGAGGGCCCCGTATGAAAGAGCCATATAGCTTGTGTAACCAATAGAGTGTTGAATATATTGACACGGAAGGTGACTTGCGCTTGGGATGGGCTTAGTTGTTAACCTGATATTAGAGACCCAATCAAAACCCCCGTAAGTGTGGAAGGTATACCTAGATGTTCCTGTTAAACCTATCACATCCCAAGTAGGTTTTCTTAGTTTGCCACCTAGTGTGACGTCAATGAGATGAATGTTTGCTATAAATGTGTGTTTTTTCCTGTAACACGCTGAGAGAAAGCGAGCGAACATCCGCTGATGTCCGTTGTAACTCCCTGTTTTAGATAATTGTTAATAAAACAGTACTATGTTTTACCAACTTCCTGTGTCCGTTTGATTATTGATGTATGAGTACGTTCTGCATCCCCATCCATCTCTAAGTATTGCTACCTTGGCTTAAAGGGCCCCAGGTCGGGGGGTTCAGGGGAATGGGGAAGATGCAGCTATCATGCGTGCATCCTGGGTATGATATGGTATGATATGAAATGAACACTGTAAGAGGATTCAATTCAACACTACAGCTAAGTCAACGCCTAGTCTATAATACTGAATGAAAACCCTTATTGATATATCTTTAGGTCCAGTTCATGCGTTCTGGATGACTACCCCTATATAACACCCCTCTCTTGGAATCCCCCTGACCCCACTGAGCCAAGAAGTAGTTCTGTTTTGCAAGTTTAAAAGGTTTATTTGATAATTTAAAATATATATATATATCACACTTTATAATAAATTAATAATTGAATAGCACACTTAATCTGATATGATAAAGATCAACAACGGAGAATCTGGCACTAGCACACTTCTTATAATCACTAATGAGTTGACATGAAATGGATAAGGTAGCACACTGGTAAATAGGAACAAAAGTATAATGTGGTAGAGGATGCTTTATGTAAGCTCAGGTGGATGCAATATTCAATGAATGCAGTACAGAAAATACTCAATATGATTTCAACCAAACAATGTAATCACTTTTCTCTGGCAATCCCCTCCCCCCCTTGATGCAAGGCAAGGAAATGGAAGGAAAACACACAGTTCTCAGAAATGCAATCAATGTAAATCAGTTCACCCCAGCAAGCTTACACTACAGAAAACAGATAGGAGTTTTGAAAACACAGGCAAAATGCTTTGATATGTGCTAGCAATGGATGAGAAATATGCTGGAAATGCTTTTAATTCCCTTTCAGAGGTTCAGGGTGAGTGGTATCTAGTTAATATTAGTCCAGGCTCACACTAGCAATGATGCAGGGATAGTTAGCAGGTTAAACGAATTTCTGGCAAATGGAAGGCAAGCAGCAGCAGTTTTTACATGTGAAGAAATTTGCAAATCGCGGTAAAATTCGCGAATGCGTGTTCCGCGATTGCGGTAAAACTATAAGGGGTAGGAATGTGGTTCTTAGTGCGATTCAAAGCTAAGATTCTAAGATTTCAAATGAAAGTTACTGCAAGTCTCTAGCACAAACGGTCGCGGAGATATGAGCGATTAAATGAAGGTCGTTTTTCAGATTTGAAATTTTAAAGTTCAAAAAGACAAGTGCAGCTTGCAACTAGAAAATGACAAGTGACAGCTTTACAAATGACAGGTGACAGATTTGGATCCATCAGGCAGTTCTACTTAGGTTAAATAGATTGAATTAGATGAATTTAAACTAAGAGATTGGTTCTACACAGTTCTGCTGGGTACTCACACTATATTCTTGAATTAAATGGGCCTCGTCACGGATCTGGTCAGGTTTTAAATTCGCCTCTGGTCTCTGCACTTCACAGTGATCTGGGTCAGCTCTCTCTGGTTCTCTGGTCTGGGTCTCTAGTTCTGGATAGATTGAAGTCTCTAGTTTGGCTCTCTGGAGGTTTGATGGAGGTAAAGTATGGATTTTTCCGGCAGAGCTTCCAGCGGCAGATGGATTTGAAAACTCCCTACCTAAGTTTCAGTGGTCCATTTATATGTTCTGCAAGTGGGTGTGTGTGTTTGGTCATAACTAAACTCGCCCCTCTCACTTGTCATTGGTCAAATTTCCATTCCCCACTTGATTGGGGAATGAACTGTGAGTCAGAGGGATGTCAATTTATGGCTTGCAGATAGGACACTCCTCTGTCAGATTGCACACATTCTATATTTGATAATAAAAGACATATTTCACAGTTACACAGTTGCTTGAAATTACATATACATGGTGTGGCTGAATTTAGCCATGTCTCTGTCCAAATCTGCTGTTTCTAAGAGCTTGCATTCAGAAATGGCACATAATTGACTTTTTAACTGATTTTTCAATTTCTGACATTGACCCAACTTTACATCCATGTGCGCAGGGAGTATGGACATTAACTGATGAAGTTTCAGATTTTTAACATGCATACATTTAGAGTAATATCCACTTTTCCGCTAACACCCCCCTGAACATACCACCGGTTCTAAAAACCTCTTAAACTGTGGGCAGAAAAATCACAAGAATTATGGTATCATTTATAAAATTTTCACATGTCCGCTCTATGAATGATCCATCTTTTTAAAGTTATGTTCTGGCTCCAAAGGGGTGTGGTTTCCTCTCAGCACAAGGTAGAAATACTGGTTTATCCAGTTCTGCCAAGCCAGCTTGCTCTCACAGGCAGTGCCCCTCCCAGCTTCTGCCAAGAGGAAGCTACATTTTACGACCGCTGTAATAAAACCTTTGCATGAGTCAAGACAGGCTTTGTTCAGAGCTCCTGTAGAGCACAGGTAATTCAATTATCAGATAGATGGCATATCCTTAGTGTGAGCAGCAAAAGGGCAGCTAGGCCTGGGAACACAGCTGTGACTCAAGTTTCACTCCTGATGGGGGTAGTTGCCAGGCAGAATTCAGTTCCTTAAGCCAGACTTTCAGCTAACTGTCATGTTTTTTGTTGCTTTTTAAATTAACTTGCAATTTTACACATGCAGCTAGAATGCTGATTCTAAGTGCAAAACTATGACATTTCAACAGTTACAAAGGCATGTGACACCAAACATAGGTCACTCATTTAATCTAAACATTTTCGATTTTAGTGTCTTTAAATCCAGTGCAACTTAAACTGCTGCAATCCACAGCTCAGCCAGTCTTGTTATAAACCTTCAAGTCACTTCAGAATATCACTTTACATTGTATCCAACTCTCAGTAAGTCTTTCTTTAGCCTGCTTTGGGTTCATTCAGTTTTACACAAAAAAGTAAAATCTGGTGTGGTTTTAAAATGCCGGCTTTTGGATAGTGGTGAGTACTGGTACTGCACCCATTTTTGAGATTTAAGAAATGAATTCCCCACCATTCTAGGTTGCATTTGGCAATCAGCATTGCCATTCCCAATGGTTTCAGACTACTGTGCGGGTAGTTCAATGGTGGTTTTAAAGCGCTTTGAAGCTAACCGTCGCTACTGTTTTTCCTTTGGCAACCCATTTCCCTCATGGCAACCCGGCCTTTCATTCTCGCACTGGTGGGTGGCAAGTGAGGCAACCATTTTGGTGTGCGCACAAACTACGCAGCTTTCCTGGATTTCGGCGCACATGTGGGTTTTCCGCCATCTTGAATTTTCTAAGCCCACAGCACCAAATGTTGTAGCATGATAGCTTAAACGTGGGTCAGGACACCCAACAAGCCCCCCCACGCGACTGCACTTTGAATTTGAGTCGATGGGGAGTCGCGTGCCCAAGGGTTTTGACCCACGCACCGGTCTGTCCGCATAATCTTCTTCCTCTTCTGTAGATGGCACAGTTCAGCATCTTCTTCTCCATCCGGTACTGATCGATCGGTTCTCCTCGCCAGTCCTGATGGGAGTATTGGGCGGTCCACTGGGCCCATTGGATCTTTGTTCCCGGTCTCCGGATCATCCTCCTTGGCCAGTCTCAAGGTCTTCTTTCTCCTAGGACGACAAAGGAAGAGCGGCAATACCTACTCATAGACGTTTTTCCACCACTGTTGAGATGGTGGGACAGCATATGCATTTCATCATGACGAAACATTACATTCTTATTTTGATAAAAAACAGTATAACTAAGAGACAGTTTCATGCAAATCACAATATTTTAGAGACTAGATGTGGTATGTTTTATGATTGGAACTGAATTAGTCTGAGACAGTACCCGCTAGGATTCCAGAGGATTCCTCCAGTTGTTGCAGAGTGTGCCTGGGATGGCAACATTTCAACTGGTTTATGTGGACCCACTTGTCTTCTCCCTCTGCCAAAGGACCTTTGGGGATGTGGATTTTGTAGGCCACAGGGGAGATTTTGTCTATGATCTCGAATGGTCCCTTCCATGTAGGCAAAAATTTGCGCTGCTTGGCCTGGTTCCTTTGGAAGTTGTATAGATAGACCCGGTGCCCCACCTGATATTCCTTCCTGGAAGTCTTCAGGTCATAGTGGGTCTTCATGCTATCAGCCGATCTTTCTAGATTCCGCTGAGCGTAAGCAAAAGCATGTTGGAGGTGTTTCCTTAAATTCTCCACATACTCATGAGTAGTGGAGGCATTTATCAGTGTCTGCTCTTGGGTCCTGTAGAGCAAATGCTGAGGAAGCACCATCTTGCGCCCAGTCATCAACTCAAATGGTGACATTTTGGTTGCAGATGAAGGGGTAGATCTGATAGCCATTAGGACCAGAGGTAATCGGATATCCCAACTTGGCCCAGAATCTGCCACAAACTTCTTTAATATGCTCACAATTGTCCGGTTATATCTCTCTACTGCCCCAGAAGAAGCTGGTCTATAAGCAATATGCAGCTTTCTCTTGACCCCCAGTATCTCCCACATCTTTGTCATTACTTCACTGGTGAAGTGGCTACCTCTGTTTGACTCAATCCTTTGAGGTAGACCAAAACGGGAAAAGATGTGGTTAATCATCAAGGCAGCTGCCGTTTCTGCCTTGCAGTTTGGGGCTGGGAGACATTCCACCCACTTGGTAAACAAGCATGTCACAGTCAACATGTACTTATTCCCCCTAGCCGAGCGAATCACAGGGCCTACAAAGTCGATTTGTAAATCTGACCATGGCAGTGTCATTCCCCTCTTTTGTAAAGGTGCCCGGTGCGTAAGGGATGATGGCTGAAATTGTGCACACACAAGACACCCCTTCAAGTATTGGTTGAGGTCCTGGCCCATGTGTGGCCAGTATGCAACCTCTCTTAAGATTTCCAATGTTGTGTGAAACCCCCTATGACCGGCAGTGGCCGCATCATGGGCGTGACTTAACATCAGGCTTCGGAATGAGGTAGGAACCACCCACTGATCGTGGCCAGCTTTGGATTTCCTTACCAACAACCCGTCTTGGATTCGGAACATTTTTGGACATTTCATCAACACTCTTAGGTCCTCTTTCCCATTGTAATCGGTATCCGTCAGGGGAAAGTTCTCAGGGTCCTCAAGATGCTGGTAAAATTTACCAATTATTGGATCCCCCTTCTGAGCAGTAATCAAATCATCATCAGGGGTCTCCTTACTCCATTGTGCAATTGAAAGGTCGTTGTGAGCATTTGTCTGGGACCTAGTGATAGCAGTGACCTGGATTTCCCCCAACAGGGACTCAATCTCAATTAGATCCCCTTGGATGGCCCCGGTTTTGGCCAGCTGATCAGCTAAGTCATTTCCAGTTTTGTCTGGTCCCTCTACTTTGGAATGACCCTTGATCTTTTTCCAGTAGATGGTCATCCCATTCGATGTGACCAGATCATCAATGTTTTGGATCAACTTCCCATGTTTCAAGGGTTTGTTGTTAGCACATAACATGCCTCTGGTTTTCCAATTAACCAGGTGCTCCACGAACCCGTTCCGTACATAATCCGAATCTGTGATTATGACCAGTTCGTGGAGTTGATGCTGGACAGCAGTGAGGATGGCCTGATGCACAGCCATCAATTCTGCCACCTGACTACTTCGGGGACCAATTTTGTATCCAGCGGAGGGTTCTGGGGACTCATTCACCCATGCATTCCCTACGCCAGCCACCAGTTCTTTCTCCCCGTTGTTGTCAACATGGTAAGAGCATCCATCCACATAGACAGTGGGCATTCCCTCACACTTGTCCTCTTCAAAGACTTTGTGTGGGGAATTAAGGTATGCCTCCGTGTTGTCCTTTATTTTTAGACTTTCGTCCTCGAGACAGTTTTCTCTGGCACAATCATGCAAGTCAGCCAGACCTTGCGCGAGGGGACTCTTCTTGTTTTGGCCATATCGGACCTCCACAGGAAAGCCTTGCATTGACAGAATCCAGGAAGTAATTCGGGAATTACTCACATTTCCGGCCCGGATTCTATCACTTTGGAGATATTGCAGAGGCTGGTGTGGAGTCTCCACTATGATGTGTTCCCCCTGGATAAACGGGCGGTAATTCTTCAATGCCCACACCGTTGCCAGGAGTGCCTTCTCACAATCGTTGAATTTCTCCTCCACAGAGGATAAAGTTTTGCTCGCATAGGAGATTACTTTATTGACCTGGTCATGCTTTTGGTATAATACTGCCGTCAAGCACGTATTAGAGAACCCCGTCTCCAGGAAGAACTCCTTGTTTCTGACAGGGTAAGCTAGGCAAGGCGCTTGTGAGAGACTTCTTTTGAGTTGTTTTACTGCCTCGGCTTGTTCTGGACCCCATTCCCACTTGACCCCCCCGTTCAGGAGATGAATCAGGGGTCTGGTGATCTCTGCGTAGCCCTCAATGAACTTCCTGCTGTAATTAGTCAGTCCAAGGAGGCTCCTTAGTTCTCGCAGAGTTGTGGGGTCTTTCAGTTTCTGAAGTGCTTCCACTTTCTTTTCCTGGGGACAGAGGCCCTGAGGAGTAATCTCATGCCCCAAGAAATTAACACGGGTTCTACACCACTGTGCTTTCTGAAAGGAAAGTTTTGCTCCGGCGGCCCTCAACTGTGTCAGAACATAACGGATCTCCGCTATGTGTTCCTCCACAGATGAACTTTTGATGAGGACATCATCTACATAAGCCAGGTTACCCCTCGCACCCAGGTCGGGCATGGCCTTATGTAGGAAAATGTTGAATTCATTGCCGGAGTTGAGGTATCCGAAGGGAGTCCGGGTCCATGTGTATTGCTGGCCCCCAAAGGTAAAAGCCAGTTTGTATTGGTCCTCCCTACTGACAGGCACGGTCCAGTATCCATTGGTCAGGTCTATTGCTGTGAATACCTGTGACCCCTGGATCTGGGCCAGCCCTTGGTCAATGTAGGGCAGAGGCCATCGGGACGTATGGACCCGTTTGTTGAGCTCCCTAAGGTCAGCACAGAGTCTCCACTGGCCGTTTGGCTTCAATATTCCCAGCACCGGATTATTGAAGGTGCTGTGGACTGGACGGATTATACCCCGGGACTCAAGGTTCTTAATTATTTCAGTAAGGGACTCCATTGATGCGAGAGGCAAGCGATATTGCTTCACAAACACAGGAGTCATGCCAGGGTCCGTGGGGATTGTTGTTGTGTGGATGTCAGTGCGACCACAGTCATATAAGTCTACCGCAAAGAGATCTTGGAAATCCAAGAAAACTTGTTTCAACTTTTGCTTTTGTTCCAGAGTCACACAGGCATCAGCTAGGTTGACTCTCTCTTCCACCATCTGCCTGAAGCCTGGAAAGACTTCTGGTTTGGCTATTTCAGCGGCCTCCTCCAGCTGGGTGGAGAAGTCCCTGGTCAGAGTGCTGATTTGGACTGGAGGCTTCAGGTGGGAAAGGCAGCCCTCATGGACCTGGAAAATCACCTCATCCCTCCTGAAGTCACACGTCACATCTTCCTTACCATAAGGGCAGGAAGTGTACACCAGGAAGTTCCCCCCATGCCGGGTAAAAATCCTGTCTGGTGTTGTATTGTCCTCACTGTCACTGTCAAAACAGTCCTTGGGGATTGGTCCTAACAGTTCATTTCTAAGATCAATGGAGAAATGTCGGTCATCAACCGCCATTCCAATAATGGTGCCTGCGGCTAGAGTAATACTCTTTAAGTCGCTGTTATCCACCTCTATTGGAATGGTGTCATGTTCTATGTTGACTAATGGTGTTGGGTTTACCCCCAACCCTTGCTGTTGGAGAGAAGCATTTAGATGTATGTAAGCATCAGGGTTTTTCAACTCTTGTCCCCTTTTAACTTTCACTTCCATGGAGAATTGTCGGGTCCTTTCTGGGATGGTGACTTCCTCTTTAACCTGAATTTCAACTGCATAAGGTAGCAATTGAGCTGACCTAAATGCTTTTTCTGGATCATCAATGCCCATGGGATTATCCGCTAATCGGGACCAAGCTTTGAAGTTTATTAGGTCCAAACTAATGGCAAAGCGATTGAGAATGTCACTGCCTAAGTAAAAGGCGGCAGGGACGTCTCGCACGACCCAACAATTGTGGACTATGCTCTTGTTGCCAATGGAGATTTTGAGCATAAACCTGCTTGGCAGGAGATGTTTGGAATTAGGTGCTTCCAGGTCCATTTCCCATTTGTCTATCAGTTTGAAGGTGGGAATGGCTGGATCTTTTGGGAGTTGGCGAAACATGGCTTCGCTGATGAAGCTCTTACCGTTGTTCACACACACTCGAGCGAGAACAGAGTCCTTCCCATCATTTAACTGAACAGGGATGAACAACTGCTCTCCAATTTGCTGAATATCAGCCAGGCTCTGAGCTGATTTCACATCTTTCTGGACTATAGGAGTGGGAGTTTCTGATTGTGGATTAGTATAGAATTTCAGAGTGTTTCCTTCCAGCGTGGAATACCACCTTAAACTGGAAGGAAGGTTGATTTTCAGAAACAGAGAGGACCCCCATCACCAGTCTGTTGTCCTACTGCTATTACTGTCACGTCTGGAATCTGGTTGTTCTGGAAGTGAAATTCTACTTGGTCAGATTTTTGTTCAACCATGTGGCAGGTGCCGTTTAAACTAACATGGTTGACACTCTGTTTTAATTTTATTGGTCGGCCAGTCTGGGTCCAGAGGACCTTGTTTACGCAATCTATTAGGGGTGACAACCTTCTCAGGAGGTCATTCCCTAGTAAACAAGGGGTGCCCTCTGGGGTCACAACTATGACCGGGTGTTTCAGCTTGTGTCGCCCAATTTTAATGTCCAAATCTGCCGTCCCCTCGACAGGAATTTCCTTCCCGTCAAAGTTCTGTAGTTGTCCAGGAAGAGAGGTGAGAGGAATTTGGTAATCCTCTCCCCTTCCTGCATTCAGTTCGTCAAAGGCCCTTCTGGACAGAAGGGTAGCTTGAGATCCCGTGTCCACCAGTGCCGAGATTGTACCCTGCCCCTGTACTTGTACCGGGGCATAATATCTTCCCTCCTTCTCCTCAAGGGGGCACAGAAAATGCACATTGTTGGATAACTGGTGGTCTAACTTTCTGGTTTTGGACATCGATAGCGAAGAGATTTGGGCAGAATTCTGTGGAGAGTCTTGGGAATCTGAAAGAAAAAGTTGGCAACTGGAGATCAGAGCCATTGTGGGTTCCCCTGGTTCCGGTTCTGGGCTGCCCCCCCCTTTTTGGAGGCAGTCCCCAGGATGGGTTTGAACCAGGGGATTTTCTTGCTGTTGGTTCTGGGATGAGATGGTGGGTGGCGGTAGCTCAGTCTCCACATCTCCCCAGTCTGGATTTGCATCCCTAGGGACCCATTTTTCTTTGGGAGGAGTTCCCCCTCTCTGAAGGAGAAGATCCTTTTCCCAGGATCCTCTGAGGATCCCTCTCCCTCAAATTGGAAGATCTGTACCTCCTCCTCAAACTGAGTCTGTTTTGGTCTTTTGTTTCTCCTACCCCCCCTCTGCTCCTTAGGAGGCAGACTTTCAGGGGCAAGAGATTTTGTTTCCGGTTCCTGGGTTTCCATGGGCTGTTTACAAGTGAGGAAGGAAGCTTCCTCCAAGGCTTTACACCCCCCTTCCCTTTGTGCCTCCTCCCTGGGAACCGGTGAGTTATCGGGGTGCTGCCCCCGTCATTGTTCTGGAGCACCAGGTCCAGAGTTGGGTGCGTTCTGCGCCGGCATGCCGATCTGAGGGTTCTGCTGAGCCCTCAGTATGTGACCCAGATCCCGCGCCATGTTTTGAACCTGGCGCTCTAACTGGGAAACCCGCTCAGGCTGATACGGGGCCCTGTTTTCTCCCCTGGGCTGATCCCGGGAAGGGTAGCTGTCCCTCCTCTGGTAATACCCCGGGTTGGGAAGATTTGGGTACCCCTCCACCCTTGGCCTCCCCTCTCCCGGATTCAGGGGTCTGGGCTCAGGGAATTGGGGAAAGAAGGATGGATGGTTTTGGGGCTGGAAGTCAGGTGGATATCTGGGGAAAAAGTTCTGCCCAGGGTTTGGTAAATTTCTGCCCTCCTGTGGGAAGTTTGGAGGGAAGTTCTCTGGGTTAGGTGCTTGGCTGGATCCCCCCCCTTGGGCTGGAGGAGTCCACACATAACCCGGGATGGGTCGATTTCCCTTGTAACGGGGACTTACATAATCAGGAGAGCGAGGGACCCCATTTGTGGGGCTGCCTCCTTGGCTCCCTGTCTATGACTGGCCCGAAGACCTTCTGGGCCTAGCATTATTAGGTGCAGGTAAGTTTTTAGGCCCCCCCATCTCCAAATCCAAAACGGGGGTGACCTTTACCTCTGCAACCTTGGCAGCAGCAGGGGTGCTGTTGGCTTTGGGGTTTTTCTGGGCATTACTTTTGCTATCTATCGGTTTCTGCACCTCATAGATCCGGGTAGACTGTTCAATGACCCAGTCTAAAGATCTTTTCTCGTGAAAATCCCTCACGAGCTGGGTCATGATATATTTGGGCAAGGCATGGAAAAACGTATTAATAAATTCCCTGCTATCCGTGCGCACCCTTCTTGTGGTCTGTGCAAAAGCACGCTTTAACTCCTGCACAAATTCTTGTGGGGCCTGATCCTCCCCACATTGCAAATTGTAGGCTGCCTTGCGAGCCTCTTGAGGATTTCTGTGAACAGAAAAATGTTTCAAGATGGCCGCCTTATAGGTGGACCATCTTAAATGATTTTGGTCCTCCAGCCCTGCAAAGAAACTGGAGTATTCCGGGGAGAAGGTCCACTTTACATACTGAATACAGCTTTGGCTGTCCTTCAAATGGAAAGTCTCCATCATTTGTTCAAACAACTCTAAGTGCTCCCAAACAGAATACTTAGCGTTCTTATGGTAAGGCGTGATGACGCTCCTGATCGCCTTAATCTGCTTTAAGGGGTCCTTTAGCAAGGCCCTTTTTGCCTTATTGGCCTTTTTAGTTCGGGTAACCCTTGTCCATTCGTCCTCGGACTCAGAGGCACTGCTCCCAGAGGTTCCCGTCTGTTCTTCCAGGTTTTCCCGGATTCTGCGAGCCTGGGAATGGCTGGCAGAATGTGGGGACCTGGTCTCCTGTGTCCTGCGCAGTTCAGAGGAGTCTTCAGATTCCTCCTTGCTGCCAGGATTTGATGGGTACCCCCTCCACTGACCTAATTGGGCAGAGGTTTTCAGGATGCCCTTAATGGGCCTACTCTCCTGGGGTTCCCCATTGAACTGTACTGTACTTGGGTGCCCATACCCGGATGCCCACCCCTCCATTCCTGAGTGGTACTGGCCTATGAGCCCCATACTCTTAGCTGGATAGTAATCTGCCATCCCTGTGGCCCTGTGCTCATGTGCGCCAGGGGACATGGGGGTGGCAGAGTCCAGGGACTGAGAGGTATGAGGGCCTCTGGTACTAGGGCTCCTGAGGTTATGCTCCGGAGTTTCCATTTCCCAGCGAACCTCATCTCTATCCGCCCCTGCTCCCTGTTGCAATGCAAGAGCCTGCATTTGTGCCTTCAGTTCCTCAGTTAAGGCCTTACTAGACTCTATCAGTCTCTCCTGCATCGCTACCTGTTGTTGGAGCCTATCATTGTGTTGACAGAGGGCCTCATTTTCCCTCTGTGCTTCCTGGTTGGTCCTGGAGAACTGGGCCAGTCTTTGCTGCAGGAGGTTTACCTCCTGAGTCCCATCCCTACCGGCCTGCTCCTTTCTTGCCAGAGCATCTTCCACCCTTCTGGTGTGCTCTACCAAGTTCTGGTTTTCTTTTTGGAGGTCACCCAGCCCCTGGAGGGCCAGGTGATTTTCTTCAATTTCCTTTTTTAAGTGGCAGACTTCCTGGCCTAAAGTGTCTCTTTCCTGACTGAGATCCTGCATTTGTGCCGCCAGGTCGTCCCTCTGCCTTTGGAAGGCACCAGCTTTCTGGCGCTCCTGATCAAACTCTGCCTGGGTATCCAGGTCTTTCAGAATTAGTTTGTTGCTCTCTGCCTTCACTCTATCTAGGTGGCCTTGCAGGGTGACTACCTGCTCAGCACATACCCTGTTGAAGTCCAGTTGTTGCTCCAGCTTTTTCTGGTTTTGCAGTAGGGAGTCCAAACCTTCTTGGTATTCCTTCTGCAAGGCCAGAAATCTGGTATCCTGTTCTACCTTTTCCTGTTGCAGCACATCCATATCCTTCTTTATTTTAATGATGTGCTGCCTACTATCATCTTCTGACTCCTGGCTCCTCTGCAGCCTCTGCTCAGAAGAGACCAGGTCAGATTGGACCTTCTCTAACACCATCTGTTGCCTATTTGCCAGATTTTGGCTTTCAGCACATCTATCCTGCATGTCTCCCATATATAGGTACAGGTATGCTGCTATCCTGGCAATCTTATTGTGTTCCTCTTTGGCCTTCGGGGCCATGTATAGTTCACTCAGGGCCACATGTAGGGGACCCTGATCTCTATATATATCTGACCCTGTTTCAGTGACCTGTTGCATGATGGCCTGCAACCAGACTGTTTGGTCCTGGTGAGTCCACTCACCTCTCACAAATAACTTATGTAAGAAGTGCTCTCTGGCTATTTTCATGTCTACTAGGGTCGTCATTCTAGAGATTGGTCTCTGTCCTGACTTACAGAAGTTTGTATTTTATTCTTGCAAAACAGACCGTTTCCTAGAGCGTCCCTTTTGAGGAATGCTTCACAGCGTAATGCAGCGTGGTGATCCGACTGGATGTATGTATCCCGTCAGTTAGCACACTGTATTAAGCTGCACAAGTGGTATTCTAACCCAAACGTCCGGCTCGAGCCCCCAATTTGTAAGAGGATTCAATTCAACACTACAGCTAAGTCAACGCCTAGTCTATAATACTGAATGAAAACCCTTATTGATATATCTTTAGGTCCAGTTCATGCGTTCTTGATGACTACCCCTATATAACACCCCTCTCTTGGAATCCCCCTGACCCCACTGAGCCAAGAAGTAGTTCTGTTTTGCAAGTTTAAAAGGTTTATTTGATAATTTAAAATATATATATATCACACTTTATGATAAATTAATAATTGAATAGCACACTTAATCTGATATGATAAAGATCAACAACGGAGAATCTGGCACTAGCACACTTCTTATAATCACTAATGAGTTGACATGAAATGGATAAGGTAGCACACTGGTAAATAGGAACAAAAGTATAATGTGGTAGAGGATGCTTTATGTAAGCTCAGGTGGATGCAATATTCAATGAATGCAGTACAGAAAATACTCAATATGATTTCAACCAAACAATGTAATCACTTTTCTCTGGCAATCCCCTCCCCCCCTTGATGCAAGGCAAGGAAATGGAAGGAAAACACACAGTTCTCAGAAATGCAATCAATGTAAATCAGTTCACCCCAGCAAGCTTACACTACAGAAAACAGATAGGAGTTTTGAAAACACAGGCAAAATGCTTTGATATGTGCTAGCAATGGATGAGAAATATGCTGGAAATGCTTTTAATTCCCTTTCAGAGGTTCAGGGTGAGTGGTATCTAGTTAATATTAGTCCAGGCTCACACTAGCAATGATGCAGGGATAGTTAGCAGGTTAAACGAATTTCTGGCAAATGGAAGGCAAGCAGCAGCAGTTTTTACATGTGAAGAAATTTGCAAATCGCGGTAAAATTCGCGAATGCGTGTTCCGCGATTGCGGTAAAACTATAAGGGGTAGGAATGTGGTTCTTAGTGCGATTCAAAGCTAAGATTCTAAGCTTTCAAATGAAAGTTACTGCAAGTCTCTAGCACAAACGGTTGCGGAGATATGCGCGATTAAATAAAGGTCGTTTTTCAGATTTGAAATTTTAAAGTTCAAAAAGACAAGTGCAGCTTGCAACTAGAAAATGACAAGTGACAGCTTTACAAATGACAGGTGACAGATTTGGATCTATCAGGCAGTTCTACTTAGGTTAAATAGATTGAAGTAGATGAATTTAAACTAAGAGATTGGTTCTACACAGTTCTGCTGGGTACTCACACTATATTCTTGAATTAAATGGGCCTCGTCACGGATCTGGTCAGGTTTTAAATTCGCCTCTGGTCTCTGCACTTCACAGTGATCTGGGTCAGCTCTCTCTGGTTCTCTGGTCTGGGTCTCTAGTTCTGGATAGATTGAAGTCTCTAGTTTGGCTCTCTGGAGGTTTGATGGAGGTAAAGTATGGATTTTTCCGGCAGAGCTTCCAGCGGCAGATGGATTTGAAAACTCCCTACCTAAGTTTCAGTGGTCCATTTATATGTTCTGCAAGTGGGTGTGTGTGTTTGGTCATAACTAAACTCGCCCCTCTCACTTGTCATTGGTCAAATTTCCATTCCCCACTTGATTGGGGAATGAACTGTGAGTCAGAGGGATGTCAATTTATGGCTTGCAGATAGGACACTCCTCTGTCAGATTGCACACATTCTATATTTGATAATAAAAGACATATTTCACAGTTACACAGTTGCTTGAAATTACATATACATGGTGTGGCTGAATTTAGCCATGTCTCTGTCCAAATCTGCTGTTTCTAAGAGCTTGCATTCAGAAATGGCACATAATTGACTTTTTAACTGATTTTTCAATTTCTGACATTGACCCAACTTTACATCCATGTGCGCAGGGAGTATGGACATTAACTGATGAAGTTTCAGATTTTTAACATGCATACATTTAGAGTAATATCCACTTTTCCGCTAACACCCCCCTGAACATACCACCGGTTCTAAAAACCTCTTAAACTGTGGGCAGAAAAATCACAAGAATTATGGTATCATTTATAAAATTTTCACATGTCCGCTCTATGAATGATCCATCTTTTTAAAGTTATGTTCTGGCTCCAAAGGGGTGTGGTTTCCTCTCAGCACAAGGTAGAAATACTGGTTTATCCAGTTCTGCCAAGCCAGCTTGCTCTCACAGACAGTGCCCCTCCCAGCTTCTGCCAAGAGGAAGCTACATTTTACGACCGCTGTAATAAAACCTTTGCATGAGTCAAGACAGGCTTTGTTCAGAGCTCCTGTAGAGCACAGGTAATTCAATTATCAGATAGATGGCATATCCTTAGTGTGAGCAGCAAAAGGGCAGCTAGGCCTGGGAACACAGCTGTGACTCAAGTTTCACTCCTGATGGGGGTAGTTGCCAGGCAGAATTCAGTTCCTTAAGCCAGACTTTCAGCTAACTGTCATGTTTTTTGTTGCTTTTTAAATTAACTTGCAATTTTACACATGCAGCTAGAATGCTGATTCTAAGTGCAAAACTATGACATTTCAACAGTTACAAAGGCATGTGACACCAAACATAGGTCACTCATTTAATCTAAACATTTTCGATTTTAGTGTCTTTAAATCCAGTGCAACTTAAACTGCTGCAATCCACAGCTCAGCCAGTCTTGTTATAAACCTTCAAGTCACTTCAGAATATCACTTTACATTGTATCCAACTCTCAGTAAGTCTTTCTTTAGCCTGCTTTGGGTTCATTCAGTTTTACACAAAAAAGTAAAATCTGGTGTGGTTTTAAAATGCCGGCTTTTGGATAGTGGTGAGTACTGGTACTGCACCCATTTTTGAGATTTAAGAAATGAATTCCCCACCATTCTAGGTTGCATTTGGCAATCAGCATTGCCATTCCCAATGGTTTCAGACTACTGTGCGGGTAGTTCAATGGTGGTTTTAAAGCGCTTTGAAGCTAACCGTCGCTACTGTTTTTCCTTTGGCAACCCATTTCCCTCATGGCAACCCGGCCTTTCATTCTCGCACTGGTGGGTGGCAAGTGAGGCAACCATTTTGGTGTGCGCACAAACTACGCAGCTTTCCTGGATTTCGGCGCACATGTGGGTTTTCCGCCATCTTGAATTTTCTAAGCCCACAGCACCAAATGTTGTAGCATGATAGCTTAAACGTGGGTCAGGACACCCAACAAGCCCCCCCACGCGACTGCACTTTGAATTTGAGTCGATGGGGAGTCGCGTGCCCAAGGGTTTTGACCCACGCACCGGTCTGTCCGCATAATCTTCTTCCTCTTCTGTAGATGGCACAGTTCAGCATCTTCTTCTCCATCCGGTACTGATCGATCGGTTCTCCTCGCCAGTCCTGATGGGAGTATTGGGCGGTCCACTGGGCCCATTGGATCTTTGTTCCCGGTCTCCGGATCATCCTCCTTGGCCAGTCTCAAGGTCTTCTTTCTCCTAGGACGACAAAGGAAGAGCGGCAATACCTACTCATAGACGTTTTTCCACCACTGTTGAGATGGTGGGACAGCATATGCATTTCATCATGACGAAACATTACATTCTTATTTTGATAAAAAACAGTATAACTAAGAGACAGTTTCATGCAAATCACAATATTTTAGAGACTAGATGTGGTATGTTTTATGATTGGAACTGAATTAGTCTGAGACAGTACCCGCTAGGATTCCAGAGGATTCCTCCAGTTGTTGCAGAGTGTGCCTGGGATGGCAACATTTCAACTGGTTTATGTGGACCCACTTGTCTTCTCCCTCTGCCAAAGGACCTTTGGGGATGTGGATTTTGTAGGCCACAGGGGAGATTTTGTCTATGATCTCGAATGGTCCCTTCCATGTAGGCAAAAATTTGCGCTGCTTGGCCTGGTTCCTTTGGAAGTTGTATAGATAGACCCGGTGCCCCACCTGATATTCCTTCCTGGAAGTCTTCAGGTCATAGTGGGTCTTCATGCTATCAGCCGATCTTTCTAGATTCCGCTGAGCGTAAGCAAAAGCATGTTGGAGGTGTTTCCTTAAATTCTCCACATACTCATGAGTAGTGGAGGCATTTATCAGTGTCTGCTCTTGGGTCCTGTAGAGCAAATGCTGAGGAAGCACCATCTTGCGCCCAGTCATCAACTCAAATGGTGACATTTTGGTTGCAGATGAAGGGGTAGATCTGATAGCCATTAGGACCAGAGGTAATCGGATATCCCAACTTGGCCCAGAATCTGCCACAAACTTCTTTAATATGCTCACAATTGTCCGGTTATATCTCTCTACTGCCCCAGAAGAAGCTGGTCTATAAGCAATATGCAGCTTTCTCTTGACCCCCAGTATCTCCCACATCTTTGTCATTACTTCACTGGTGAAGTGGCTACCTCTGTCTGACTCAATCCTTTGAGGTAGACCAAAACGGGAAAAGATGTGGTTAATCATCAAGGCAGCTGCCGTTTCTGCCTTGCAGTTTGGGGCTGGGAGACATTCCACCCACTTGGTAAACAAGCATGTCACAGTCAACATGTACTTATTCCCCCTAGCCGAGCGAATCACAGGGCCTACAAAGTCGATTTGTAAATCTGACCATGGCAGTGTCATTCCCCTCTTTTGTAAAGGTGCCCGGTGCGTAAGGGATGATGGCTGAAATTGTGCACACACAAGACACCCCTTCAAGTATTGGTTGAGGTCCTGGCCCATGTGTGGCCAGTATGCAACCTCTCTTAAGATTTCCAATGTTGTGTGAAACCCCCTATGACCGGCAGTGGCCGCATCATGGGCGTGACTTAACATCAGGCTTCGGAATGAGGTAGGAACCACCCACTGATCGTGGCCAGCTTTGGATTTCCTTACCAACAACCCGTCTTGGATTCGGAACATTTTTGGACATTTCATCAACACTCTTAGGTCCTCTTTCCCATTGTAATCGGTATCCGTCAGGGGAAAGTTCTCAGGGTCCTCAAGATGCTGGTAAAATTTACCAATTATTGGATCCCCCTTCTGAGCAGTAATCAAATCATCATCAGGGGTCTCCTTACTCCATTGTGCAATTGAAAGGTCGTTGTGAGCATTTGTCTGGGACCTAGTGATAGCAGTGACCTGGATTTCCCCCAACAGGGACTCAATCTCAATTAGATCCCCTTGGATGGCCCCGGTTTTGGCCAGCTGATCAGCTAAGTCATTTCCAGTTTTGTCTGGTCCCTCTACTTTGGAATGACCCTTGATCTTTTTCCAGTAGATGGTCATCCCATTCGATGTGACCAGATCATCAATGTTTTGGATCAACTTCCCATGTTTCAAGGGTTTGTTGTTAGCACATAACATGCCTCTGGTTTTCCAATTAACCAGGTGCTCCACGAACCCGTTCCGTACATAATCCGAATCTGTGATTATGACCAGTTCGTGGAGTTGATGCTGGACAGCAGTGAGGATGGCCTGATGCACAGCCATCAATTCTGCCACCTGACTACTTCGGGGACCAATTTTGTATCCAGCGGAGGGTTCTGGGGACTCATTCACCCATGCATTCCCTACGCCAGCCACCAGTTCTTTCTCCCCGTTGTTGTCAACATGGTAAGAGCATCCATCCACATAGACAGTGGGCATTCCCTCACACTTGTCCTCTTCAAAGACTTTGTGTGGGGAATTAAGGTATGCCTCCGTGTTGTCCTTTATTTTTAGACTTTCGTCCTCGAGACAGTTTTCTCTGGCACAATCATGCAAGTCAGCCAGACCTTGCGCGAGGGGACTCTTCTTGTTTTGGCCATATCGGACCTCCACAGGAAAGCCTTGCATTGACAGAATCCAGGAAGTAATTCGGGAATTACTCACATTTCCGGCCCGGATTCTATCACTTTGGAGATATTGCAGAGGCTGGTGTGGAGTCTCCACTATGATGTGTTCCCCCTGGATAAACGGGCGGTAATTCTTCAATGCCCACACCGTTGCCAGGAGTGCCTTCTCACAATCGTTGAATTTCTCCTCCACAGAGGATAAAGTTTTGCTCGCATAGGAGATTACTTTATTGACCTGGTCATGCTTTTGGTATAATACTGCCGTCAAGCACGTATTAGAGAACCCCGTCTCCAGGAAGAACTCCTTGTTTCTGACAGGGTAAGCTAGGCAAGGCGCTTGTGAGAGACTTCTTTTGAGTTGTTTTACTGCCTCGGCTTGTTCTGGACCCCATTCCCACTTGACCCCCCCGTTCAGGAGATGAATCAGGGGTCTGGTGATCTCTGCGTAGCCCTCAATGAACTTCCTGCTGTAATTAGTCAGTCCAAGGAGGCTCCTTAGTTCTCGCAGAGTTGTGGGGTCTTTCAGTTTCTGAAGTGCTTCCACTTTCTTTTCCTGGGGACAGAGGCCCTGAGGAGTAATCTCATGCCCCAAGAAATTAACACGGGTTCTACACCACTGTGCTTTCTGAAAGGAAAGTTTTGCTCCGGCGGCCCTCAACTGTGTCAGAACATAACGGATCTCCGCTATGTGTTCCTCCACAGATGAACTTTTGATGAGGACATCATCTACATAAGCCAGGTTACCCCTCGCACCCAGGTCGGGCATGGCCTTATGTAGGAAAATGTTGAATTCATTGCCGGAGTTGAGGTATCCGAAGGGAGTCCGGGTCCATGTGTATTGCTGGCCCCCAAAGGTAAAAGCCAGTTTGTATTGGTCCTCCCTACTGACAGGCACGGTCCAGTATCCATTGGTCAGGTCTATTGCTGTGAATACCTGTGACCCCTGGATCTGGGCCAGCCCTTGGTCAATGTAGGGCAGAGGCCATCGGGACGTATGGACCCGTTTGTTGAGCTCCCTAAGGTCAGCACAGAGTCTCCACTGGCCGTTTGGCTTCAATATTCCCAGCACCGGATTATTGAAGGTGCTGTGGACTGGACGGATTATACCCCGGGACTCAAGGTTCTTAATTATTTCAGTAAGGGACTCCATTGATGCGAGAGGCAAGCGATATTGCTTCACAAACACAGGAGTCATGCCAGGGTCCGTGGGGATTGTTGTTGTGTGGATGTCAGTGCGACCACAGTCATATAAGTCTACCGCAAAGAGATCTTGGAAATCCAAGAAAACTTGTTTCAACTTTTGCTTTTGTTCCAGAGTCACACAGGCATCAGCTAGGTTGACTCTCTCTTCCACCATCTGCCTGAAGCCTGGAAAGACTTCTGGTTTGGCTATTTCAGCGGCCTCCTCCAGCTGGGTGGAGAAGTCCCTGGTCAGAGTGCTGATTTGGACTGGAGGCTTCAGGTGGGAAAGGCAGCCCTCATGGACCTGGAAAATCACCTCATCCCTCCTGAAGTCACACGTCACATCTTCCTTACCATAAGGGCAGGAAGTGTACACCAGGAAGTTCCCCCCATGCCGGGTAAAAATCCTGTCTGGTGTTGTATTGTCCTCACTGTCACTGTCAAAACAGTCCTTGGGGATTGGTCCTAACAGTTCATTTCTAAGATCAATGGAGAAATGTCGGTCATCAACCGCCATTCCAATAATGGTGCCTGCGGCTAGAGTAATACTCTTTAAGTCGCTGTTATCCACCTCTATTGGAATGGTGTCATGTTCTATGTTGACTAATGGTGTTGGGTTTACCCCCAACCCTTGCTGTTGGAGAGAAGCATTTAGATGTATGTAAGCATCAGGGTTTTTCAACTCTTGTCCCCTTTTAACTTTCACTTCCATGGAGAATTGTCGGGTCCTTTCTGGGATGGTGACTTCCTCTTTAACCTGAATTTCAACTGCATAAGGTAGCAATTGAGCTGACCTAAATGCTTTTTCTGGATCATCAATGCCCATGGGATTATCCGCTAATCGGGACCAAGCTTTGAAGTTTATTAGGTCCAAACTAATGGCAAAGCGATTGAGAATGTCACTGCCTAAGTAAAAGGCGGCAGGGACGTCTCGCACGACCCAACAATTGTGGACTATGCTCTTGTTGCCAATGGAGATTTTGAGCATAAACCTGCTTGGCAGGAGATGTTTGGAATTAGGTGCTTCCAGGTCCATTTCCCATTTGTCTATCAGTTTGAAGGTGGGAATGGCTGGATCTTTTGGGAGTTGGCGAAACATGGCTTCGCTGATGAAGCTCTTACCGTTGTTCACACACACTCGAGCGAGAACAGAGTCCTTCCCATCATTTAACTGAACAGGGATGAACAACTGCTCTCCAATTTGCTGAATATCAGCCAGGCTCTGAGCTGATTTCACATCTTTCTGGACTATAGGAGTGGGAGTTTCTGATTGTGGATTAGTATAGAATTTCAGAGTGTTTCCTTCCAGCGTGGAATACCACCTTAAACTGGAAGGAAGGTTGATTTTCAGAAACAGAGAGGACCCCCATCACCAGTCTGTTGTCCTACTGCTATTACTGTCACGTCTGGAATCTGGTTGTTCTGGAAGTGAAATTCTACTTGGTCAGATTTTTGTTCAACCATGTGGCAGGTGCCGTTTAAACTAACATGGTTGACACTCTGTTTTAATTTTATTGGTCGGCCAGTCTGGGTCCAGAGGACCTTGTTTACGCAATCTATTAGGGGTGACAACCTTCTCAGGAGGTCATTCCCTAGTAAACAAGGGGTGCCCTCTGGGGTCACAACTATGACCGGGTGTTTCAGCTTGTGTCGCCCAATTTTAATGTCCAAATCTGCCGTCCCCTCGACAGGAATTTCCTTCCCGTCAAAGTTCTGTAGTTGTCCAGGAAGAGAGGTGAGAGGAATTTGGTAATCCTCTCCCCTTCCTGCATTCAGTTCGTCAAAGGCCCTTCTGGACAGAAGGGTAGCTTGAGATCCCGTGTCCACCAGTGCCGAGATTGTACCCTGCCCCTGTACTTGTACCGGGGCATAATATCTTCCCTCCTTCTCCTCAAGGGGGCACAGAAAATGCACATTGTTGGATAACTGGTGGTCTAACTTTCTGGTTTTGGACATCGATAGCGAAGAGATTTGGGCAGAATTCTGTGGAGAGTCTTGGGAATCTGAAAGAAAAAGTTGGCAACTGGAGATCAGAGCCATTGTGGGTTCCCCTGGTTCCGGTTCTGGGCTGCCCCCCCCTTTTTGGAGGCAGTCCCCAGGATGGGTTTGAACCAGGGGATTTTCTTGCTGTTGGTTCTGGGATGAGATGGTGGGTGGCGGTAGCTCAGTCTCCACATCTCCCCAGTCTGGATTTGCATCCCTAGGGACCCATTTTTCTTTGGGAGGAGTTCCCCCTCTCTGAAGGAGAAGATCCTTTTCCCAGGATCCTCTGAGGATCCCTCTCCCTCAAATTGGAAGATCTGTACCTCCTCCTCAAACTGAGTCTGTTTTGGTCTTTTGTTTCTCCTACCCCCCCTCTGCTCCTTAGGAGGCAGACTTTCAGGGGCAAGAGATTTTGTTTCCGGTTCCTGGGTTTCCATGGGCTGTTTACAAGTGAGGAAGGAAGCTTCCTCCAAGGCTTTACACCCCCCTTCCCTTTGTGCCTCCTCCCTGGGAACCGGTGAGTTATCGGGGTGCTGCCCCCGTCATTGTTCTGGAGCACCAGGTCCAGAGTTGGGTGCGTTCTGCGCCGGCATGCCGATCTGAGGGTTCTGCTGAGCCCTCAGTATGTGACCCAGATCCCGCGCCATGTTTTGAACCTGGCGCTCTAACTGGGAAACCCGCTCAGGCTGATACGGGGCCCTGTTTTCTCCCCTGGGCTGATCCCGGGAAGGGTAGCTGTCCCTCCTCTGGTAATACCCCGGGTTGGGAAGATTTGGGTACCCCTCCACCCTTGGCCTCCCCTCTCCCGGATTCAGGGGTCTGGGCTCAGGGAATTGGGGAAAGAAGGATGGATGGTTTTGGGGCTGGAAGTCAGGTGGATATCTGGGGAAAAAGTTCTGCCCAGGGTTTGGTAAATTTCTGCCCTCCTGTGGGAAGTTTGGAGGGAAGTTCTCTGGGTTAGGTGCTTGGCTGGATCCCCCCCCTTGGGCTGGAGGAGTCCACACATAACCCGGGATGGGTCGATTTCCCTTGTAACGGGGACTTACATAATCAGGAGAGCGAGGGACCCCATTTGTGGGGCTGCCTCCTTGGCTCCCTGTCTATGACTGGCCCGAAGACCTTCTGGGCCTAGCATTATTAGGTGCAGGTAAGTTTTTAGGCCCCCCCATCTCCAAATCCAAAACGGGGGTGACCTTTACCTCTGCAACCTTGGCAGCAGCAGGGGTGCTGTTGGCTTTGGGGTTTTTCTGGGCATTACTTTTGCTATCTATCGGTTTCTGCACCTCATAGATCCGGGTAGACTGTTCAATGACCCAGTCTAAAGATCTTTTCTCGTGAAAATCCCTCACGAGCTGGGTCATGATATATTTGGGCAAGGCATGGAAAAACGTATTAATAAATTCCCTGCTATCCGTGCGCACCCTTCTTGTGGTCTGTGCAAAAGCACGCTTTAACTCCTGCACAAATTCTTGTGGGGCCTGATCCTCCCCACATTGCAAATTGTAGGCTGCCTTGCGAGCCTCTTGAGGATTTCTGTGAACAGAAAAATGTTTCAAGATGGCCGCCTTATAGGTGGACCATCTTAAATGATTTTGGTCCTCCAGCCCTGCAAAGAAACTGGAGTATTCCGGGGAGAAGGTCCACTTTACATACTGAATACAGCTTTGGCTGTCCTTCAAATGGAAAGTCTCCATCATTTGTTCAAACAACTCTAAGTGCTCCCAAACAGAATACTTAGCGTTCTTATGGTAAGGCGTGATGACGCTCCTGATCGCCTTAATCTGCTTTAAGGGGTCCTTTAGCAAGGCCCTTTTTGCCTTATTGGCCTTTTTAGTTCGGGTAACCCTTGTCCATTCGTCCTCGGACTCAGAGGCACTGCTCCCAGAGGTTCCCGTCTGTTCTTCCAGGTTTTCCCGGATTCTGCGAGCCTGGGAATGGCTGGCAGAATGTGGGGACCTGGTCTCCTGTGTCCTGCGCAGTTCAGAGGAGTCTTCAGATTCCTCCTTGCTGCCAGGATTTGATGGGTACCCCCTCCACTGACCTAATTGGGCAGAGGTTTTCAGGATGCCCTTAATGGGCCTACTCTCCTGGGGTTCCCCATTGAACTGTACTGTACTTGGGTGCCCATACCCGGATGCCCACCCCTCCATTCCTGAGTGGTACTGGCCTATGAGCCCCATACTCTTAGCTGGATAGTAATCTGCCATCCCTGTGGCCCTGTGCTCATGTGCGCCAGGGGACATGGGGGTGGCAGAGTCCAGGGACTGAGAGGTATGAGGGCCTCTGGTACTAGGGCTCCTGAGGTTATGCTCCGGAGTTTCCATTTCCCAGCGAACCTCATCTCTATCCGCCCCTGCTCCCTGTTGCAATGCAAGAGCCTGCATTTGTGCCTTCAGTTCCTCAGTTAAGGCCTTACTAGACTCTATCAGTCTCTCCTGCATCGCTACCTGTTGTTGGAGCCTATCATTGTGTTGACAGAGGGCCTCATTTTCCCTCTGTGCTTCCTGGTTGGTCCTGGAGAACTGGGCCAGTCTTTGCTGCAGGAGGTTTACCTCCTGAGTCCCATCCCTACCGGCCTGCTCCTTTCTTGCCAGAGCATCTTCCACCCTTCTGGTGTGCTCTACCAAGTTCTGGTTTTCTTTTTGGAGGTCACCCAGCCCCTGGAGGGCCAGGTGATTTTCTTCAATTTCCTTTTTTAAGTGGCAGACTTCCTGGCCTAAAGTGTCTCTTTCCTGACTGAGATCCTGCATTTGTGCCGCCAGGTCGTCCCTCTGCCTTTGGAAGGCACCAGCTTTCTGGCGCTCCTGATCAAACTCTGCCTGGGTATCCAGGTCTTTCAGAATTAGTTTGTTGCTCTCTGCCTTCACTCTATCTAGGTGGCCTTGCAGGGTGACTACCTGCTCAGCACATACCCTGTTGAAGTCCAGTTGTTGCTCCAGCTTTTTCTGGTTTTGCAGTAGGGAGTCCAAACCTTCTTGGTATTCCTTCTGCAAGGCCAGAAATCTGGTATCCTGTTCTACCTTTTCCTGTTGCAGCACATCCATATCCTTCTTTATTTTAATGATGTGCTGCCTACTATCATCTTCTGACTCCTGGCTCCTCTGCAGCCTCTGCTCAGAAGAGACCAGGTCAGATTGGACCTTCTCTAACACCATCTGTTGCCTATTTGCCAGATTTTGGCTTTCAGCACATCTATCCTGCATGTCTCCCATATATAGGTACAGGTATGCTGCTATCCTGGCAATCTTATTGTGTTCCTCTTTGGCCTTCGGGGCCATGTATAGTTCACTCAGGGCCACATGTAGGGGACCCTGATCTCTATATATATCTGACCCTGTTTCAGTGACCTGTTGCATGATGGCCTGCAACCAGACTGTTTGGTCCTGGTGAGTCCACTCACCTCTCACAAATAACTTATGTAAGAAGTGCTCTCTGGCTATTTTCATGTCTACTAGGGTCGTCATTCTAGAGATTGGTCTCTGTCCTGACTTACAGAAGTTTGTATTTTATTCTTGCAAAACAGACCGTTTCCTAGAGCGTCCCTTTTGAGGAATGCTTCACAGCGTAATGCAGCGTGGTGATCCGACTGGATGTATGTATCCCGTCAGTTAGCACACTGTATTAAGCTGCACAAGTGGTATTCTAACCCAAACGTCCGGCTCGAGCCCCCAATTTGTAAGAGGATTCAATTCAACACTACAGCTAAGTCAACGCCTAGTCTATAATACTGAATGAAAACCCTTATTGATATATCTTTAGGTCCAGTTCATGCGTTCTTGATGACTACCCCTATATAACACCCCTCTCTTGGAATCCCCCTGACCCCACTGAGCCAAGAAGTAGTTCTGTTTTGCAAGTTTAAAAGGTTTATTTGATAATTTAAAATATATATATATCACACTTTATGATAAATTAATAATTGAATAGCACACTTAATCTGATATGATAAAGATCAACAACGGAGAATCTGGCACTAGCACACTTCTTATAATCACTAATGAGTTGACATGAAATGGATAAGGTAGCACACTGGTAAATAGGAACAAAAGTATAATGTGGTAGAGGATGCTTTATGTAAGCTCAGGTGGATGCAATATTCAATGAATGCAGTACAGAAAATACTCAATATGATTTCAACCAAACAATGTAATCACTTTTCTCTGGCAATCCCCTCCCCCCCTTGATGCAAGGCAAGGAAATGGAAGGAAAACACACAGTTCTCAGAAATGCAATCAATGTAAATCAGTTCACCCCAGCAAGCTTACACTACAGAAAACAGATAGGAGTTTTGAAAACACAGGCAAAATGCTTTGATATGTGCTAGCAATGGATGAGAAATATGCTGGAAATGCTTTTAATTCCCTTTCAGAGGTTCAGGGTGAGTGGTATCTAGTTAATATTAGTCCAGGCTCACACTAGCAATGATGCAGGGATAGTTAGCAGGTTAAACGAATTTCTGGCAAATGGAAGGCAAGCAGCAGCAGTTTTTACATGTGAAGAAATTTGCAAATCGCGGTAAAATTCGCGAATGCGTGTTCCGCGATTGCGGTAAAACTATAAGGGGTAGGAATGTGGTTCTTAGTGCGATTCAAAGCTAAGATTCTAAGCTTTCAAATGAAAGTTACTGCAAGTCTCTAGCACAAACGGTTGCGGAGATATGCGCGATTAAATAAAGGTCGTTTTTCAGATTTGAAATTTTAAAGTTCAAAAAGACAAGTGCAGCTTGCAACTAGAAAATGACAAGTGACAGCTTTACAAATGACAGGTGACAGATTTGGATCTATCAGGCAGTTCTACTTAGGTTAAATAGATTGAAGTAGATGAATTTAAACTAAGAGATTGGTTCTACACAGTTCTGCTGGGTACTCACACTATATTCTTGAATTAAATGGGCCTCGTCACGGATCTGGTCAGGTTTTAAATTCGCCTCTGGTCTCTGCACTTCACAGTGATCTGGGTCAGCTCTCTCTGGTTCTCTGGTCTGGGTCTCTAGTTCTGGATAGATTGAAGTCTCTAGTTTGGCTCTCTGGAGGTTTGATGGAGGTAAAGTATGGATTTTTCCGGCAGAGCTTCCAGCGGCAGATGGATTTGAAAACTCCCTACCTAAGTTTCAGTGGTCCATTTATATGTTCTGCAAGTGGGTGTGTGTGTTTGGTCATAACTAAACTCGCCCCTCTCACTTGTCATTGGTCAAATTTCCATTCCCCACTTGATTGGGGAATGAACTGTGAGTCAGAGGGATGTCAATTTATGGCTTGCAGATAGGACACTCCTCTGTCAGATTGCACACATTCTATATTTGATAATAAAAGACATATTTCACAGTTACACAGTTGCTTGAAATTACATATACATGGTGTGGCTGAATTTAGCCATGTCTCTGTCCAAATCTGCTGTTTCTAAGAGCTTGCATTCAGAAATGGCACATAATTGACTTTTTAACTGATTTTTCAATTTCTGACATTGACCCAACTTTACATCCATGTGCGCAGGGAGTATGGACATTAACTGATGAAGTTTCAGATTTTTAACATGCATACATTTAGAGTAATATCCACTTTTCCGCTAACACCCCCCTGAACATACCACCGGTTCTAAAAACCTCTTAAACTGTGGGCAGAAAAATCACAAGAATTATGGTATCATTTATAAAATTTTCACATGTCCGCTCTATGAATGATCCATCTTTTTAAAGTTATGTTCTGGCTCCAAAGGGGTGTGGTTTCCTCTCAGCACAAGGTAGAAATACTGGTTTATCCAGTTCTGCCAAGCCAGCTTGCTCTCACAGACAGTGCCCCTCCCAGCTTCTGCCAAGAGGAAGCTACATTTTACGACCGCTGTAATAAAACCTTTGCATGAGTCAAGACAGGCTTTGTTCAGAGCTCCTGTAGAGCACAGGTAATTCAATTATCAGATAGATGGCATATCCTTAGTGTGAGCAGCAAAAGGGCAGCTAGGCCTGGGAACACAGCTGTGACTCAAGTTTCACTCCTGATGGGGGTAGTTGCCAGGCAGAATTCAGTTCCTTAAGCCAGACTTTCAGCTAACTGTCATGTTTTTTGTTGCTTTTTAAATTAACTTGCAATTTTACACATGCAGCTAGAATGCTGATTCTAAGTGCAAAACTATGACATTTCAACAGTTACAAAGGCATGTGACACCAAACATAGGTCACTCATTTAATCTAAACATTTTCGATTTTAGTGTCTTTAAATCCAGTGCAACTTAAACTGCTGCAATCCACAGCTCAGCCAGTCTTGTTATAAACCTTCAAGTCACTTCAGAATATCACTTTACATTGTATCCAACTCTCAGTAAGTCTTTCTTTAGCCTGCTTTGGGTTCATTCAGTTTTACACAAAAAAGTAAAATCTGGTGTGGTTTTAAAATGCCGGCTTTTGGATAGTGGTGAGTACTGGTACTGCACCCATTTTTGAGATTTAAGAAATGAATTCCCCACCATTCTAGGTTGCATTTGGCAATCAGCATTGCCATTCCCAATGGTTTCAGACTACTGTGCGGGTAGTTCAATGGTGGTTTTAAAGCGCTTTGAAGCTAACCGTCGCTACTGTTTTTCCTTTGGCAACCCATTTCCCTCATGGCAACCCGGCCTTTCATTCTCGCACTGGTGGGTGGCAAGTGAGGCAACCATTTTGGTGTGCGCACAAACTACGCAGCTTTCCTGGATTTCGGCGCACATGTGGGTTTTCCGCCATCTTGAATTTTCTAAGCCCACAGCACCAAATGTTGTAGCATGATAGCTTAAACGTGGGTCAGGACACCCAACAAGCCCCCCCACGCGACTGCACTTTGAATTTGAGTCGATGGGGAGTCGCGTGCCCAAGGGTTTTGACCCACGCACCGGTCTGTCCGCATAATCTTCTTCCTCTTCTGTAGATGGCACAGTTCAGCATCTTCTTCTCCATCCGGTACTGATCGATCGGTTCTCCTCGCCAGTCCTGATGGGAGTATTGGGCGGTCCACTGGGCCCATTGGATCTTTGTTCCCGGTCTCCGGATCATCCTCCTTGGCCAGTCTCAAGGTCTTCTTTCTCCTAGGACGACAAAGGAAGAGCGGCAATACCTACTCATAGACGTTTTTCCACCACTGTTGAGATGGTGGGACAGCATATGCATTTCATCATGACGAAACATTACATTCTTATTTTGATAAAAAACAGTATAACTAAGAGACAGTTTCATGCAAATCACAATATTTTAGAGACTAGATGTGGTATGTTTTATGATTGGAACTGAATTAGTCTGAGACAGTACCCGCTAGGATTCCAGAGGATTCCTCCAGTTGTTGCAGAGTGTGCCTGGGATGGCAACATTTCAACTGGTTTATGTGGACCCACTTGTCTTCTCCCTCTGCCAAAGGACCTTTGGGGATGTGGATTTTGTAGGCCACAGGGGAGATTTTGTCTATGATCTCGAATGGTCCCTTCCATGTAGGCAAAAATTTGCGCTGCTTGGCCTGGTTCCTTTGGAAGTTGTATAGATAGACCCGGTGCCCCACCTGATATTCCTTCCTGGAAGTCTTCAGGTCATAGTGGGTCTTCATGCTATCAGCCGATCTTTCTAGATTCCGCTGAGCGTAAGCAAAAGCATGTTGGAGGTGTTTCCTTAAATTCTCCACATACTCATGAGTAGTGGAGGCATTTATCAGTGTCTGCTCTTGGGTCCTGTAGAGCAAATGCTGAGGAAGCACCATCTTGCGCCCAGTCATCAACTCAAATGGTGACATTTTGGTTGCAGATGAAGGGGTAGATCTGATAGCCATTAGGACCAGAGGTAATCGGATATCCCAACTTGGCCCAGAATCTGCCACAAACTTCTTTAATATGCTCACAATTGTCCGGTTATATCTCTCTACTGCCCCAGAAGAAGCTGGTCTATAAGCAATATGCAGCTTTCTCTTGACCCCCAGTATCTCCCACATCTTTGTCATTACTTCACTGGTGAAGTGGCTACCTCTGTCTGACTCAATCCTTTGAGGTAGACCAAAACGGGAAAAGATGTGGTTAATCATCAAGGCAGCTGCCGTTTCTGCCTTGCAGTTTGGGGCTGGGAGACATTCCACCCACTTGGTAAACAAGCATGTCACAGTCAACATGTACTTATTCCCCCTAGCCGAGCGAATCACAGGGCCTACAAAGTCGATTTGTAAATCTGACCATGGCAGTGTCATTCCCCTCTTTTGTAAAGGTGCCCGGTGCGTAAGGGATGATGGCTGAAATTGTGCACACACAAGACACCCCTTCAAGTATTGGTTGAGGTCCTGGCCCATGTGTGGCCAGTATGCAACCTCTCTTAAGATTTCCAATGTTGTGTGAAACCCCCTATGACCGGCAGTGGCCGCATCATGGGCGTGACTTAACATCAGGCTTCGGAATGAGGTAGGAACCACCCACTGATCGTGGCCAGCTTTGGATTTCCTTACCAACAACCCGTCTTGGATTCGGAACATTTTTGGACATTTCATCAACACTCTTAGGTCCTCTTTCCCATTGTAATCGGTATCCGTCAGGGGAAAGTTCTCAGGGTCCTCAAGATGCTGGTAAAATTTACCAATTATTGGATCCCCCTTCTGAGCAGTAATCAAATCATCATCAGGGGTCTCCTTACTCCATTGTGCAATTGAAAGGTCGTTGTGAGCATTTGTCTGGGACCTAGTGATAGCAGTGACCTGGATTTCCCCCAACAGGGACTCAATCTCAATTAGATCCCCTTGGATGGCCCCGGTTTTGGCCAGCTGATCAGCTAAGTCATTTCCAGTTTTGTCTGGTCCCTCTACTTTGGAATGACCCTTGATCTTTTTCCAGTAGATGGTCATCCCATTCGATGTGACCAGATCATCAATGTTTTGGATCAACTTCCCATGTTTCAAGGGTTTGTTGTTAGCACATAACATGCCTCTGGTTTTCCAATTAACCAGGTGCTCCACGAACCCGTTCCGTACATAATCCGAATCTGTGATTATGACCAGTTCGTGGAGTTGATGCTGGACAGCAGTGAGGATGGCCTGATGCACAGCCATCAATTCTGCCACCTGACTACTTCGGGGACCAATTTTGTATCCAGCGGAGGGTTCTGGGGACTCATTCACCCATGCATTCCCTACGCCAGCCACCAGTTCTTTCTCCCCGTTGTTGTCAACATGGTAAGAGCATCCATCCACATAGACAGTGGGCATTCCCTCACACTTGTCCTCTTCAAAGACTTTGTGTGGGGAATTAAGGTATGCCTCCGTGTTGTCCTTTATTTTTAGACTTTCGTCCTCGAGACAGTTTTCTCTGGCACAATCATGCAAGTCAGCCAGACCTTGCGCGAGGGGACTCTTCTTGTTTTGGCCATATCGGACCTCCACAGGAAAGCCTTGCATTGACAGAATCCAGGAAGTAATTCGGGAATTACTCACATTTCCGGCCCGGATTCTATCACTTTGGAGATATTGCAGAGGCTGGTGTGGAGTCTCCACTATGATGTGTTCCCCCTGGATAAACGGGCGGTAATTCTTCAATGCCCACACCGTTGCCAGGAGTGCCTTCTCACAATCGTTGAATTTCTCCTCCACAGAGGATAAAGTTTTGCTCGCATAGGAGATTACTTTATTGACCTGGTCATGCTTTTGGTATAATACTGCCGTCAAGCACGTATTAGAGAACCCCGTCTCCAGGAAGAACTCCTTGTTTCTGACAGGGTAAGCTAGGCAAGGCGCTTGTGAGAGACTTCTTTTGAGTTGTTTTACTGCCTCGGCTTGTTCTGGACCCCATTCCCACTTGACCCCCCCGTTCAGGAGATGAATCAGGGGTCTGGTGATCTCTGCGTAGCCCTCAATGAACTTCCTGCTGTAATTAGTCAGTCCAAGGAGGCTCCTTAGTTCTCGCAGAGTTGTGGGGTCTTTCAGTTTCTGAAGTGCTTCCACTTTCTTTTCCTGGGGACAGAGGCCCTGAGGAGTAATCTCATGCCCCAAGAAATTAACACGGGTTCTACACCACTGTGCTTTCTGAAAGGAAAGTTTTGTTCCGGCGGCCCTCAACTGTGTCAGAACATAACGGATCTCCGCTATGTGTTCCTCCACAGATGAACTTTTGATGAGGACATCATCTACATAAGCCAGGTTACCCCTCGCACCCAGGTCGGGCATGGCCTTATGTAGGAAAATGTTGAATTCATTGCCGGAGTTGAGGTATCCGAAGGGAGTCCGGGTCCATGTGTATTGCTGGCCCCCAAAGGTAAAAGCCAGTTTGTATTGGTCCTCCCTACTGACAGGCACGGTCCAGTATCCATTGGTCAGGTCTATTGCTGTGAATACCTGTGACCCCTGGATCTGGGCCAGCCCTTGGTCAATGTAGGGCAGAGGCCATCGGGACGTATGGACCCGTTTGTTGAGCTCCCTAAGGTCAGCACAGAGTCTCCACTGGCCGTTTGGCTTCAATATTCCCAGCACCGGATTATTGAAGGTGCTGTGGACTGGACGGATTATACCCCGGGACTCAAGGTTCTTAATTATTTCAGTAAGGGACTCCATTGATGCGAGAGGCAAGCGATATTGCTTCACAAACACAGGAGTCATGCCAGGGTCCGTGGGGATTGTTGTTGTGTGGATGTCAGTGCGACCACAGTCATATAAGTCTACCGCAAAGAGATCTTGGAAATCCAAGAAAACTTGTTTCAACTTTTGCTTTTGTTCCAGAGTCACACAGGCATCAGCTAGGTTGACTCTCTCTTCCACCATCTGCCTGAAGCCTGGAAAGACTTCTGGTTTGGCTATTTCAGCGGCCTCCTCCAGCTGGGTGGAGAAGTCCCTGGTCAGAGTGCTGATTTGGACTGGAGGCTTCAGGTGGGAAAGGCAGCCCTCATGGACCTGGAAAATCACCTCATCCCTCCTGAAGTCACACGTCACATCTTCCTTACCATAAGGGCAGGAAGTGTACACCAGGAAGTTCCCCCCATGCCGGGTAAAAATCCTGTCTGGTGTTGTATTGTCCTCACTGTCACTGTCAAAACAGTCCTTGGGGATTGGTCCTAACAGTTCATTTCTAAGATCAATGGAGAAATGTCGGTCATCAACCGCCATTCCAATAATGGTGCCTGCGGCTAGAGTAATACTCTTTAAGTCGCTGTTATCCACCTCTATTGGAATGGTGTCATGTTCTATGTTGACTAATGGTGTTGGGTTTACCCCCAACCCTTGCTGTTGGAGAGAAGCATTTAGATGTATGTAAGCATCAGGGTTTTTCAACTCTTGTCCCCTTTTAACTTTCACTTCCATGGAGAATTGTCGGGTCCTTTCTGGGATGGTGACTTCCTCTTTAACCTGAATTTCAACTGCATAAGGTAGCAATTGAGCTGACCTAAATGCTTTTTCTGGATCATCAATGCCCATGGGATTATCCGCTAATCGGGACCAAGCTTTGAAGTTTATTAGGTCCAAACTAATGGCAAAGCGATTGAGAATGTCACTGCCTAAGTAAAAGGCGGCAGGGACGTCTCGCACGACCCAACAATTGTGGACTATGCTCTTGTTGCCAATGGAGATTTTGAGCATAAACCTGCTTGGCAGGAGATGTTTGGAATTAGGTGCTTCCAGGTCCATTTCCCATTTGTCTATCAGTTTGAAGGTGGGAATGGCTGGATCTTTTGGGAGTTGGCGAAACATGGCTTCGCTGATGAAGCTCTTACCGTTGTTCACACACACTCGAGCGAGAACAGAGTCCTTCCCATCATTTAACTGAACAGGGATGAACAACTGCTCTCCAATTTGCTGAATATCAGCCAGGCTCTGAGCTGATTTCACATCTTTCTGGACTATAGGAGTGGGAGTTTCTGATTGTGGATTAGTATAGAATTTCAGAGTGTTTCCTTCCAGCGTGGAATACCACCTTAAACTGGAAGGAAGGTTGATTTTCAGAAACAGAGAGGACCCCCATCACCAGTCTGTTGTCCTACTGCTATTACTGTCACGTCTGGAATCTGGTTGTTCTGGAAGTGAAATTCTACTTGGTCAGATTTTTGTTCAACCATGTGGCAGGTGCCGTTTAAACTAACATGGTTGACACTCTGTTTTAATTTTATTGGTCGGCCAGTCTGGGTCCAGAGGACCTTGTTTACGCAATCTATTAGGGGTGACAACCTTCTCAGGAGGTCATTCCCTAGTAAACAAGGGGTGCCCTCTGGGGTCACAACTATGACCGGGTGTTTCAGCTTGTGTCGCCCAATTTTAATGTCCAAATCTGCCGTCCCCTCGACAGGAATTTCCTTCCCGTCAAAGTTCTGTAGTTGTCCAGGAAGAGAGGTGAGAGGAATTTGGTAATCCTCTCCCCTTCCTGCATTCAGTTCGTCAAAGGCCCTTCTGGACAGAAGGGTAGCTTGAGATCCCGTGTCCACCAGTGCCGAGATTGTACCCTGCCCCTGTACTATTACCGGGGCATAATATCTTCCCTCCTTCTCCTCAAGGGGGCACAGAAAATGCACATTGTTGGATAACTGGTGGTCTAACTTTCTGGTTTTGGACATCGATAGCGAAGAGATTTGGGCAGAATTCTGTGGAGAGTCTTGGGAATCTGAAAGAAAAAGTTGGCAACTGGAGATCAGAGCCATTGTGGGTTCCCCTGGTTCCGGTTCTGGGCTGCCCCCCCCTTTTTGGAGGCAGTCCCCAGGATGGGTTTGAACCAGGGGATTTTCTTGCTGTTGGTTCTGGGATGAGATGGTGGGTGGCGGTAGCTCAGTCTCCACATCTCCCCAGTCTGGATTTGCATCCCTAGGGACCCATTTTTCTTTGGGAGGAGTTCCCCCTCTCTGAAGGAGAAGATCCTTTTCCCAGGATCCTCTGAGGATCCCTCTCCCTCAAATTGGAAGATCTGTACCTCCTCCTCAAACTGAGTCTGTTTTGGTCTTTTGTTTCTCCTACCCCCCCTCTGCTCCTTAGGAGGCAGACTTTCAGGGGCAAGAGATTTTGTTTCCGGTTCCTGGGTTTCCATGGGCTGTTTACAAGTGAGGAAGGAAGCTTCCTCCAAGGCTTTACACCCCCCTTCCCTTTGTGCCTCCTCCCTGGGAACCGGTGAGTTATCGGGGTGCTGCCCCCGTCATTGTTCTGGAGCACCAGGTCCAGAGTTGGGTGCGTTCTGCGCCGGCATGCCGATCTGAGGGTTCTGCTGAGCCCTCAGTATGTGACCCAGATCCCGCGCCATGTTTTGAACCTGGCGCTCTAACTGGGAAACCCGCTCAGGCTGATACGGGGCCCTGTTTTCTCCCCTGGGCTGATCCCGGGAAGGGTAGCTGTCCCTCCTCTGGTAATACCCCGGGTTGGGAAGATTTGGGTACCCCTCCACCCTTGGCCTCCCCTCTCCCGGATTCAGGGGTCTGGGCTCAGGGAATTGGGGAAAGAAGGATGGATGGTTTTGGGGCTGGAAGTCAGGTGGATATCTGGGGAAAAAGTTCTGCCCAGGGTTTGGTAAATTTCTGCCCTCCTGTGGGAAGTTTGGAGGGAAGTTCTCTGGGTTAGGTGCTTGGCTGGATCCCCCCCCTTGGGCTGGAGGAGTCCACACATAACCCGGGATGGGTCGATTTCCCTTGTAACGGGGACTTACATAATCAGGAGAGCGAGGGACCCCATTTGTGGGGCTGCCTCCTTGGCTCCCTGTCTATGACTGGCCCGAAGACCTTCTGGGCCTAGCATTATTAGGTGCAGGTAAGTTTTTAGGCCCCCCCATCTCCAAATCCAAAACGGGGGTGACCTTTACCTCTGCAACCTTGGCAGCAGCAGGGGTGCTGTTGGCTTTGGGGTTTTTCTGGGCATTACTTTTGCTATCTATCGGTTTCTGCACCTCATAGATCCGGGTAGACTGTTCAATGACCCAGTCTAAAGATCTTTTCTCGTGAAAATCCCTCACGAGCTGGGTCATGATATATTTGGGCAAGGCATGGAAAAACGTATTAATAAATTCCCTGCTATCCGTGCGCACCCTTCTTGTGGTCTGTGCAAAAGCACGCTTTAACTCCTGCACAAATTCTTGTGGGGCCTGATCCTCCCCACATTGCAAATTGTAGGCTGCCTTGCGAGCCTCTTGAGGATTTCTGTGAACAGAAAAATGTTTCAAGATGGCCGCCTTATAGGTGGACCATCTTAAATGATTTTGGTCCTCCAGCCCTGCAAAGAAACTGGAGTATTCCGGGGAGAAGGTCCACTTTACATACTGAATACAGCTTTGGCTGTCCTTCAAATGGAAAGTCTCCATCATTTGTTCAAACAACTCTAAGTGCTCCCAAACAGAATACTTAGCGTTCTTATGGTAAGGCGTGATGACGCTCCTGATCGCCTTAATCTGCTTTAAGGGGTCCTTTAGCAAGGCCCTTTTTGCCTTATTGGCCTTTTTAGTTCGGGTAACCCTTGTCCATTCGTCCTCGGACTCAGAGGCACTGCTCCCAGAGGTTCCCGTCTGTTCTTCCAGGTTTTCCCGGATTCTGCGAGCCTGGGAATGGCTGGCAGAATGTGGGGACCTGGTCTCCTGTGTCCTGCGCAGTTCAGAGGAGTCTTCAGATTCCTCCTTGCTGCCAGGATTTGATGGGTACCCCCTCCACTGACCTAATTGGGCAGAGGTTTTCAGGATGCCCTTAATGGGCCTACTCTCCTGGGGTTCCCCATTGAACTGTACTGTACTTGGGTGCCCATACCCGGATGCCCACCCCTCCATTCCTGAGTGGTACTGGCCTATGAGCCCCATACTCTTAGCTGGATAGTAATCTGCCATCCCTGTGGCCCTGTGCTCATGTGCGCCAGGGGACATGGGGGTGGCAGAGTCCAGGGACTGAGAGGTATGAGGGCCTCTGGTACTAGGGCTCCTGAGGTTATGCTCCGGAGTTTCCATTTCCCAGCGAACCTCATCTCTATCCGCCCCTGCTCCCTGTTGCAATGCAAGAGCCTGCATTTGTGCCTTCAGTTCCTCAGTTAAGGCCTTACTAGACTCTATCAGTCTCTCCTGCATCGCTACCTGTTGTTGGAGCCTATCATTGTGTTGACAGAGGGCCTCATTTTCCCTCTGTGCTTCCTGGTTGGTCCTGGAGAACTGGGCCAGTCTTTGCTGCAGGAGGTTTACCTCCTGAGTCCCATCCCTACCGGCCTGCTCCTTTCTTGCCAGAGCATCTTCCACCCTTCTGGTGTGCTCTACCAAGTTCTGGTTTTCTTTTTGGAGGTCACCCAGCCCCTGGAGGGCCAGGTGATTTTCTTCAATTTCCTTTTTTAAGTGGCAGACTTCCTGGCCTAAAGTGTCTCTTTCCTGACTGAGATCCTGCATTTGTGCCGCCAGGTCGTCCCTCTGCCTTTGGAAGGCACCAGCTTTCTGGCGCTCCTGATCAAACTCTGCCTGGGTATCCAGGTCTTTCAGAATTAGTTTGTTGCTCTCTGCCTTCACTCTATCTAGGTGGCCTTGCAGGGTGACTACCTGCTCAGCACATACCCTGTTGAAGTCCAGTTGTTGCTCCAGCTTTTTCTGGTTTTGCAGTAGGGAGTCCAAACCTTCTTGGTATTCCTTCTGCAAGGCCAGAAATCTGGTATCCTGTTCTACCTTTTCCTGTTGCAGCACATCCATATCCTTCTTTATTTTAATGATGTGCTGCCTACTATCATCTTCTGACTCCTGGCTCCTCTGCAGCCTCTGCTCAGAAGAGACCAGGTCAGATTGGACCTTCTCTAACACCATCTGTTGCCTATTTGCCAGATTTTGGCTTTCAGCACATCTATCCTGCATGTCTCCCATATATAGGTACAGGTATGCTGCTATCCTGGCAATCTTATTGTGTTCCTCTTTGGCCTTCGGGGCCATGTATAGTTCACTCAGGGCCACATGTAGGGGACCCTGATCTCTATATATATCTGACCCTGTTTCAGTGACCTGTTGCATGATGGCCTGCAACCAGACTGTTTGGTCCTGGTGAGTCCACTCACCTCTCACAAATAACTTATGTAAGAAGTGCTCTCTGGCTATTTTCATGTCTACTAGGGTCGTCATTCTAGAGATTGGTCTCTGTCCTGACTTACAGAAGTTTGTATTTTATTCTTGCAAAACAGACCGTTTCCTAGAGCGTCCCTTTTGAGGAATGCTTCACAGCGTAATGCAGCGTGGTGATCCGACTGGATGTATGTATCCCGTCAGTTAGCACACTGTATTAAGCTGCACAAGTGGTATTCTAACCCAAACGTCCGGCTCGAGCCCCCAATTTGTAAGAGGATTCAATTCAACACTACAGCTAAGTCAACGCCTAGTCTATAATACTGAATGAAAACCCTTATTGATATATCTTTAGGTCCAGTTCATGCGTTCTTGATGACTACCCCTATATAACACCCCTCTCTTGGAATCCCCCTGACCCCACTGAGCCAAGAAGTAGTTCTGTTTTGCAAGTTTAAAAGGTTTATTTGATAATTTAAAATATATATATATCACACTTTATGATAAATTAATAATTGAATAGCACACTTAATCTGATATGATAAAGATCAACAACGGAGAATCTGGCACTAGCACACTTCTTATAATCACTAATGAGTTGACATGAAATGGATAAGGTAGCACACTGGTAAATAGGAACAAAAGTATAATGTGGTAGAGGATGCTTTATGTAAGCTCAGGTGGATGCAATATTCAATGAATGCAGTACAGAAAATACTCAATATGATTTCAACCAAACAATGTAATCACTTTTCTCTGGCAATCCCCTCCCCCCCTTGATGCAAGGCAAGGAAATGGAAGGAAAACACACAGTTCTCAGAAATGCAATCAATGTAAATCAGTTCACCCCAGCAAGCTTACACTACAGAAAACAGATAGGAGTTTTGAAAACACAGGCAAAATGCTTTGATATGTGCTAGCAATGGATGAGAAATATGCTGGAAATGCTTTTAATTCCCTTTCAGAGGTTCAGGGTGAGTGGTATCTAGTTAATATTAGTCCAGGCTCACACTAGCAATGATGCAGGGATAGTTAGCAGGTTAAACGAATTTCTGGCAAATGGAAGGCAAGCAGCAGCAGTTTTTACATGTGAAGAAATTTGCAAATCGCGGTAAAATTCGCGAATGCGTGTTCCGCGATTGCGGTAAAACTATAAGGGGTAGGAATGTGGTTCTTAGTGCGATTCAAAGCTAAGATTCTAAGCTTTCAAATGAAAGTTACTGCAAGTCTCTAGCACAAACGGTTGCGGAGATATGCGCGATTAAATAAAGGTCGTTTTTCAGATTTGAAATTTTAAAGTTCAAAAAGACAAGTGCAGCTTGCAACTAGAAAATGACAAGTGACAGCTTTACAAATGACAGGTGACAGATTTGGATCTATCAGGCAGTTCTACTTAGGTTAAATAGATTGAAGTAGATGAATTTAAACTAAGAGATTGGTTCTACACAGTTCTGCTGGGTACTCACACTATATTCTTGAATTAAATGGGCCTCGTCACGGATCTGGTCAGGTTTTAAATTCGCCTCTGGTCTCTGCACTTCACAGTGATCTGGGTCAGCTCTCTCTGGTTCTCTGGTCTGGGTCTCTAGTTCTGGATAGATTGAAGTCTCTAGTTTGGCTCTCTGGAGGTTTGATGGAGGTAAAGTATGGATTTTTCCGGCAGAGCTTCCAGCGGCAGATGGATTTGAAAACTCCCTACCTAAGTTTCAGTGGTCCATTTATATGTTCTGCAAGTGGGTGTGTGTGTTTGGTCATAACTAAACTCGCCCCTCTCACTTGTCATTGGTCAAATTTCCATTCCCCACTTGATTGGGGAATGAACTGTGAGTCAGAGGGATGTCAATTTATGGCTTGCAGATAGGACACTCCTCTGTCAGATTGCACACATTCTATATTTGATAATAAAAGACATATTTCACAGTTACACAGTTGCTTGAAATTACATATACATGGTGTGGCTGAATTTAGCCATGTCTCTGTCCAAATCTGCTGTTTCTAAGAGCTTGCATTCAGAAATGGCACATAATTGACTTTTTAACTGATTTTTCAATTTCTGACATTGACCCAACTTTACATCCATGTGCGCAGGGAGTATGGACATTAACTGATGAAGTTTCAGATTTTTAACATGCATACATTTAGAGTAATATCCACTTTTCCGCTAACACCCCCCTGAACATACCACCGGTTCTAAAAACCTCTTAAACTGTGGGCAGAAAAATCACAAGAATTATGGTATCATTTATAAAATTTTCACATGTCCGCTCTATGAATGATCCATCTTTTTAAAGTTATGTTCTGGCTCCAAAGGGGTGTGGTTTCCTCTCAGCACAAGGTAGAAATACTGGTTTATCCAGTTCTGCCAAGCCAGCTTGCTCTCACAGACAGTGCCCCTCCCAGCTTCTGCCAAGAGGAAGCTACATTTTACGACCGCTGTAATAAAACCTTTGCATGAGTCAAGACAGGCTTTGTTCAGAGCTCCTGTAGAGCACAGGTAATTCAATTATCAGATAGATGGCATATCCTTAGTGTGAGCAGCAAAAGGGCAGCTAGGCCTGGGAACACAGCTGTGACTCAAGTTTCACTCCTGATGGGGGTAGTTGCCAGGCAGAATTCAGTTCCTTAAGCCAGACTTTCAGCTAACTGTCATGTTTTTTGTTGCTTTTTAAATTAACTTGCAATTTTACACATGCAGCTAGAATGCTGATTCTAAGTGCAAAACTATGACATTTCAACAGTTACAAAGGCATGTGACACCAAACATAGGTCACTCATTTAATCTAAACATTTTCGATTTTAGTGTCTTTAAATCCAGTGCAACTTAAACTGCTGCAATCCACAGCTCAGCCAGTCTTGTTATAAACCTTCAAGTCACTTCAGAATATCACTTTACATTGTATCCAACTCTCAGTAAGTCTTTCTTTAGCCTGCTTTGGGTTCATTCAGTTTTACACAAAAAAGTAAAATCTGGTGTGGTTTTAAAATGCCGGCTTTTGGATAGTGGTGAGTACTGGTACTGCACCCATTTTTGAGATTTAAGAAATGAATTCCCCACCATTCTAGGTTGCATTTGGCAATCAGCATTGCCATTCCCAATGGTTTCAGACTACTGTGCGGGTAGTTCAATGGTGGTTTTAAAGCGCTTTGAAGCTAACCGTCGCTACTGTTTTTCCTTTGGCAACCCATTTCCCTCATGGCAACCCGGCCTTTCATTCTCGCACTGGTGGGTGGCAAGTGAGGCAACCATTTTGGTGTGCGCACAAACTACGCAGCTTTCCTGGATTTCGGCGCACATGTGGGTTTTCCGCCATCTTGAATTTTCTAAGCCCACAGCACCAAATGTTGTAGCATGATAGCTTAAACGTGGGTCAGGACACCCAACAAGCCCCCCCACGCGACTGCACTTTGAATTTGAGTCGATGGGGAGTCGCGTGCCCAAGGGTTTTGACCCACGCACCGGTCTGTCCGCATAATCTTCTTCCTCTTCTGTAGATGGCACAGTTCAGCATCTTCTTCTCCATCCGGTACTGATCGATCGGTTCTCCTCGCCAGTCCTGATGGGAGTATTGGGCGGTCCACTGGGCCCATTGGATCTTTGTTCCCGGTCTCCGGATCATCCTCCTTGGCCAGTCTCAAGGTCTTCTTTCTCCTAGGACGACAAAGGAAGAGCGGCAATACCTACTCATAGACGTTTTTCCACCACTGTTGAGATGGTGGGACAGCATATGCATTTCATCATGACGAAACATTACATTCTTATTTTGATAAAAAACAGTATAACTAAGAGACAGTTTCATGCAAATCACAATATTTTAGAGACTAGATGTGGTATGTTTTATGATTGGAACTGAATTAGTCTGAGACAGTACCCGCTAGGATTCCAGAGGATTCCTCCAGTTGTTGCAGAGTGTGCCTGGGATGGCAACATTTCAACTGGTTTATGTGGACCCACTTGTCTTCTCCCTCTGCCAAAGGACCTTTGGGGATGTGGATTTTGTAGGCCACAGGGGAGATTTTGTCTATGATCTCGAATGGTCCCTTCCATGTAGGCAAAAATTTGCGCTGCTTGGCCTGGTTCCTTTGGAAGTTGTATAGATAGACCCGGTGCCCCACCTGATATTCCTTCCTGGAAGTCTTCAGGTCATAGTGGGTCTTCATGCTATCAGCCGATCTTTCTAGATTCCGCTGAGCGTAAGCAAAAGCATGTTGGAGGTGTTTCCTTAAATTCTCCACATACTCATGAGTAGTGGAGGCATTTATCAGTGTCTGCTCTTGGGTCCTGTAGAGCAAATGCTGAGGAAGCACCATCTTGCGCCCAGTCATCAACTCAAATGGTGACATTTTGGTTGCAGATGAAGGGGTAGATCTGATAGCCATTAGGACCAGAGGTAATCGGATATCCCAACTTGGCCCAGAATCTGCCACAAACTTCTTTAATATGCTCACAATTGTCCGGTTATATCTCTCTACTGCCCCAGAAGAAGCTGGTCTATAAGCAATATGCAGCTTTCTCTTGACCCCCAGTATCTCCCACATCTTTGTCATTACTTCACTGGTGAAGTGGCTACCTCTGTCTGACTCAATCCTTTGAGGTAGACCAAAACGGGAAAAGATGTGGTTAATCATCAAGGCAGCTGCCGTTTCTGCCTTGCAGTTTGGGGCTGGGAGACATTCCACCCACTTGGTAAACAAGCATGTCACAGTCAACATGTACTTATTCCCCCTAGCCGAGCGAATCACAGGGCCTACAAAGTCGATTTGTAAATCTGACCATGGCAGTGTCATTCCCCTCTTTTGTAAAGGTGCCCGGTGCGTAAGGGATGATGGCTGAAATTGTGCACACACAAGACACCCCTTCAAGTATTGGTTGAGGTCCTGGCCCATGTGTGGCCAGTATGCAACCTCTCTTAAGATTTCCAATGTTGTGTGAAACCCCCTATGACCGGCAGTGGCCGCATCATGGGCGTGACTTAACATCAGGCTTCGGAATGAGGTAGGAACCACCCACTGATCGTGGCCAGCTTTGGATTTCCTTACCAACAACCCGTCTTGGATTCGGAACATTTTTGGACATTTCATCAACACTCTTAGGTCCTCTTTCCCATTGTAATCGGTATCCGTCAGGGGAAAGTTCTCAGGGTCCTCAAGATGCTGGTAAAATTTACCAATTATTGGATCCCCCTTCTGAGCAGTAATCAAATCATCATCAGGGGTCTCCTTACTCCATTGTGCAATTGAAAGGTCGTTGTGAGCATTTGTCTGGGACCTAGTGATAGCAGTGACCTGGATTTCCCCCAACAGGGACTCAATCTCAATTAGATCCCCTTGGATGGCCCCGGTTTTGGCCAGCTGATCAGCTAAGTCATTTCCAGTTTTGTCTGGTCCCTCTACTTTGGAATGACCCTTGATCTTTTTCCAGTAGATGGTCATCCCATTCGATGTGACCAGATCATCAATGTTTTGGATCAACTTCCCATGTTTCAAGGGTTTGTTGTTAGCACATAACATGCCTCTGGTTTTCCAATTAACCAGGTGCTCCACGAACCCGTTCCGTACATAATCCGAATCTGTGATTATGACCAGTTCGTGGAGTTGATGCTGGACAGCAGTGAGGATGGCCTGATGCACAGCCATCAATTCTGCCACCTGACTACTTCGGGGACCAATTTTGTATCCAGCGGAGGGTTCTGGGGACTCATTCACCCATGCATTCCCTACGCCAGCCACCAGTTCTTTCTCCCCGTTGTTGTCAACATGGTAAGAGCATCCATCCACATAGACAGTGGGCATTCCCTCACACTTGTCCTCTTCAAAGACTTTGTGTGGGGAATTAAGGTATGCCTCCGTGTTGTCCTTTATTTTTAGACTTTCGTCCTCGAGACAGTTTTCTCTGGCACAATCATGCAAGTCAGCCAGACCTTGCGCGAGGGGACTCTTCTTGTTTTGGCCATATCGGACCTCCACAGGAAAGCCTTGCATTGACAGAATCCAGGAAGTAATTCGGGAATTACTCACATTTCCGGCCCGGATTCTATCACTTTGGAGATATTGCAGAGGCTGGTGTGGAGTCTCCACTATGATGTGTTCCCCCTGGATAAACGGGCGGTAATTCTTCAATGCCCACACCGTTGCCAGGAGTGCCTTCTCACAATCGTTGAATTTCTCCTCCACAGAGGATAAAGTTTTGCTCGCATAGGAGATTACTTTATTGACCTGGTCATGCTTTTGGTATAATACTGCCGTCAAGCACGTATTAGAGAACCCCGTCTCCAGGAAGAACTCCTTGTTTCTGACAGGGTAAGCTAGGCAAGGCGCTTGTGAGAGACTTCTTTTGAGTTGTTTTACTGCCTCGGCTTGTTCTGGACCCCATTCCCACTTGACCCCCCCGTTCAGGAGATGAATCAGGGGTCTGGTGATCTCTGCGTAGCCCTCAATGAACTTCCTGCTGTAATTAGTCAGTCCAAGGAGGCTCCTTAGTTCTCGCAGAGTTGTGGGGTCTTTCAGTTTCTGAAGTGCTTCCACTTTCTTTTCCTGGGGACAGAGGCCCTGAGGAGTAATCTCATGCCCCAAGAAATTAACACGGGTTCTACACCACTGTGCTTTCTGAAAGGAAAGTTTTGCTCCGGCGGCCCTCAACTGTGTCAGAACATAACGGATCTCCGCTATGTGTTCCTCCACAGATGAACTTTTGATGAGGACATCATCTACATAAGCCAGGTTACCCCTCGCACCCAGGTCGGGCATGGCCTTATGTAGGAAAATGTTGAATTCATTGCCGGAGTTGAGGTATCCGAAGGGAGTCCGGGTCCATGTGTATTGCTGGCCCCCAAAGGTAAAAGCCAGTTTGTATTGGTCCTCCCTACTGACAGGCACGGTCCAGTATCCATTGGTCAGGTCTATTGCTGTGAATACCTGTGACCCCTGGATCTGGGCCAGCCCTTGGTCAATGTAGGGCAGAGGCCATCGGGACGTATGGACCCGTTTGTTGAGCTCCCTAAGGTCAGCACAGAGTCTCCACTGGCCGTTTGGCTTCAATATTCCCAGCACCGGATTATTGAAGGTGCTGTGGACTGGACGGATTATACCCCGGGACTCAAGGTTCTTAATTATTTCAGTAAGGGACTCCATTGATGCGAGAGGCAAGCGATATTGCTTCACAAACACAGGAGTCATGCCAGGGTCCGTGGGGATTGTTGTTGTGTGGATGTCAGTGCGACCACAGTCATATAAGTCTACCGCAAAGAGATCTTGGAAATCCAAGAAAACTTGTTTCAACTTTTGCTTTTGTTCCAGAGTCACACAGGCATCAGCTAGGTTGACTCTCTCTTCCACCATCTGCCTGAAGCCTGGAAAGACTTCTGGTTTGGCTATTTCAGCGGCCTCCTCCAGCTGGGTGGAGAAGTCCCTGGTCAGAGTGCTGATTTGGACTGGAGGCTTCAGGTGGGAAAGGCAGCCCTCATGGACCTGGAAAATCACCTCATCCCTCCTGAAGTCACACGTCACATCTTCCTTACCATAAGGGCAGGAAGTGTACACCAGGAAGTTCCCCCCATGCCGGGTAAAAATCCTGTCTGGTGTTGTATTGTCCTCACTGTCACTGTCAAAACAGTCCTTGGGGATTGGTCCTAACAGTTCATTTCTAAGATCAATGGAGAAATGTCGGTCATCAACCGCCATTCCAATAATGGTGCCTGCGGCTAGAGTAATACTCTTTAAGTCGCTGTTATCCACCTCTATTGGAATGGTGTCATGTTCTATGTTGACTAATGGTGTTGGGTTTACCCCCAACCCTTGCTGTTGGAGAGAAGCATTTAGATGTATGTAAGCATCAGGGTTTTTCAACTCTTGTCCCCTTTTAACTTTCACTTCCATGGAGAATTGTCGGGTCCTTTCTGGGATGGTGACTTCCTCTTTAACCTGAATTTCAACTGCATAAGGTAGCAATTGAGCTGACCTAAATGCTTTTTCTGGATCATCAATGCCCATGGGATTATCCGCTAATCGGGACCAAGCTTTGAAGTTTATTAGGTCCAAACTAATGGCAAAGCGATTGAGAATGTCACTGCCTAAGTAAAAGGCGGCAGGGACGTCTCGCACGACCCAACAATTGTGGACTATGCTCTTGTTGCCAATGGAGATTTTGAGCATAAACCTGCTTGGCAGGAGATGTTTGGAATTAGGTGCTTCCAGGTCCATTTCCCATTTGTCTATCAGTTTGAAGGTGGGAATGGCTGGATCTTTTGGGAGTTGGCGAAACATGGCTTCGCTGATGAAGCTCTTACCGTTGTTCACACACACTCGAGCGAGAACAGAGTCCTTCCCATCATTTAACTGAACAGGGATGAACAACTGCTCTCCAATTTGCTGAATATCAGCCAGGCTCTGAGCTGATTTCACATCTTTCTGGACTATAGGAGTGGGAGTTTCTGATTGTGGATTAGTATAGAATTTCAGAGTGTTTCCTTCCAGCGTGGAATACCACCTTAAACTGGAAGGAAGGTTGATTTTCAGAAACAGAGAGGACCCCCATCACCAGTCTGTTGTCCTACTGCTATTACTGTCACGTCTGGAATCTGGTTGTTCTGGAAGTGAAATTCTACTTGGTCAGATTTTTGTTCAACCATGTGGCAGGTGCCGTTTAAACTAACATGGTTGACACTCTGTTTTAATTTTATTGGTCGGCCAGTCTGGGTCCAGAGGACCTTGTTTACGCAATCTATTAGGGGTGACAACCTTCTCAGGAGGTCATTCCCTAGTAAACAAGGGGTGCCCTCTGGGGTCACAACTATGACCGGGTGTTTCAGCTTGTGTCGCCCAATTTTAATGTCCAAATCTGCCGTCCCCTCGACAGGAATTTCCTTCCCGTCAAAGTTCTGTAGTTGTCCAGGAAGAGAGGTGAGAGGAATTTGGTAATCCTCTCCCCTTCCTGCATTCAGTTCGTCAAAGGCCCTTCTGGACAGAAGGGTAGCTTGAGATCCCGTGTCCACCAGTGCCGAGATTGTACCCTGCCCCTGTACTTGTACCGGGGCATAATATCTTCCCTCCTTCTCCTCAAGGGGGCACAGAAAATGCACATTGTTGGATAACTGGTGGTCTAACTTTCTGGTTTTGGACATCGATAGCGAAGAGATTTGGGCAGAATTCTGTGGAGAGTCTTGGGAATCTGAAAGAAAAAGTTGGCAACTGGAGATCAGAGCCATTGTGGGTTCCCCTGGTTCCGGTTCTGGGCTGCCCCCCCCTTTTTGGAGGCAGTCCCCAGGATGGGTTTGAACCAGGGGATTTTCTTGCTGTTGGTTCTGGGATGAGATGGTGGGTGGCGGTAGCTCAGTCTCCACATCTCCCCAGTCTGGATTTGCATCCCTAGGGACCCATTTTTCTTTGGGAGGAGTTCCCCCTCTCTGAAGGAGAAGATCCTTTTCCCAGGATCCTCTGAGGATCCCTCTCCCTCAAATTGGAAGATCTGTACCTCCTCCTCAAACTGAGTCTGTTTTGGTCTTTTGTTTCTCCTACCCCCCCTCTGCTCCTTAGGAGGCAGACTTTCAGGGGCAAGAGATTTTGTTTCCGGTTCCTGGGTTTCCATGGGCTGTTTACAAGTGAGGAAGGAAGCTTCCTCCAAGGCTTTACACCCCCCTTCCCTTTGTGCCTCCTCCCTGGGAACCGGTGAGTTATCGGGGTGCTGCCCCCGTCATTGTTCTGGAGCACCAGGTCCAGAGTTGGGTGCGTTCTGCGCCGGCATGCCGATCTGAGGGTTCTGCTGAGCCCTCAGTATGTGACCCAGATCCCGCGCCATGTTTTGAACCTGGCGCTCTAACTGGGAAACCCGCTCAGGCTGATACGGGGCCCTGTTTTCTCCCCTGGGCTGATCCCGGGAAGGGTAGCTGTCCCTCCTCTGGTAATACCCCGGGTTGGGAAGATTTGGGTACCCCTCCACCCTTGGCCTCCCCTCTCCCGGATTCAGGGGTCTGGGCTCAGGGAATTGGGGAAAGAAGGATGGATGGTTTTGGGGCTGGAAGTCAGGTGGATATCTGGGGAAAAAGTTCTGCCCAGGGTTTGGTAAATTTCTGCCCTCCTGTGGGAAGTTTGGAGGGAAGTTCTCTGGGTTAGGTGCTTGGCTGGATCCCCCCCCTTGGGCTGGAGGAGTCCACACATAACCCGGGATGGGTCGATTTCCCTTGTAACGGGGACTTACATAATCAGGAGAGCGAGGGACCCCATTTGTGGGGCTGCCTCCTTGGCTCCCTGTCTATGACTGGCCCGAAGACCTTCTGGGCCTAGCATTATTAGGTGCAGGTAAGTTTTTAGGCCCCCCCATCTCCAAATCCAAAACGGGGGTGACCTTTACCTCTGCAACCTTGGCAGCAGCAGGGGTGCTGTTGGCTTTGGGGTTTTTCTGGGCATTACTTTTGCTATCTATCGGTTTCTGCACCTCATAGATCCGGGTAGACTGTTCAATGACCCAGTCTAAAGATCTTTTCTCGTGAAAATCCCTCACGAGCTGGGTCATGATATATTTGGGCAAGGCATGGAAAAACGTATTAATAAATTCCCTGCTATCCGTGCGCACCCTTCTTGTGGTCTGTGCAAAAGCACGCTTTAACTCCTGCACAAATTCTTGTGGGGCCTGATCCTCCCCACATTGCAAATTGTAGGCTGCCTTGCGAGCCTCTTGAGGATTTCTGTGAACAGAAAAATGTTTCAAGATGGCCGCCTTATAGGTGGACCATCTTAAATGATTTTGGTCCTCCAGCCCTGCAAAGAAACTGGAGTATTCCGGGGAGAAGGTCCACTTTACATACTGAATACAGCTTTGGCTGTCCTTCAAATGGAAAGTCTCCATCATTTGTTCAAACAACTCTAAGTGCTCCCAAACAGAATACTTAGCGTTCTTATGGTAAGGCGTGATGACGCTCCTGATCGCCTTAATCTGCTTTAAGGGGTCCTTTAGCAAGGCCCTTTTTGCCTTATTGGCCTTTTTAGTTCGGGTAACCCTTGTCCATTCGTCCTCGGACTCAGAGGCACTGCTCCCAGAGGTTCCCGTCTGTTCTTCCAGGTTTTCCCGGATTCTGCGAGCCTGGGAATGGCTGGCAGAATGTGGGGACCTGGTCTCCTGTGTCCTGCGCAGTTCAGAGGAGTCTTCAGATTCCTCCTTGCTGCCAGGATTTGATGGGTACCCCCTCCACTGACCTAATTGGGCAGAGGTTTTCAGGATGCCCTTAATGGGCCTACTCTCCTGGGGTTCCCCATTGAACTGTACTGTACTTGGGTGCCCATACCCGGATGCCCACCCCTCCATTCCTGAGTGGTACTGGCCTATGAGCCCCATACTCTTAGCTGGATAGTAATCTGCCATCCCTGTGGCCCTGTGCTCATGTGCGCCAGGGGACATGGGGGTGGCAGAGTCCAGGGACTGAGAGGTATGAGGGCCTCTGGTACTAGGGCTCCTGAGGTTATGCTCCGGAGTTTCCATTTCCCAGCGAACCTCATCTCTATCCGCCCCTGCTCCCTGTTGCAATGCAAGAGCCTGCATTTGTGCCTTCAGTTCCTCAGTTAAGGCCTTACTAGACTCTATCAGTCTCTCCTGCATCGCTACCTGTTGTTGGAGCCTATCATTGTGTTGACAGAGGGCCTCATTTTCCCTCTGTGCTTCCTGGTTGGTCCTGGAGAACTGGGCCAGTCTTTGCTGCAGGAGGTTTACCTCCTGAGTCCCATCCCTACCGGCCTGCTCCTTTCTTGCCAGAGCATCTTCCACCCTTCTGGTGTGCTCTACCAAGTTCTGGTTTTCTTTTTGGAGGTCACCCAGCCCCTGGAGGGCCAGGTGATTTTCTTCAATTTCCTTTTTTAAGTGGCAGACTTCCTGGCCTAAAGTGTCTCTTTCCTGACTGAGATCCTGCATTTGTGCCGCCAGGTCGTCCCTCTGCCTTTGGAAGGCACCAGCTTTCTGGCGCTCCTGATCAAACTCTGCCTGGGTATCCAGGTCTTTCAGAATTAGTTTGTTGCTCTCTGCCTTCACTCTATCTAGGTGGCCTTGCAGGGTGACTACCTGCTCAGCACATACCCTGTTGAAGTCCAGTTGTTGCTCCAGCTTTTTCTGGTTTTGCAGTAGGGAGTCCAAACCTTCTTGGTATTCCTTCTGCAAGGCCAGAAATCTGGTATCCTGTTCTACCTTTTCCTGTTGCAGCACATCCATATCCTTCTTTATTTTAATGATGTGCTGCCTACTATCATCTTCTGACTCCTGGCTCCTCTGCAGCCTCTGCTCAGAAGAGACCAGGTCAGATTGGACCTTCTCTAACACCATCTGTTGCCTATTTGCCAGATTTTGGCTTTCAGCACATCTATCCTGCATGTCTCCCATATATAGGTACAGGTATGCTGCTATCCTGGCAATCTTATTGTGTTCCTCTTTGGCCTTCGGGGCCATGTATAGTTCACTCAGGGCCACATGTAGGGGACCCTGATCTCTATATATATCTGACCCTGTTTCAGTGACCTGTTGCATGATGGCCTGCAACCAGACTGTTTGGTCCTGGTGAGTCCACTCACCTCTCACAAATAACTTATGTAAGAAGTGCTCTCTGGCTATTTTCATGTCTACTAGGGTCGTCATTCTAGAGATTGGTCTCTGTCCTGACTTACAGAAGTTTGTATTTTATTCTTGCAAAACAGACCGTTTCCTAGAGCGTCCCTTTTGAGGAATGCTTCACAGCGTAATGCAGCGTGGTGATCCGACTGGATGTATGTATCCCGTCAGTTAGCACACTGTATTAAGCTGCACAAGTGGTATTCTAACCCAAACGTCCGGCTCGAGCCCCCAATTTGTAAGAGGATTCAATTCAACACTACAGCTAAGTCAACGCCTAGTCTATAATACTGAATGAAAACCCTTATTGATATATCTTTAGGTCCAGTTCATGCGTTCTTGATGACTACCCCTATATAACACCCCTCTCTTGGAATCCCCCTGACCCCACTGAGCCAAGAAGTAGTTCTGTTTTGCAAGTTTAAAAGGTTTATTTGATAATTTAAAATATATATATATCACACTTTATGATAAATTAATAATTGAATAGCACACTTAATCTGATATGATAAAGATCAACAACGGAGAATCTGGCACTAGCACACTTCTTATAATCACTAATGAGTTGACATGAAATGGATAAGGTAGCACACTGGTAAATAGGAACAAAAGTATAATGTGGTAGAGGATGCTTTATGTAAGCTCAGGTGGATGCAATATTCAATGAATGCAGTACAGAAAATACTCAATATGATTTCAACCAAACAATGTAATCACTTTTCTCTGGCAATCCCCTCCCCCCCTTGATGCAAGGCAAGGAAATGGAAGGAAAACACACAGTTCTCAGAAATGCAATCAATGTAAATCAGTTCACCCCAGCAAGCTTACACTACAGAAAACAGATAGGAGTTTTGAAAACACAGGCAAAATGCTTTGATATGTGCTAGCAATGGATGAGAAATATGCTGGAAATGCTTTTAATTCCCTTTCAGAGGTTCAGGGTGAGTGGTATCTAGTTAATATTAGTCCAGGCTCACACTAGCAATGATGCAGGGATAGTTAGCAGGTTAAACGAATTTCTGGCAAATGGAAGGCAAGCAGCAGCAGTTTTTACATGTGAAGAAATTTGCAAATCGCGGTAAAATTCGCGAATGCGTGTTCCGCGATTGCGGTAAAACTATAAGGGGTAGGAATGTGGTTCTTAGTGCGATTCAAAGCTAAGATTCTAAGCTTTCAAATGAAAGTTACTGCAAGTCTCTAGCACAAACGGTTGCGGAGATATGCGCGATTAAATAAAGGTCGTTTTTCAGATTTGAAATTTTAAAGTTCAAAAAGACAAGTGCAGCTTGCAACTAGAAAATGACAAGTGACAGCTTTACAAATGACAGGTGACAGATTTGGATCTATCAGGCAGTTCTACTTAGGTTAAATAGATTGAAGTAGATGAATTTAAACTAAGAGATTGGTTCTACACAGTTCTGCTGGGTACTCACACTATATTCTTGAATTAAATGGGCCTCGTCACGGATCTGGTCAGGTTTTAAATTCGCCTCTGGTCTCTGCACTTCACAGTGATCTGGGTCAGCTCTCTCTGGTTCTCTGGTCTGGGTCTCTAGTTCTGGATAGATTGAAGTCTCTAGTTTGGCTCTCTGGAGGTTTGATGGAGGTAAAGTATGGATTTTTCCGGCAGAGCTTCCAGCGGCAGATGGATTTGAAAACTCCCTACCTAAGTTTCAGTGGTCCATTTATATGTTCTGCAAGTGGGTGTGTGTGTTTGGTCATAACTAAACTCGCCCCTCTCACTTGTCATTGGTCAAATTTCCATTCCCCACTTGATTGGGGAATGAACTGTGAGTCAGAGGGATGTCATTTTATGGCTTGCAGATAGGACGCTCCTCTGTCAGATTGCACACATTCTATATTTGATAATAAAAGACATATTTCACAGTTACACAGTTGCTTGAAATTACATATACATGGTGTGGCTGAATTTAGCCATGTCTCTGTCCAAATCTGCTGTTTCTAAGAGCTTGCATTCAGAAATGGCACATAATTGACTTTTTAACTGATTTTTCAATTTCTGACATTGACCCAACTTTACATCCATGTGCGCAGGGAGTATGGACATTAACTGATGAAGTTTCAGATTTTTAACATGCATACATTTAGAGTAATATCCACTTTTCCGCTAACACCCCCCTGAACATACCACCGGTTCTAAAAACCTCTTAAACTGTGGGCAGAAAAATCACAAGAATTATGGTATCATTTATAAAATTTTCACATGTCCGCTCTATGAATGATCCATCTTTTTAAAGTTATGTTCTGGCTCCAAAGGGGTGTGGTTTCCTCTCAGCACAAGGTAGAAATACTGGTTTATCCAGTTCTGCCAAGCCAGCTTGCTCTCACAGACAGTGCCCCTCCCAGCTTCTGCCAAGAGGAAGCTACATTTTACGACCGCTGTAATAAAACCTTTGCATGAGTCAAGACAGGCTTTGTTCAGAGCTCCTGTAGAGCACAGGTAATTCAATTATCAGATAGATGGCATATCCTTAGTGTGAGCAGCAAAAGGGCAGCTAGGCCTGGGAACACAGCTGTGACTCAAGTTTCACTCCTGATGGGGGTAGTTGCCAGGCAGAATTCAGTTCCTTAAGCCAGACTTTCAGCTAACTGTCATGTTTTTTGTTGCTTTTTAAATTAACTTGCAATTTTACACATGCAGCTAGAATGCTGATTCTAAGTGCAAAACTATGACATTTCAACAGTTACAAAGGCATGTGACACCAAACATAGGTCACTCATTTAATCTAAACATTTTCGATTTTAGTGTCTTTAAATCCAGTGCAACTTAAACTGCTGCAATCCACAGCTCAGCCAGTCTTGTTATAAACCTTCAAGTCACTTCAGAATATCACTTTACATTGTATCCACCTCTCAGTAAGTCTTTCTTTAGCCTGCTTTGGGTTCATTCAGTTTTACACAAAAAAGTAAAATCTGGTGTGGTTTTAAAATGCCGGCTTTTGGATAGTGGTGAGTACTGGTACTGCACCCATTTTTGAGATTTAAGAAATGAATTCCCCACCATTCTAGGTTGCATTTGGCAATCAGCATTGCCATTCCCAATGGTTTCAGACTACTGTGCGGGTAGTTCAATGGTGGTTTTAAAGCGCTTTGAAGCTAACCGGCGCTACTGTTTTTCCTTTGGCAACCCATTTCCCTCATGGCAACCCGGCCTTTCATTCTCGCACTGGTGGGTGGCAAGTGAGGCAACCATTTTGGTGTGCGCACAAACTACGCAGCTTTCCTGGATTTCGGCGCACATGTGGGTTTTCCGCCATCTTGAATTTTCTAAGCCCACAGCACCAAATGTTGTAGCATGATAGCTTAAACGTGGGTCAGGACACCCAACAACACAAGTGTTTCTAGCCGCCACTAGTAGTTCGCAATGACATCCATGATGTATCCCTTGACATCACAGATCAACTGCACATTGATGGGATGCCAATGTTTCCTATTGCAATAAATGTGCTCTTTGTCTCGGGGGGGTTGCAGCACTATATGGGTGCACTTAATGGTTCCCAGGACCAGGAGAAAGTCCACAAATGCAAAGAATTGCTTTCACACTCTCTGCCTTGCCTGCAGTGTGAGTGGCACTTGAATGTGCCTAAGTACATGTGATAGGATGCAGCCTTGTGGATGCACTTTGATTTTGTGTACTGTGATAGACCACCCAAAAAGGCTGTGGTATGCTTGAATTATCCTGTTGCCAGGATGTGTAAGGCTTATAGCACATGATGGGTGATACCAGGTCATTCTCCCACTCCCAGACCATATCTAGGATGACATGAAGTGGCAAATGATATGTTCCATGAACCTCCTCATCTGGCATCGCAAATATTGTTGTTCAAGGATGGAATATTCTTGCCCTTGTCCTTTCATATAGTAATATCAGTGATAACAATGTAGGATCCATCATTGTAGCAATCATATGTTTATTGAGGTTGCCTTGCACTTTTAAGCATGAGCTTTTACTGTGTTCTGTGCTTTGCAAAGGGTAACAGTTGACGATAAGATCGCGGGACGATCGTTCTCCTTTGAAGTCAAAACAAATGCGCAATAGCTTCTCTAGTGCTTGATGGGGCGTGTTTGTTGTTTGCATTGTGCTTCCCTCCACATGCCCATATCTATCTATCTATCTATCTATCTATCTATCTATCTATCTCACTCTCTCTCTCTATCTATCTATCTGAGTTTTTATTTTGTGCCACTAACCCGAAGGCCTCAGAGCACTCACAGAAGGAAAAAACAGACAGACACAGTGAAACAAGCTAACACAATGAAGCAAGGCAGGAAAAGGAAACCGAGACCATCCTTGAAAGCCAAAAAATATCAATGTATGTTATAACAGGTAGGGATAGTCAAAGGGTGGAAGTCAAGGAACCATTTTAAGTTACCCATGTCCCGAATGAAAGAGGAAGGTTTTTATGTGCTTCTTAAAAATAGCTATTGAGACACTTTAAGTAAGATGTTTATGCATTGAGTTCCACAAGGACGGAGCCCATTTATTAAAGCTGGCACCGCCAATCTTCTTCAGTGAGGACAGAGGTTGAACCAAACCGATATTGCAATTAGATCGCAAAGAGCATCCAGTTGATCTCTTGAGCCATGAAGGCATTTAAACACAATAGTTAAGCCCTTGTGCTCTAGCCTTTGTTGAATAGGAAGCCAGTGAAGACTGCTCCTAGCTTCAGAAATGTGTGCATTACAGTTTAGTCCACTCACAGCACACACAGCACTATTCTGAATGACCTGCAGGGACTTAATTTTTGCCTGGGAGGAGCCAATTAAGAGACTGTTGCAATAATCCAGTTTCCAATTCACAATGGCTGCTGCAATCATGGCAAGATTTTCTTTGGTCAAAAAAGGCTGGATCTGTCAGTGGGGCTGTATGAAGAAGCAGCAAGAGGATTTTAAGTAAATACTCTGCCGATTAAAAGACAGTTGATAGTCAAAGAAGACTTCCAGTGGCTCAACAGTCTTAGAGATGTGGATATTGTGTTGACCAATCAAAAAATTCTCATAACTTATTTTCCTTGATAAATGAGGATTTAGAATGTTCTGCACCCTTTGGATTCTTTGAACTGGCTCTTCTTGTGCCTTCTATGCAAACCGGAGGGCTGGCGCCAAATCCGGTCTGTGAATCGGAAATTGTTTATTTGCGCATCGCTGTGTGTACTTTTATGGTGCAAAGTCACTTTGCTCCACACTAAACATTTTGTGAATGAGGCCCTTGGACTGACCTTTTTGGAAATGTGCATGTCATATATGGCTAGATAGTTATTATTTGAGTGCAGACTAAGGCCCAAAGGCATCTAGGCACTGAAAAGGGCAGCAATCCCAGGACAACCATTACTTCATACTCTGACTAAAGGAAGAAGAAAGAGATTAAACGAGATGGGTTTTCAACACTCTTCTAATAGGCTTTTTACGGAGGCGCCGGGGACCAAACAGGGGCCAAGTGACTAGGGTAAATACTGTGGATTCCAGAGATACTCCTTCCCATGAGGACCGACCACCAAAACATCAGTTTTGCTTCCATTCAGTTTCAACCACTTGGCCGACATCCAGCTGCCTACTTTCTCCAAGCAGTCCTGCAGTTTCTTAGATGAAACAAGGCAATCCAGTTAGTGGGGATAGTATGACTTTGTATTTGTATTTGCATTTACACATTTCCCTACAGAATACAAGTGAATGCCAGATGCACTTCAAACGATGCACCTAAGGAAAATGTGAAATAGAAATGTTAATGTTGGTGATTTTATTTTCGACTTACACACATATTACTCATCAGACACTCATTTCGAGCCACATTTTGTTAGATGTATAGCCTTCAGTGGCGATTACATTGGGACGTTTCACCACAGCCCAATGCTGCAAATTCTATGTGTATGGAGAATCTCAACATGCCTGTCCCTTGAATGCACGCTTGGTGAAAACTAGCGACAGAAAAACGTTTGTGAGTGAACCACCATTGGCACACAATAAACATATTACTGTGCCAACATACCTACAACTGAAGAATCGTGTGGTAGGAGTTACATTCTCACGAATACTATCTGTAATAAAGTGTTGTGCTCCAAAGTGAAGACATGCACCAACGTTAAGTGTTTTACACACCAAACAACAACAAACCAGTATGGTACTTGACTATGTTCTCTTTTTCGTATCTGCCTCTTCATGAGCTTACTGCAATCACAGTCTCGAGATGAGCCACCTAGTGGTGGCACTAGTGGTGGCACTGGCTCATATTATGACTGGAAACGTTGTTCCGTGGGACACCTCCCACTCTACATGGCCATAACACAATAACAAGTCAGAGAACGTTAACTACACAATGGGCCTCATTATGAGTGTGGCGATAGCCATGCCCTTATTAAGGGAAAAGCTACCGCCAAACTCGCTACCGGCCCGGCACTCGCGAATGGGCCATTACCGGCCCATTACGAGATGAATGGGCCGGTAATGGTCCATTCGTGGGTGCCTGTATTGCCGGCCTCCCGATCCCCATTCTGCCCCATAGGTCAGAATGGGGGTCGGGAGCATGGTTGCACCAGCACCGTTAATAATGGTGCCAGTGCAATCACGAGTTCAGCTCGCGGGTGCCGGTATGCACAACTGGTCAGACCACGCGTGCAGTCTGGCACCGGCAAGCAGAACTCGTAATGTGGCGGAGAGGTAACAACAGCGCCGGTAGCATTACCGGCGCCGTTGTTGCCTTTCCGCCACATTCGTAATGAGGCCCAATCACTTTCACTGTGTACCCATCAATGTTTTCCTCAAATCCACGAATTAGGTCTGAGGAAGAAGAATATGTAGTGCCCAGTGGACAGTAGTTCACATCGAGTGATCGTGGGCATGCCCTGCCTGTACCTCTCCATTCCCCCCACTTTCGTGATGTGGAAAAATATTCTAAACATCGAGTTTAAGCGCTTGGTAAAACACCCTAGGGATTTACATGTACTAAACACAGTGGAACATTCACTCTGTATTAAGAACACTGGCGTTTACTTTTTAAATTATTGCATTTTGGGAAAGGAAGACGGGGGGCAAATACAAGAACACACCTCTAGGCATATGTGTCCATATTCGCAGGGTAAACCACACAGAATGTAAATATTTGAAAACTGTATTTTTACCTTGTGTCTGTTTACTTAAGATGTGTCTGGTGTAGCTTCTGAAAAACAAAATGAAACCCATTCAGTACAAACCATAGAAAAGTCTTCTGCGAGGTTCTGATGTCACAGACATTCCCTTATGAGCATTCTAGACTTTAAAAACAAAATATTCCCTTCAGAGCATCCCATAAAGCTCATGCAAATAAAAAAAAAACCTCCACATTTCCGACTATAAGACGAGACTGACGTGCTTTGATTAGTTACACATGAGACTACATCGTCTGCTTTTTTTCAACAGACCCGTACGCACACACACGTGGACATGCATGGGTTACAGCTTTTATGTACAGACACACGTAAATATTGTGTCCACAACAGGCTGACGGTCTGTATAATGTTACACGTATAATGGATATGTTTGCATGTTGTATTGCCTTACTCATTGGAGAATACATGAGGTACGTCAGGTGTATCTATAAAACTGCATTCAGAAAATATGTTCATGACAACACTAAACGTGTCTTTCAAATATTAATATTTTAGGTTTTATTTTAATTCCTAAACTTAAAAACAAAACAAATGGGGATGTTATGCCATGAATCCAACTATCCTTAGTGTCGCTTTTTAGCAGCGAGAGCGCTGATTAGAGGTGGAGTTGGACGTTTTGATTTTCTTTTTTGAAGAAGGTCGCCCTGTTAGGATATAAAATTACAAATTGTAAATATACCAGCTAATACCTAATATTAACAACGCATAGCTTTTTCTAAAAATATAAATGGATTACCATTGAAATGCATTGGCCATGACATAGATGGCTAAGGGTTATTTACATATGGTGCAGAGCGTACACATTAAAGATAACATTGTAAAAATGACTGGTTTATCAAGGAAAAAGAGACAGAAAGGAAATGCGAGATTCTGATGTCATTTACGTTAACGTTACCAGTCAGACCAAACATCAGAAACGCTGACCTGACCATAATTTCAGCCTTCGCCCTAAATACGAAAGAAATGAGAACAAAGTTTCGCATACATTTGAGATTGAATATGGAACTATGCTAAGTTATGTGTAAAACAAAATCAGGTCGGGTCATTTTATAGGATAAGAAAAAGCAAGGTGAAAGTGAGGGGGAATGAGTTGCATAGAAAGGGTAAAGAGGGAAAAAGTTTGTGTTAAGTTGATTATTTGCATCTTGATCAAAGACACATTCCTGAATTCCTCAGTGCCAATCAGAGCAATTTCGATGCATAATACTGGTTACTTGAGTCTTTTTGTAGCTGATTACCAAAATGATACATATTTAGAAGTTGTGGCTTACTTTTGACTCATGTCCTGAGAGTGACCAGTAATTGTAACTTGCTCCTGGAAAGATAAGAGTATATCAGGAGTAAGTCAAAATTACTTCTGAAATATATTTTTGAATTGAATAGCTGAACCATCAAAGTGTATTGTGTCTTGCAGGAACAACATTGTCTTTTGCAAACAACTAATTAATCAGGATTAGGATAGAACGTTGGTTGGCTACTACTTCAAAAAGATCAAAAAGATCTTCACTGGTGGTTATAAATATTGTTTCACTGCAATTGGACGGCCAGAAGAACGATTTATTTTCTTTAAAATGGCTTCCTAATCAGAGCAGTTTTAACATGTGTGTGTCCTTTGAGTTGTTTGCTATTCTGCCTGTCAATACTGAGTTAAGTAAGGGACTAATGTGTCTATATTTTATTTATTAGAGATGCCAGACACAGAAAGCAGTGGTCCAAGAAGGTTTATAGGCTTTCTCTCACACTAGTAAGATATGAGGAGAACATTTTCTCAAATGATTTAAAGATCACTTGTACAGTGGATCACCCTGGGTTAGGTATGCATGGCTTATGGAAGACCTTTATCTTAGCATATATCATATTGAAGTCTTTGCAGAAAATCTGCCAATTCAGTCGGTCAATTCCTGAGACATGATGATGTTGGCCTTGACTGGACAAAGGATGAGAGGTAAGGTATTATTTTAGAAATTTGTCTTGGTTTTAATTCAGAAGTTTGATTTGTGACGTTCCCATGTCCACAATGTTATATCGTGGCTACACACTCTTGCCAACATTCTAAAAACTTGGTTGTCACTTTGGCGGTTGGAGTCCTGTAATTTGAGTTCGAACTGTCGGTTGTTTTTAGCAAAGCAAGTTCCTGTTGATCCAATGGATGGCTAGTTTCTGAAATAATTTTGAGGTCATTCAAGCATGAATAATTAGGGTATATGAAAAGGCCTTGTTTAAGGCATTGACTATACTCACGGTGCATGGTCTCACTCATTGAAGGAAGAGGCCCCTTAAAGGCAATCTTCATAACCTCTTTTATTTATCGTTCTCCCCATAATGTCTAAGGTAATGAATTACTACATGAACATTGTGAGTGCAGAGTTAGTATGGAGGCTACTGTTCATCAGGAGATGGTATCATCACATTGCAAGTATGTGTTTTAATAATTTGTGAGGAACTAATTTTGATCATGTTTGAGAGGATTTCAAGGGCTGATTGGTATTTTGTTCATTCTAGCCATACATTTAAATTACTTATGTTTAAGATCCAACTGGAAATTGAATGTAGGTTAAGAAAGAGGTCTAGATATTCCCCTCGGAAAGATACGCAATAGCCCAGAGGGCATTCGGTACTAAGAATAGCGATATTGTTTTGCAGTGCCAGGTTCATTTCACTACTGATTCCTAAAATAAATCTCGGTGTGGGGTCATTTGCATGATGCTGTTAGGCGACTGAAGCTTGGTAATTGTTGAACTACCTTTGTTGATGATGCTCTCTATCATTGGTTGGAATCTTAAGTCAGAGCAGACACGTGCATCTATCAAGGTAGTGTAGATCTAATCAGGGAAACACTTGTTTCTGCATCTGCTTTATGTAGAATTAGAACAAATAGACAAAACTAATCAAGTATTTTACCTTTGATGAGCTGCTCTTTGAGGAGTCATTGAAGACTCTTTTTGCAAGGGTCTCTATATGAGCATCAGTGTTGGAAGCATATGGGCTTAATCAAAATACAAGAAATGAGAGGGGGATTATCAAACAGAAAGAGCAGAGGGCTGCTATCAAAATGGAGTGAGACCTTTATATAGCAAATCTGGAGGCAGAAACAAAATAAACCATTTGGGGCATAGGATACAGTCACATACATGTAATGTGTGTTTGACAATCTGACATACTAGTCTAGTGGGCCTACCAGGGTAGTTTATCAGTAGACAATGGACAGAGTCAAATGGAACCCACTCAGATGGCAAGCATACAGACCTATAACAGAGTGCACAGACTGGGCAATCAATTTTTCTATCAGATATTTACATGAAGCTTTACATTGTCTTTCCAATGTTTCACGGTTAGTCTGCCTAAGAATTCCTGCACCTCCAAACATGGAATTGAGAAATTACCTCTACCCACATTGAATGGTTAAATGACAGCAATAAAATCGAAAGTATCACATATCTTCCTCTGAATTGTTTCCCAGAATCTGCTGATCACGGCTTGACTGAACCTCATGTAGTTATTTTATTAATGTGTTTATATATGTACCTGAGTTTAGAAGATGCATTTCCTGTCACCATTTAGAAAAATCCATTGCAAGTCAACGGGCTAACCAACACCCCACAAAGCATAAAATAAAGACACTGGTTGACTGGAGTAGATCTGGAGGATGTGAACATGTTGACAAAAGTGATTATTCCTTTAGCATTAGAGAATGCCACCTCTGTATTGCACTCCCATATTCATTCTACTCCCAGTGTTGCAGAGCCATAGGGAGTCACCACACCTTTATAGTGATGACACGCAATTATAGAATTGGAGCTGACTGACAGGCAATCTATAGCCTTCAGTTGAGTACCTATTTATTGTTATGAAATTCCTGTTGTTTCTGAATCACTGTAAACGTCCTTGGATACAATTATCGTTCAACAGTGGTAGCAACTTTTTCTTCGGGCATCTCCCTTGAATCCCATGGCTCTGCATATTCTACCACTGGTCTAGAAAAGTGCAAAAGGGTAATCATTTGGTCCCAATGCAGCAGGAAATCGTGCCTATTTAATGACCTTTGTAGTTTCCTGTTGTGGGGCTATGGCTCTCAGGTCCTGCCTAAATTCAGACAGATTCTTAAAAATGTTGGCCTTGCAGACACCTTTTCAGCCCTTTCTCCCAGCTTCATCCTGGGTGAGATCAGAACAAGGATTGTCTGACCATTTCCGCAAGTTGATTTGATGGTATAATATGGTATTAGGATTTGTAGAGTGTGCCAATTGTGTTAGGAAAGGTATCTAGGTGCTGGGCATTTCCAGATTATTCTCAATTTAAAGTTTATCACAGAGGAAACAGAAAGGTTTTTAATCTGCGTCTGAACCCCAGATGATTTCCTGGGAGGAAATGGATGGAGACAAAGCATTCCATAGCATTGCCACTAGGAGAGAGGTATATTGTCTGCCCACTTTTGCTACTTGAATTGAAGGACCGTAAGTAAACTGACAGAAGCCGAATTGCAGTGTTCTGCCTGCGTAATACTGAAGAAATCAGTGTATAAATCAGGGTAGCAGTTATAATAGGCATTATGAACCAAGCAGAGAACTTTAAATTATATATGCTTAGCCAATTGAAGCCAAGGAAGGCCCTAGGTCCTAATGATATATGGTCTCAACTCCTATTGAAGGTTACTTTGCACTAAAGCAGTAGTGTGGTCACAGAGTAAACTGTCAGTTTCTGTGCATTTAAATGCAGGTGATTTAAATTCATGCAGTCCCTTACCTTTTCCATAGTGAGTTTAAAATGGCCTGAAAAATATTTTGCTTGCATACTGCAACCTGAAAAATACCCTGCATTCGTCCACATACACATACATTTGTCATATCAAAAGTGCAGATCAAGTGAGCCTGGGGCTTTGTGTAGATATTAAATTACAGTGGACTAAAAGATGAACTGTGAAGGATCCCACGGGTAATGAACATTTTATGCTGATTGATATGGTGGAAAGGCTATCAACTGTACCCTCCCTTACATAAAACAACTTAAGCCAAGCTCAAGCAATGTCTGGGATGCCTACTCGTTAGAGACACCTCAAAAGAGTCTGATGACCGGCTGCATCAAAGGCCGCTGAATGATCAATTATAAAAAGAGCCCTTACAATGCTGCTGCCCACACTTAGGGCCTCATTACAAGTCCGGCGGTAGCCATGCCGGTGAAACGGTCAGGCTGCTGCCAGAGTTGTGCATTTTTCTGGTGCTTGGTTTCACAGAAACACAGGGGGATTATGGCCCAGGTGTTCCTGGAAATCAGGCGCTGAAAAATCGTTAATCCCCATTCCCATTTGAGTCCCATAGGACTCAATGGGAAAGGGGATGACAGAAGCACCGGCACCGTTGATAACGGTGCCGGTGCTTCCGTGAAAGTCTGCGGGCGGCTGCCGTTCCACTCGCCAGGTCAGGCCTGGCGGGCGGGACGGCAGTAGCCCGCAGACTGGGAGTGTACCAGTTCGGTAACAACGGTGCTGGTAGGCTTACTGACACCGTTGTTACCGGACCTGCACACTCGTAATGAGGCCCTTAATATAATTTCATCCACGATTGCCATGATTTCTGACTCTGTATTGTACCCAGGTAGAAATCTGACCTGAGAGTCATCTAAGCAGCCAGAGTCCTCCAGGATAGGACTGTCTGTAAACACTGTTTTCATTAATTTACTATCATTAGTAAACTGTGAAATGGTTGCGAAGCAGCATTGGTTAATGCAGCATTGGTTAATAACTTGAATGTGGCATACCATCAAGCGATGCCCCATACCATCAAGCGATGCCAGATTTTGAGACTGTAAGGATTTTTGGTCTAGACTAGAGGATGAAAATGTTATGTTTGGGGCAGCCTCTCGAATTCTGGTTATTTTTAATAAATGGTTCACCAAAACAGTGCAGGATAGTAAGGACTCAATGCTATGAAAAGAGTTGTGGTATGAACATGAATGCAGGGCTGCCAAGTTAGGCTATTGGGAACACTAAATAATAGTGCTTTAGGGTCTGTGGATGAAATCTACACATTAAGGCAATAATATAAGAACATTCTAACAAGGAAAAAAGTTCTATACTTTTGGAACCTCTGGGACTCACCAAAAGACTTCTTAACCAATAATGATGCCAAGGAATTTTGGAAAATTGCAACAATGGGTCTGGCCATGTATCAAAACCCTGTGCAAGCTGCAATCACAGAAAGGCCATGGTTTTTTGCCAACATTTTTGTGTTTTGTGACACATTTTGATGGAGGAGGTAAAGCTTCAGTAGTTGAAGCTTCCTTTGTTTTGCTAACCGACTGCATTAGCTGGTTTGTTCCAACATTCTCTACAAACGCTACAACAGATGGATGCTTAGATTGGGCACTTTTATTTGTATTTGCTCTACTTCTGCATTCCTTTCTACGGAGTTGCTTTTTGGTAGGCATTATTTGGTGTCTGTTGAAAAAAAGAAGGCATACTTTGGTCTGTTGTACATTGCATGTGTGCTGTGTGCATGCGTGCATGAGTCTGATGGGGAAGCTCTTTGTAATGGTGTGTGAATGTGCATTGGACTCTTGCAATGATTTGGTAAGGCTATTTTACTGTTTGTGTAGTACTACAATGTGCTTCAGATGAGCATACAAAGTGGACTAGTGGTGACGAGAAGCATTATTAATAAACAAAATGACATAAACTTGCAACAGCAACTTCTTTTCTAAATCTAACCTTCTAGGGCTTACGTATGTTATTTGTGTTCCAAACACACAGGGATTTATGAGCCATTCTGCCTGTTATTCTTTGTTCAAGAAATGGATATTTGTAGGTAGAATGGTTCAGAAATCAATGTTTGCTTTGGTGCCCAAATTAAACAAATAAAACACGCAACCTCTTTGAGGAGTAGTTACAATATAAAGGGGGTACTGTACTTTCTTTCTTTTGCAAAATTACCAGGTTTCTTCCTATATGTCGTCTGCAGTGTAGATGCTGTTGATTCACAGGAGAGTAGTCTTCACTGTGATTCAAAAAAACAAAATTAATAAGTTTGTGTGTTTACAGCAGTGCTGATACTGCACACATTAATTATGCATCTTTCGTCAGAGCATTCTCCTTTCATATTGCAACCCAGTGCATGTGTGCATTTCACTTCACTGTGTGCAGCCTTTGCATGGTATTTGCAATTTGTTGCTTGCAAGTCCTTCAAAATTGCTTACATTTTTAAGGTTATGAAAATGGCTTGTTTTTTACAAGGTGTACTATCTATAGGAGAGAGGTTTGTAAGCAAAAGGGCATAGTAGTAGATGGGAAAACATTTTCTACTTGCAATTTAAAAGCACAATGCCGAAAAATCGGGAGACCCTCAGAGGGAGATGTCACCACAGCAATTGGGAGCACTTACTTTTGTCATACGATTATATTGCAAGTAGCATTACTGTAGGCCGTACACAGTACACAACTCCGACATTTTCTAATACAAAATCGAGTTTCGCCTTAAATAGGCATGCTTGCAAGGTATGTATAGGTTATGCGGAAGACTTTAAGAAGTTGTGCGGTTTGTCAATGATAAATCGGACATCTTGCACTTAAAAGGGGGAGCGTTGGTATGTATGGCATATGCACATTTAGCAGCATTAATTTGTTTAAATTAAATCATAAGGGTTGCACATGTTCTCTGATTAAAATATACATACCTGTACTCGATACTCATGCATGTGCACATGCATGGAGCTGTATGTACTAATTCGCAACACTTGCACAGTAGCTTCTGAAGTAGGTGCTTTGCAATGATATCCGACTTCCATTCAGAATTATCGACAGTAATTTTGAAGTGCGCAATGTTGATGACGGAGTTAGATTTAGCGATGTTCAATGTGATTGGTTGTGTCCAATGAGGGACTCGATTTGCTACCGCTGTGGAAAGGGTGAAAGGACTGGGTAAGAGTTACATGCCGCACGTAGGTAACGCTTGTCTGCGAGTAGGGCGTGTCACATACAGGTTTCTACAACAAATCCTGCATGGAAAGGGGACAAAGGCATCAGCCAATCAGATGTTCACATTACTCTTTTGTGTCGAAAGACAGTGCGTACACTGAAGATGGCAGAGGTGGAGAGGGCCAGAGTTTTGGTGTTTGGAGACATTTTTGTCCATGGCTTACAACATTATGCCGAGAGTAGGCATGTGGCACACCATTTCAATGTGAGAGGAGAGGGGGTGGTGCGGAACGCTGAGACTGGTGCCAATGTTATGGCAATTCTGCAAGTTTGCAGAGACATACATACAATGACCTCTCATCCTGTGATAATTTTGCACTATGGTGCTTGCCATTTGGGCTACGTGACTGCACGTACTTTGTTGGCAGATTTGGGACCGTTGGTTCAAGCGCTCATGAATATCTTACCAACTGCGAAAGTCATTTTTTCTGGTTTACTCCCTAGAGTAAAATGGGACAACAATTATTTTTTCTGTCCAGATCAAAGTATTGGGAGGTGTATCATTAATCGCGTCATGCGTGCTTTTATGTTACGCGCTGGTATGTTTTTCTGCAGCCACGAAAACATTGTTCCAAGTAATGTGGATTATATTTAAGCAAATGGTGTTGCGCTATCTTCTTTGGGAAATGCGATGTTCTTTTGGAACATAAGGCTTGCTTTAAAGAAGGTTCTGTAATGGTTGTAGCAGTAAAGAAAGGACAAAAAAATACAAAAAAATAAACAAAATAACAGATGTCTGTAAGGTATCTGCCCAAAAACAATAAAAAAAAGACTCTTTTCAGAGCCCACCTTAAAGGGTCAAAGGGGCATAATACTTTAATATACCGTCGTCACGCTCTGATCCTATACATGTCCGCGGACATGGCGGTAGTTTGGGGTGGAGACGCATGCACATGAAAATGAGCAGAGCTAGGGAGTGGTCAATAAAGTTCAGTGGGTGTGTTCTGAATGGCGAGATTTAGTAAGACCGTCTTCTCCCTGACAGGAGACCACACAGCCATGGCTTTGCGTGCTCGCAAAAGATTATCTGGATTTTGGGAGACTCATGGATACATTGGTTGAAGGTGCATGTAAAAAGCTGCAGTTTATCTGCAGATCTCGGATTTCCTCATGTGGAAGTGCACTGGCATGGCGTGCCTGGCATGAGGTGGTTGGACTTGGTACCTCTCTGTGTTACTTTACTGACAGAGCGTCCTCCAGATATGCTTATCATTCATTGCGGAGGAAACAGTTTAGGCCATGTCTCTGGAATTTCTTTGCAATTTGCAATGAAGGAAGGACTTGCAAAGCTCATGGACATGTTTCCAAATTGTCAAATACTTTTTTCCCGTATTGCACAAAGACAAATATGGCTGCGTGCTTCTGCTTTTGGTCCACAAATAGAGAAAGCGAGACGCAATGTGAATAAGGCTGTTTGTGCCTTTTTAAGAGATGTTTGCATGTCCTCATTCCACAATGAAAACATTTTGTTTCACAGCTCTTTAATTTTCCACAGAGATGGAGTCCATCTCACATATGCTGGCAATCAGATTTTTCTTCGCAATGTACAAAATGCATTGCAACCTCTTTTGGATTCACAATAACCTATTTGACAATCCGTTTTCTCCAATCCACATTTTTTGACCCACACAACACACCACCTAAAGGCTCTTTTCAGAGACACCACTTACTCCCATCGTACACTTAATTGTGTTTGCTCCGCTTGCACCCTCCTTTTTTTTCCCTACGACTGTCCGCAAACTTTTCCACAACTCCGCGGGGGTCTACAACCGTCACTTCATAGTTCTTTTGTAAAACTGAGAAAGGCGGCTCTGAAAAGAGCTTTTTCTGTAATTTCTGTTGTTTTCACATTTATTGCTTCTCAGCACACAACACACTAGGAGAGGAGGCCAAAGGAGGGTAAGGAAGGGACACCAGCAATGGGGATAAGAAAAGGCAAGTGGACAGAGAAAGATATAGGGTGAACTTCACTTAGGTAAGGAGCAGATCTTATGGTGCTCCATGATCGTAACCTCAAAAGCACTTCGAAAACTCTCCCCCCTGCAGAATACTATGTCACAACACATACACACTATTGTCACCTTTGAAAGGTAAGGGTGAAAAGCATTGCGAATGGCTTGTGAGGCAGCTGGAGGGAGGCGCTCCCCCAAAGGAGTGTGTCTTGTGGTCAGAGGATCGGACACAGAGGATGCTGTGGAAGAATTCAATCGACTACGCTCTTCACATGGCACCACCTTGCGATTGTTCGCAGTGTGGAACGAAGTGAGGTGTCGCTTCATGGTTGTCGTACCAAAGCTGTACGCACCAAATCTCCCGCGACTCAGCACCACCTGGCACTCGTTACACCTCACCAGGTTCGCACGTGCTTTTGGTACGTTCCCATAAACGGAAAACAACCGCCACACCCACGACTCCCGGCGAGTGCTCGTAGTGTGGAGTTCCTCCACCTCATTCTCTTCCTCCTCTTCTTCCTTGCTCTCTACATCCTCACCCATATATCTCTCTGCAGGCCCTTGGGGAGGTGGTGGTGGTGGCGGGTTTGGGGGTGGTGCAGAGGCTAATGAACCAATAGCAGCCATGGAAGCCATACCAATTACTTTCCTTTTGGTCACTACAGCAGTAAAGGCAGTACACCTCAATCTGCTATAGCTAGAAGGACAATGAAGATGCGCTCAGGGGTGTAGCCATTTATAGGGGTGGAGGGGTGTGCCTCATGACCGTCTTCATCACTGCAAAGTGGTATGAACATTTTACACAACTAGTCCTCAGGCAAACTATTGTCTGGGTTATGTGAAATTATATTTTTACACTCTACAATATTTTGCCTTGCGTCTACAAGTTCTTTTATACTTCTGCGGAAACACATAAACTGCGCAAATGAGTCCACACGCTCAGCGTGGGTGCGGTCACATGATGACGTCCTGAACACATCCGCGACAGAAATGGGAGTACGCTGGACGGCAAATGCAGAGTAACAAACTTGCGCATGCGCGCAAGTGTCCTACGGACAGTGTTTGGGTTCTCAAACTAATTCAAAGTGTGACACAAGTGAGACGGACAGGTAGGGACAGGCGCGATGTTCGCTATACTTACGGTTGTACTGCGCATGTGCATACATGATATGCTCACTGTACGGACAGGTCCAGTGTCCTTAGGACAACTCCATTTTGTTTGACTATGAACTTGCCGGCCACCGCGCCTGTTCTACTGACGCCACCATTTTGGCTGCGGACGATACGGACAGGTATACTGTCCTTAACACACTCCCATTTTGCTCATTTACAGCTATCCCGGACACCTGGTGTGTTCTACGAACATGTTTGGTCTTGTTTGTAAGCGGCACAGCGAGGTATCATGTCCTTAGGACGCCCCTTTCTGTTTATGTACGCACAACTTGAACAGATGTTGCGGTCAAACATCAACTCCATCTTACTTGACATTAGCAAGGGTAGGTGTACTGCCTTTACAACACCCACATTCCATTCCTTGCGGATAGGTCGAACAGGTGTGCTGTTCGTGAACCTTTGGAGTCTTTTTAAAAAAAATGTTTTCCCTCAAACTCTATATCTACAACTACTATACAAAAACATTCCAAAAACACACACACACACACACACACACACAGACACACACACACACATACACACACACACGCACTTCAATCCAAAGAAATAGCGAGGAAAGCAGATACTGACACAAATATAGGGGAATTAGGATTCAACACGGGCTGGTTATGAGGAAAAGATTTGTGAGGGGAAGAAGGGATGGATGTTTCATCAAAACGTCTATCTTCTTCTTGAAGTTTTGGGGATGGTTCACTGAGGAATGGAGAAGTAGGGCAGGTACAGGTGGGACAATGGTAACATACTTTTCCTCTCACACAGTCCTCCACAAACTCCCTTAAACTTTTAAAATTGTCATTCAGTACATCCATTTTCTGCTCATCATTTTCATCCTGTCTTCTTCTGTCTCGTTTGTTGGCTTTTCTTCTTGTCTTTCCTGGTCTGTACAAAAAAAATATACATATGTTAAATGCCTATAAAATACTGATCATTATTTTGCATATGCAGAGCAGTGTGTACCATTATTGTCACTGTCTTCAGACATTTCCCCATGCGGAAAATTCTCCTCCAGCCACTCCAAAGTACTAGCCATTTCTGTGTCAAAACAACAGAAAGAAATTATTATTTCTGCACCACATACCAAAAAAATGACACACACATACAAAAAAATGACTTTCACTCACTATTTTGATGTAATTTCCCTTCGTCCTACTGCGTCCGTCCACTGTCCGTCCAGGCTGCAGAGTTTCTGTGAAGTGATTACGATGGAGGCATCCTTTTTTTTATGGTACCAACCATTTCATTCTACATGGTTATTAAATGTGTTGTTTTTATTTCACACCTTTAGGTTTCCATGTGTACTTATTACTACTTATAATGTCTTTATGTCCTCCTTCTACATTGCAGATTTTTTGTGTAAGAAAATAGTACATTTTCATATACCCCCTGCATCTTTGGGTAATGATGATCCCGTCCGCTCCCGTCCGCAAACAGGCGCTCAGTCTGTCCCTTTCTAACATCAATAGGGAGGGGGTTCTGTATGTTCTATGTTAAATGTATATCAAGTACGTACATTATATTACATATCTCCCACAATCACATGATGACAGTGTATATTTAGCACAACAACTTCATTTACACAATGTTATGATTAGGTTCCCCTTCCAAAAACCTGTAAAATTCACTACAAAAAAAACTTTGTTGAGGGGACGTTATGGTTAAGTTGCCCTACCAAAAACCTGTGTACCTCCCCATTATGGTTCAAATTAAAACCAAAATGAGTTATTAGTGATGTCATCTTTGATGTCCTCGGCGTTAGTCGTAGCAATGCACGTAGATGGTGCGAGTTATGGTTGGTTAGCTTACCATAATTGGGGAATGTGCAGTGTTTTTTGGTTTCACAGTGAAGTATAACATCCATTTAACAAAGTTTTTTTACTGAATTACATGTATATGGCAGGGAACGAAAACAAAGGGGCTAAACATGTGATGTCGTCAGTGATGTCATCAATGACATTTGTGATGCCATCTTGCATGTTCTGGGTGTTAGTGTTAGAAGTGCGCAGTGGTGATGGCAGGTATGGGGGCTTAGTTTACCATAACTGGCGAATTTCAGGGGCTTTTCAGTTTTAATTTGAACCATAATGGGGAGGTAGACATTTTTTTTTTGTGAAGTACACAGGTTTTTGGTAGGGCAACTTAACCATAATGTCCCTCAACAACGTTTTTTTTGTAGTGTATATATATATATATATATATATGCATATATATATATATATATATATATATATATATATATATATATATATATATATATCTATCAGTGAAAATTTGTGATGTCATCTTTGATGTCCTGGGTGTTAGTCTTAGCAGTGCACGGTGGTGGCGCGAGTTATGGTTGCTTAGCTTACCATAACTGGCGAATTTCAAGGGTTTTTCGGTTTTACTTGGAACCATAACGTCCCTTTAACAAAGTTTTTTCACTGAATTTCATAGGTTTTTAGTAGCGCAATTTAACCATGACGTCCCTTTAACAAAGTTTTTTTCACTGAATTTCATAGGTTTTTAGTAGCGCAACTTAACCATAACGTCCCTTTAACAAAGTTTTTTCACTGAATTTCATAGTTTTTTAGTAGCACAACTTAACAATAATGACTTTGACTTTATATACATGTCATATGGAATTGACTAGATCTCTTCTTATGAACTTGATGTCCGCGAACTTATTTAATGTTCGCGGACATGTTCGGAGAACAGTACCACTACCTAAAAACTGTGGGGGTGGGTGGTGGGGTATGTTTGTTTGTTATATCATAATATAGGAACATTTAACAAATTCAAAAAGCAGCACACAAACACATTATATATAGTAATACATAAGAAATGTAACCCATATATGTAACACACTAACCATTCATTTAAATACAATATGTTCTGAAATGGAATATACCACAAGAAGATAAATTGGCTTCCAACATAATTACCTCACAGACACAACAGAACTGAGAACAAGACCAGGCCCACTGAATACATAGGGCTTATTTTACCAGAAATAGTAAGTGTACTTCATTTTACTCATATATTTATAAACTTTCTGTATTAGATTAAAAAATATATTATCTTTTTTTTCTCACAGAAATGTCTAGTACTCTGGAATGGCTAGAGGACAATTTCCCACATGAAGAAATGTCACAAGATAGTGAAACTAATGGTAAACACTTTATAATATAAACCATTTATTTATTATTTTTTTATATACATTTAACATATATATTATTTTTTTGTACAGAGCCTACCAGAATAGAAAAAACTTCAGAAAACCCTGTTATGGATAACAGTCTTCACAATATAGAAGAAAAAATGGATGTATTGTTGGCTAATTTTAATAATTTAAAAACTTTTGTAGAAAATCATTTCAAACCAAAAACCTCGTACCATTGCCCCACATGTACTTGTCCCTCCTCACCATATCCCAGTCAATATCCCCAAACCCTCTCCATAATCCAAAACGTTTAGATGAAATTTCTATCCCTTCTTCACCTAATACCAATCATGTTGAAACCCCAAATTCTCCTGTTTTTGTTTCTGTTTCTGCCTCACCTTATCTGTCATAAATTATTAATATATGTTAAATAAAGTTTAATTTTTATATTGTATTGTGAATAGTTTCCGTTTTTTCTTTTTTAAAACAATAAAAGTGTCCGCGGACAGTGCGAGTGTTCTGAAATGTTCGTACATAAACGAAAATGGAGGTGTCCTGAAGAACACCACACCTGTTCGTACTGTTCGCTAGCAAGTTGAAACTGTTCTAAGAACACACGTGGTGTCCTGAAATGTTCATATAGAAACAAATATTAAAGTGTTCTAAAGAACACTATATCTGTCCGTAATGTTCGCTATCAACTTAAAACTGTCCTAAGAACACAATTGGTGTCCTGAATTGTTCGTAAACAAACAAAAATTAAAGTGTCCTAAAGAACACTATACCTGTCCGGTATTGTTCGCTAGCAAGTTCAAACTGTTCTAAGAACGCTATTGGTGTCCTGAAATGTTCGTACGTAAACGAGAATGGAGGTGTCCTGAAGAACACTATACCTGTTCGTAGTGTTCGCTACCCAATTGAAACTGTTCTAAGAACACAATTGGTGTCCTGAAATGTTTGTACATAAACTAAATTACACGTGTCCTGAAGAACACTATATCTGTCCTTACTGTTCGCTACCAAGTTTAAACTGTTCTAAGAACACACGCGGTGTCCTGAAATGTTCGTTTCACGTGTGACGCACTTTTAATTACTTCAGAACCCGAACAGTGTCCATACGACATCAATGCGCATGAGCTAACCAATCTCCGTGCACTTGGTGTCCTGCGGACAGGCGCTTCCTTCGCGGACTAGTTCGCAAACGGATCATATGACAGCGCCCACGCTCATCGTGTGTCCTGAAATGCGGACACTGTTCGTGTCCCCGAACAATTTAAAAGTGCATTTTCAGTTAATCCATAATATTTTTCAATAAAATCTCACCATGGCACAAGTCCCACATAGCAATCTTGAGTTTCTATATACCTTTTGAAACTTTCCGATCCTTTTTTTGTGTTCGATCTGTCCGCGGACAGTGCGCATGTCCGCGGACCGCGCACAAGCACCCCTATAAAAGACCACGCGCAAGAGCTTATTCCCATTGTGTTTCTGGCTATTCTTCAGAACACAGTGATTTTTGCTGCCACCTGCAGACTACACCATCATCGAGATGGCATCCTTGGCTGCTGAACTGCCACTTGGTGCTGCACCTGCTTCAGCACCACCCCCACCCCCTCCATCACCACCACCTACCCAAGGGCCTGAAGAGGGGAACAGGAGTGAGGATGCGGAGGAGGAAGAAGAGGATGATGAGAATGAGGTAGAGGAAATCCCTACTACCCGCACTAGGCGTGAGTCTTGGGTGTGGCGGTTATTTACCATTCATGGGAATGGTCCTAAGGCCTGTGCGAACCGTGTTACCTTCAATGAGTGCAAAATGATACTCAGTCGTGGGAAGCTTTGGGACCACTACTATGAAGCGACACCTGAGGTCATTTAACTCTGGGGCTATTCGCAGGGTTGTACCTTGCGAAGAACGTAGCAGGTTGATTTCCTCTACTTCATCCTCTGTTTCTGATCCTGTCACCACAAGGACCACCTCTGCGGGACAACGTCTTTCTCAAGCTGCCTCACAGGCCATACGGAATGCTGATGACCCTTACCTTTCGAGGGTCACAGTTGTATGTATGTACTGTGACACAGTACTCTGCAGGGGGGAGCGACTCCGGAGTGCTTTTGAGACTATCGTCTCAGAGCACGAGAAGACCTGCTCACTACCCAAATAAAACCCACTCTACATCTTCCTCTCTCAGCTCGCCCTTTCTTATGCCTGTGGTTGGTGTCCCCCCTTTTACCATCCTTTACCCTCCTCTCCTAGTGTGTCGTGTCTGAAAAACCAAAAAAAATACAAAATTACAAAAATCAAAAAAAAATAAGGCTCTTTTCAGAGCCGCCTTTCCCAGTTAAAAAATAGAAGTGAAAATAAATGAAGCAGGGCTCTTTGTATTTTTTAGAAGTCCGCGGACAGTTCGCGAACATTAAAAAAATTGGGTTGCTACTCCATCACAAACATTGTAATTTTCTCTGGAAAGAAGTGGTGGCTCTGAAAAGAGCCTTTGGGTGGTGTTTGTAAGTCAAAAATTGTAAATGCTTAACATCTACTTCAAAATCGTTGTTTTAATTCCAAAAAAGGTTGCAATGCATTTTGTACATTTCTCAGAAAAATCTGATTGCCAGCATAAGTAAGATAGACTCCATCTCTGCGAAAAATGTATGTACTACAAAACATAATATTTTCATTGTGAAAAGAAGACATGCCAAAATCTCTTAGAAATCCACAAACAGCCTTATTAACATTGCGCCTTGCTTTTTCCATTTGTGGACCAAATGAAGAAGAACGAAGCCACATTTGTCTCTGCGCAATCCGTGAAAATATCACTTGAGAATTAGGAAACATGTCCATAACCTTCCTAAGTCCTTCTTTCATAGCAAATTGCAAAATAAAATTCCAGTCACATGTCCTAAACTGGTCCCTCCACAATGAATTACAATTATGTTTGGATGTTGCTCTGTCTCCAAAGTAGCACAGAGAGGTAGCAAGTCCAACCACTTCATTCCACGTACTCCATGCCAGTGTACTTCCACATGTGGGAATCCAAGATCTACAGCTACTCCACAGCTTTCTGCATGCACCTTCAACCAATGTATCCACGAATCTCCTAAAATCCAAACAATCTGTTTTCTGAAACACACAGCCATAGCTATCTTTTGTTCTCTCAGCAAAAAGAGTATCTGAGAAAATCTCTCCTGGCACAACACACCCACCAAACTTTCCTGACCAATCCCTTTCAGTGCTTATTCTCATTTGCATGACTTCTGAACCCAAAAATCCCCAGATGTAACTCCTGATGTCCGCGAACTACCGCCATGTCCACGGACATATCGTAACATGAACAGCCCTTCTACCATTTCCACTACACTCTCTCTGCCATTCCCTCATTGGATGTACCTCAAAAATCACATGACCATGCAGCAATCACATTCAAGACCTCTACATCTAACTGCATCATCATAGATCAGCACTGCAAATGTACTCTGAATCTCTCTGAGTACAAGTGTCATATCATTGGCAAGCAGCATCTACCAGAAATACTGTACAAGTCTTCAAGATTTCTACTTGCAGCTCCATGCATATCCATATGCATGAACACAAACTTCAGGTATGCATATTTTCTGTATAGTAGATGAACACATTTTCAAACAGACTTTTACCTTGTAAAATCTGTAAAATGAATTTACTGTACTTTTTCAATTTCCTAAAATCAACTATCACTTATAAACCTTTATACTTTTTACTTTCTTTATACACGCACACTCAAATCATGTTAAACTAACATTTTTTAAATGAAATATATAGACTACATATATTCAAACAAAATTGCATGCAAACACAATCTATGTTTAAACCTTTATAAAAATACTTATACAATTTCATATTTTTTGTTTTTATTTATTTATTTACTTAATTACTTTAAATTAGACATGACATTGAGGCGCTATTACCTAGAACAGTTTACTTACAGAAATAGTGGTATTCACTAATATATTATAAATTTCACATGACATAGTAAAGATATTTTGTTTTGCTACAGTTAGTCATTCAATACAATTTGTTCATTAAGAACATATCATATGTACTGAACTGATGCAATGTATTTTATGTAAATAAATTAGTTTAATGGTTTTACAGAAGGCACTGAGGATTTCAATTAAAAAAATCAATATCTAAATTAAAAAGAGTGCTATATACAAACAAAGTTACTAATTTGAAGCTTTTACAATTGCAGTGAAGACCAGTTTCCTGAAAAGAAGCAGCCAAATTTCGAAGAAGAAAGAAAAACTAAGAAGTTACCTGTTAATTTAAAATAAAGTAAGTAAAATATCACCATAATATTTGTATTATTAATGAAATATACTATAACATTAATACGAGCTATTTTGGTTTCTAAAAATAGAGATTTTGTACCATTTTGTCCAAAAATTTCCATGTCTTAAACAGCGATTTACAGCCAGAATGGCCCAAAAATTTCTATTTTTGGACACACAAATTACCCAACTGAACCACTACAATTTTCATATTATAGAACACACAACTGTTTTAATTGTATACATTAGATTTACTATTTGTACTTTTCCACACCACTAGCTTACTTTTTTTTGTCATCTGAACCCCAGTTTAGTAACACATAAATTCAAGAATACCTATCCCTACTAGTTTTAGTTCCCAATGCACAATCACACACCATTACATACATCTTTATCATCTTACTCAAACACTCATGCACATAGCACACATACATTCCAGAACACCCCAACCCATATCTTCTTTATTTTTTTCAACAGACCCTAAAGAATGCCTACCAAAAGTCAAGTCCGTGGAAAGCAACGCAAAAGTAGAGCAAATGAAAATAAAGGTGTCTAACATAAGCATCCATCCATAGCAGAATTTATAAAAAAAAGTTGAAACAAAACAGCTAATACAATCATTTAGTGAAACACAAGAAGTTTCAAGTACAGCAATTTCGCTTCCTCTATCAAAATGTAAAACAAACCAAAAAACAATTAACAGAAAATCAGCTATCGGTACAGATAAAACTACTTCTTCAAATTTTAATATAGTGCAAAGTAAGCATACCAAGAAAAGTATTTTAGCCAAAATATACCGTCACAAAGTCCTTCAAAATCTTATAAAAACAGGAGAGAAATCAGGTTCAAAGCTTAAAACCTATCGTAGGAAATTAATCTTAGAAGCATTGATGGACAGTGTAATTCTTCTCAAAAGAAATTTATTTATTTTACTGTTAAACAAAATGAAACCACTAACAAAACTAATAACTAAATTACAAAAAAGACTCAATAAGCGAAATATCAACAGAAAGAACTTCTTAAGTATCTGCGGAGGTGAATGGAATCACACTACGAGCACAGAACCATATTTTAATGAAGAAGCATGCAAACAAAAGCAAACAAATACAATTGCCATAAATAACAGTGGTCGAGGTTATGAAAAAGTGAATAATACCATAATGGAACAAGAAGTACTCCTTACAAAAATATGCCCTGAAAACTTAGAATTACCCCTCCATTCAACTGAATCAGAACGTCTACTGTACAAATGGCCATGCACGTCAATGTGTAACATTCCCAAACAATGTTTCAAATCTTTACGCCAATTCCTCAATAAATATGTAAAAAGCAAAGACAAAATCAAAATTAAATTACTGCAAAATATAGATACCTGTCCAGTGCGCAAGTACACAGGACTACAAGGACATTCATTGGCCTGCATTACAGGACCCACTTGTAAAACCACTTTCCATGATATCAAAAGGATATCAACACATCATTCAACTATAAGAAATCTAGTCTATAAACTGTACTATGCTAAAAGTCTTGCGTTAGCACTAGAAAAGTTAAATAACATACTTCTACATGGTACAGCAAAAGACCTACTTGACGAAATTCACTATATCCCGAAAAAATATTTTGGAAGTGAAAGCCATTTACAGAATGAAATAGTTTTAAACCAATTAAGCAACAATTCTACACATGGCAACCTTTTGCTAAACACATACAAAAAAGAAATACTAAAATTTAAAAGTACATCAGCTGAAGTACCAAACCATGTATGTGTATGTTGCCGTAGAATTTTTTATAAAAGTAACACAAAAACTGTGGACCTATCATACAAAATAGAAGACAATGAAGATTCTAAATGGTTTGAATTAGCTCTCTACCTTGTAGCAGAAAACAAATATGAAATATCTGAGCCCTTAATACTTTGCAGTTATTGCACTACAAAACTTGACAACAACGAAACTCCTTCACGTTCTATCACAAATAATTTGGAATTATACCCAGTACCAAAACCTCTACAACAACTTAATTTATATGAGAGCATCATAATTCAAACAGTACACCCATTTCAAGCAATAATACGCCTTCAACCAAAAACAGCAAAATTACCTCCCTCTGAATTTGTAAAAGGCATTCGTGGAAAAGTAGTTTATTTACCATTAAATCTAAAAGAAAATGTGCATACTCTAGGAGTACAACATCCAATGCAGCAATCTTTAATTATATTAGTAAATGGAGTACCTACAAAAGACAAAAAAATATGGCAACAGCTGGTAGATTTATATAAAGTTAGACAAGCCTTCCAATATCTTAAAGAGAATAATGAATATTACAAAGAAATTAATATTGAAGAAAACTTGAAAGATACAACTGAAATAATTCAAGAAACACAAGAAGCTGGTCAATTTGAGCTAAAAGATCCTGCTACAATATCAAATACTTTAGACCATTATAAAATTCATCCTTTGCACTGTAATTACACCGTACAAGATGTACTGGAAACTTACCAAATGCGTCAAACAAAACGATCGCCAATCAGTATATGGGAAAAATGTATAGAAGCACGTGCTTTTCCTCTACTCTTTCCTACTGGCAAAGGAGGAAGGTAGAAGGTATGATGATAGACCTATTCAAATATCAGCTTCAGAATACCGCTCATTACGGATGTATTCTGAAGATCCCAGATTTAGACAAAATGTGGAATACATATTCCACCTACTCTTTGAAAGTGAACTAGCAACTTTATGTTACGGAGTTGCACACATATTAAAATCAGGATCACACTTTCAAAATATGACAGCTACACAATTATTAGAGAAAGTGCAACAAAAGGATGAGGTTTTACAATCAAATATTACAAATCTATTAGCAAATATGCGTGGTATTAAAGAGTACTGGTTTCGAAGTCATGGAGATGTACGTTGTATGATCAGAAACCTTGGCCCACCCACTTGGTTTGTTACATTAAGTTGTGCAGAATATGCATGGGAAGATTTACATGATTTCCTACGCATATCAAATAAAAACAAAACAAACATAGATATTCTAACACCTGGAGAACTTTGTTCTTTGGATCCTGATATTTTCACCATCGCTTCATTGCTATGCTACATTTTATTTGTAATAAAACTGTTCCTCCCCTTGGAGAAGTGCAACACTTCTTTTGGAGAAAAGAATACCAAGCCAGAGGAGCACCACATATCCACATGCTTTTATGGATTAAAGATGCTCCTAAATTTGGTCAATACAGTGATGCCACTGTTTTACAGTTTATTGAAAAAAATGTCACTTGTGAAATTCCATCAGAAGCCACAAATAGTGATCTTCGTGCACAAATTTTCCAATTTCAAAGACACAAATGTGGAAAATATTGTCGTCGCAAATACAAAGTAAAGTAAACAACCTCATGTCTTCAGTTAGACATAGTGTTAAAGGTAAGTCACCTAAAAATACATATTACATAAAAAGAAAAGAAGAAGAAAAATATATCAATGATTATAATGCAATCATTGCCCACTTATGGAATGCAAACATAGATGTGCAGTACATTGCAGACAATTCTACTGCAGTTGCACGATATGTCACAGCATACTTAACTAAAAGCAGAAAAGACAGAGCTCCAAGACCTCTGGAATGACCTGTCATCAGATAAAACAGTATCTCAGAAATTATACAGCTTGGGCATAAAAATGCTCAACCATAGAGAATGTGGATCTTATGAAACAGCTGATCGTTTAACTGGTACTTCATTGTATGGTAAATCTGAAAATATAGTATGGCTAAGTCTTGGTCCAGCTAAATTTAGAAAAAGAGTTCTAAAATCATATGAAGATATAGAAACAATAGCCAAACATGATCCCAACAGCCAAGACATTTTAAAAAACAATTTATTGGACACATACTACCCAAACAGAAGTAATACTTTGGAAAACGTGTGTCTATACCAAATAGCCCAAAACTACACATACAAAAATAATATGAAACCTGATGAAAAAAAAGGTAAATATAGAGTGACAGACTGTGAAGGCAGCTTAGTTAAACTCACTAAACCAAATTTAATTAATCATATCAAATTGTCATTGAAGACTCCTCAACATAAAGAAGTATATTACATGTCCCTGCTACAACTCTTCAAAGCATGGGGAAAAGAAGAACAATTACTAGATAACTATGACTCATATGAGGATGCTTTCAAAGCAAATGAAAGCACTATAACTGATGTCAACTTTACACAGTACAAAACAATGTTGCACAATGAACAGCAACATGAAGAAGAACTCCAAGCCCAACTAGATAAGAATACTCCTGACAGTAGTCAACCTTCTATAACAGGAAGCCAAGAACCACTGGGAGAACCACTAATAACAAATGAGGCAGAATTAGCTATGATAGAAGTAGAAAACACCATGTGTCAGTATGAAGATAAGGAAGACTTAATTATACTACAATCAAAACTAAACAATGAGCAAAGTAGCATTTTTCAAGAAGTAACAAAACAAATTGCACATGGTGTAAAACATGAAAATAAAGAATGTTCCTGCCATAATTATAAACCTATACTACTTTACGTCAGTGGTGAAGCTGGTTCTGGCAAAACATTCCTAATCAAAATTATTAGTAAGTTCCTTCAACAATTGACAAACAACAAACTGTCAGCTGTTGTCACTGCCCCCACAGGTTTAGCTGCCTACAACATAGGTGGTATTTCATTAAACCGATTACTACTATTACCAGTAGAACACCAGAACAAATTAGACTATTACAAACTTTCTGCAGAAGCTGCAATGGAATTACGCAGAGTATTGAAACAAATGAAAATGCTACTAATAGATGAAGTGAGCTTGGTCTCCAACCTGATGTTAGCTTTGATTCACCTCAGATTACAAGAAGTACTCAAAACAGACTATGAAGAGCTCTTTGCAGGAAAACACATTATTGTTTTTGGAGATATGCTTCAATTAACACCAGTAAAAGGTGAACCTATCTTTAAAACATTAGGGCACAAACTCTGCCGTAAAACTGTTGGCAGCATTGGAAATGTTTTAAAAAGTTTGAGAGTTGGTGTACTTTCTAAAGAAGCAGAAGCAACATTGAAAACCCGGCACATTAATGCACTTTATGGCGATAATGCATGTGCTACAGATGTTATGGAACAATTAGCCCACAAAAATGTCAATTGTATGGCCTTAATGCCAACTCTTGCAAGCTGTCTCAAATTCAATGAAATAATGTTAAGTAAAGAAATGCAACCAATAATGGAAATTAGCGCCACAGACAAACTAGATGTACATGGTATGACACTACCCATGTGTGACCAAGCCACAACAAGACTAAATAATTTAGTAAAATCAATCTCAAACACAGCAGGCTTAGAAAAGATGTTAAAATTATCCTTAAATTGCAGAGTAATACTTAAACGTAACCTTGACGTGGACCAAGGACTAGTTAATGGAGCACTGGGTACAGTTGTTGGCTTTCAAACATACCCACGTGACAACAAAATTCAGTTTGTCAATATACTCTTTGACAAACTTTCAGAAGTAAAACGGATAGGACGCTCAACAGCTAGATTCCTTCTCTTCAAAGATATGTATGTACGCAGAGAACAATTTTCTCTAACTCTTGCATACGCAGTCACGATTCATAAATCACAAGGTCTTACCCTAGACAAAGCAATGATAGATATTGGTAACACAGTCTTTAAAGAAGGCATGAGCTACGTAGCACTATCACGCTTACGTACACTTGACGGTCTATTTCTAATCAACTTTGATGCAAGTAAAGTAAACGCTGATATTCCTTGCATTTTAGAATATAATAGACTTCGCTCACTATACACTCCCCATCTAAACACATATTCTGTTCCACAAAAACTTAAACGTTGTAAAAGAAAACTAAATCAAACAGAAATGCAACAGGACATCACTGCAAATCCTCCAAAGAGAGTAAACGAAACTAATACTTCATCAAGTACCACAAACAAAAAAGAATCAATTAGAGAAAGTAAACCAGGTATTTCTTTAAAGAAGGAAGACAAACTCCAAAAAAGCAGTTAGATACAGAACTACCTGGACCATTTAAATTCTCAATGAATATTCTATTTCAATTACCACCAATTGCTGATGACATTTACTTACACAGTACAGACCCATTGTGTTTACAAATGTTAGTACTTCACAGAAATGCAGCAAACAATCCTGACAACACATATAGTGTTTTTGGAATAAGACGACAATTGGACTACTGTGCTGGAATGGTGAAATTCACTATAAACTCACAGGAAGATCCACAAGAATTTCTAATGTACTTACTACAAGTACTGGAAAACAAAAACATACCTATAAATGAAATCTTTCAGATTTCATACATGTGGAAACATACATGCACTCTCTGCAACAATGTGACACAAGAAGAAATCCCCAATGAACGCTTCATATATATATCAATACCTAATTGTGAATCCATTCCATTTCAGCAACTTGTACAAAATGCAAACCATGGTAGATTATGCTCTAACCTGCAATTCAGATAATCGCCCCACGTTAGCATAAAAACACATAGTAAATACGTAATACTAATGCTTCTACGTTACAATGCAGATGGTACCAAAAACAACTGCAAGCTGACTGGATTCACACATGGTCAAATATCACTTGGTAAGAAAACCTTCACAACAATAGGTATAATCTACCACGCAGGAGCCACAACCAATTCCGGGCACTACACTGCATATATAAAAAAGAAATGTGGATGGTTTGAATGTAATGATAGCACCATTACTCTAAAGCAGAGATTACCAGAAAATCTTACAAACTCTTATTTGATGTTCTTAAAACCAAAATTTGATAAATAAACTGTATTTAAACCTTTAAGTAAATTTGTGTTAAAAAAATATAAACTGTTAGAATACTCCAAAAGCTATCTAACTGCTCAAAGATTCTACAACAACTAATCGGATAAATGAATACCACTAAATTAGACCAAAAAATACACAGTTAGAATACGCCAATTGGTATCTAACTGTCCCAAAATTATAAATTTGTGTTAAAATAATATAAACTGTTAGAATACTCCAAAAGCTATCTAACAGCTCAAAGATTCTACAACAACTAATCAGATAAATGAATACCACTAAATTAGGCCAAAAAATACACAGTTAGAATACCACCAACAACCACCGCAGCATATCACATCCATAGAGTCAAACATTTCAACTATGATCTATGGGAAACTTTTAATGTCCGCGAACAAATGTGAGTGTTCTTAGAACACTTTGAACTTTCCAGCGAACAATACGGACACCGTTTTCAGGACACCCCCTACGAACATTTCAGAACAACGCGATAGTTCTTAGAACACTTTCAACTAAACAGCGAACAATACGGACAGCGTCCTAAGGACACCCCCTACGAACATTCCAGGACACCCGGAGTGTTCTCAAAAACGTGTTCAGAACACCCCCATTTTGTTTATTTGCTTACATTTCAGGACACCGCGGGTGTTCTTAGAACACATTCAACTTGACAGAGAACAATACCGACAGCGTCCTCAGGACACCCCCTACGAACACTCCCCGGACACCGCGAGTGTTCTTAGAAGTGTCTTCAGAACACCCCCATTTTGTTTATTTGCGAACATTTCAGGACACCACGGGTGTTCTTAGAACACATTCAACTTGACAGAGAACAATACGGACAGAGTCCTCAGGACACCCCCTACGAACATTCCAGGACACCAGGAGTGTTCTTAGAAGCGTCTTCAGAACGCCACCATCTTGTTTATTTGCAAACATTTCAGGACACAGCGAGTGTTCTTAGGACACATTCAACTTGACAGAGAACAATATGGACAGCGTCCTCAGGACACCCCCTATGAACACTCCCCGGATACCGCGAGTGTTCTTAGAAGCGTCTTCAGAACTCCCCCATTTTGTTTATTTGCGAACATTTCAGGACACCGCGAGTGTTCTTAGGACACATTCAACTTGACAGAGAACAATACGGACAGCGTCCTCAGGACACCCCCTACGTACACTCCCCGGACACCGCAAGTGTTCTCAAAAACTTCTTCAGAACACCCCCATTTTGTTTATTTGCGAACATTTCAGGACACCGCGGGTGTTCTTAGAACACATTCAACTTGACAGAGAACAATACGGACAGCGTCCTTAGGACACCCCCTACGCACACTCCCCGGACACCGCGAGTGTTCTTAGAACAGTTTCACTTTGCTTGCGAACAAAACGGACACATATTGAGTCCTTAGAACACCCCCTAGTTAGTTTATTTAGAACATTTCAGAACACCCGTGATGTCCGCAAACAAATCGAACACAAAAAGAACGTCTAACACATAAAAAACACAACTTTCATCCTATCTCATACACTCCCACCCTCTCCAAACACTCCTACACACCAACACACTCTACAAAATACACATTTTGAACAAAGTTTCACCGCGCTGTCCGCGGACGTCCGCAAATCCAAGATGGCGGGCGCTACCGAAAAATCTGACACGCTTCACGCTCCACGCCGTCCAATCAGCGAACACATTGCATGTCCGCGAACATCACGCAAGACGATTGGCCAATCAGGACACTGTCCGCGGAGCTAACAGGGAAGTGTGTCCGCGAACCGAACACAGATATCACTAATTTTTTCTGACCTACTTTTTGGTCATTTTAAAAAAAAACTACTGGACAGATTTTCACCAAATTTGCAAAAGCTTTCAGGACCAAGCCGCTGCTCCTGGTCCAAATTTGGTGGAAATCCGTCCAGCGGTTTGGGCTGTAGGCGCGAGCAAAAAAAAAGTTTTGGGACCCCCCCCTGTAACTTTGCCCCCCCCGGACGAATCCTCACCAAACTTTGCAAAGAAATTCAGAGTGACCCAAATACTTTTTTTGCAAAAAACATTGTTAAAGGGATGGTATGGTTAAGTTGCACTAATAAAAAGCTATGAAAGTCAATGAAAAAACATTGTTATGTTTAAAATTAAAAACGAAAACCCCCAGAATTATGACAGTTATGGTAAGCTAAGCAACCATAACTCGCGTCACCATCGAAACACTGCTAAAACAAACACCCAGTACATGAAAGATGACATCACAAATTTCATTGATAACATCACTGATAACATCACATATGTGGGCCACTTGTTTTTGTTCACTGACATGTCTAGGCTAGTTTTTAAAATTGAAAATGTGCTATATATATATTTGTAAACTCACTGGTGTAAAAACACAGGTATAGATGAGTCGCACTCACAGGCAGAAGTAGTTAGTAGGTTAGCAGTTTTCCATCCCATAAAGACATCAGCGTCCAAAGTATCAGGTTAAAATCACCTCTTTATTTTCATATTACAATTTTAAAAAGTTTCTTCCATTTCGCTGAAAACGAGTTTAAATGGGAGGCAGAAGCAAACAGATGCACGTTTCGCTACTCCAGGTAGCATGGTCACATGATTTTGCTCACCTTAGTCCACTTGATTTATACATACGTGCATTGTCAGTAACTAACATAGAAAAAGGTTTAACATTATTCTTCAATGAGTCAATCCTGTTTTTGTTTTATTCAAAACCTTAAACATACGCAGCAGTGTCTGTGTAACCATGACAACATTGCTTTATCTAAGCATAAAATGTCCTCCATCACATACTGTGCAATTAAAAATTCAGGTATACAATTATAATGGGTAATTTAAATATATTGTCAAGACAGCCCTACTCAATGCAAATGCAATTTATGACAGACAACACACTTCCAATATGCACATTCATTATTTATGGACATTACAATTTGGGTAGTCAGCGTGCATTACCGTATATATGACAATATTAAAGTCTTTTGTGTTCGATCACATAATGTTTCGTATACACTCCTCACCATTGGATATCTCAACATAAAATACACAGTGTGTATGGAATAAAGGGCTACGTGCTTAGCACCATGTTTGTATCATAATGTTATGATCTTCCATCACTATAAAGTGCACAGTGCTTTTGAAAGGGCCATTTAATCCTAGCCCTTACCTTCAAGTGCTATGTGCTTACTGTCAGCCAACATATGTGACAATCTCAATGTCTTTTATGTTCTATCACACACCATTATATATACACTCCTTGCCATTTAGTATCTCAAAATAAAATACACTGTGTGTATGGAACTAAGTGCTACGTACTTAGCACTGTGTTTATATCAAAATCTAGCGATCTTCCATTGCTATAAAGTGCACAATGCTTTTTGGAAGGGCCATACGACACTCGCCCCGTACTTTCAAGTGCTATGTTCTTGCTGTCAGCCAACATGCTTTGTTAACTATAAACTACACAGTGCCTGTCACATGCATATTGTACATAAATCACATCAATTCAACTGCTATCAAGTATGTTATATATTATGACTAAAGTGCTGAGTGCTTTTAAAAATATCGTAACTATTGCACAAAAATATACTACCACTTATATTCTTACTACAATGTGAAATGCTCTTGGCCAGTTTTACCACACATTTTACACATACCGTACAGGTACCTCTTTACCTATGGGGATGTGGGGATCTAAATTCCCTTAACGTGTAAAGGCATTGATACATATGTTGATATAGAATAGGTAAATGCTTAATACCTTAGTCTTTAAATAAAGTCTCTATATCTGTCTATACTAAATTTGATGCATAATGCTCCTTAACCCAAAAGATGCTTAACTTTGTACCTTCTGTACAAGGTGCTAAGTGCTTTCCATCATACCATTCATATAAAGTGCTTGGTGCTTTGGCTGAAATGCACTCATTATAAAATATATTGCACCCCAGCCACTTTTCTTCTATGATATCCAATAGATTGAAGTGTATCTTGGTTGACAGAATAAGGACTGTGAAATGTTATTCTTTAGTGATTGCCCTACTACAACGATGTTCACATTTAATTGTGATTTTTTAACAATCATTTCTACATTAGCTCTTGGAGTATGTATGTATAGGTACTTTCTTAAAGTGGACTAGCCTTAAAAATGTATTTAATAACTTCATAATGAAAAAAAAGAATACATTTGGAAAGAAAATGTGCTCAATACCCCACCTCATGCAATCTCATGGCAACTGTCCCAAATTTGGCAAAAACCTATTAGGTTATTCATTTCTAAATTAATATATCTTTACTTCCTTCTTTTGTCGATGCAATTTTCCAAACGTCTACACCCACCAGCTAGAAAAGTTCTGAAAGTCAGTGGTGTAATGTGTTCAATACAGATGAGAATAACATTTCTCTATGTTACACTGAATTTTTCTAATTCAAATTGATTAAAAGACATTTTTCTAGCTATAGAGTTCTTCGTCCACATTGTGTCACCCAGGATTCTTAGTTTCAAAATCAATAATATATCTGGTTTCTTGTTGTTTAAGTAGTTTTTCTCTTGAGAGAGGGCTGAAGAATGAAATGTCAGGAATAGGTCCAGATGAATGGATAGCAGCGCAAAGTACTGTTGAAATCACAAGGGACCACCACGGGCGAGGCAGAAGGGGTAACAAAAGCGCAGAGGTATTGGAATTGGGGAAAGGATGCAGAGGCAAGTCAATAAAATACACGACAGAGGGACAGCTAAGTGAAGAGGAGGAGGCAAGGTTACAGGCAAGAATAGCAGAGTTGAAGGAAAAAAGGAGCGCTTAAGTGAAACAACTGGAGCAAAAGGAACAGGAATGGGAAGTACAGCTAGAACTAAAACGGCAGGAGAAGGCAGAGCGGGAGAAAAGGGAACATGAGGAAGCAGCAGAGAGAGGTAATAGAGAGGGCAACGGCGGGAGGAAGAAGTACAGTGAGTACAGAATCAAAAGGACGTAGAGCACAAGAAAAGAAACAGGCCGAAACTGAGAGAGAAATGGTATATTGGAGACGGTAGATATTGTTAGAAAGCACGCATAAGTATGAGGAAAGCAGGTTAAAGGAGCTAAGGTTAGCATTGACAGGGGAAGCATGGGATCAGAGAGGCGAAGATGAATAAGTGCTCTTGAAGGTAAATGATGAGTTAATGGCAGATACAGATCGAACAAGGGCAGAGGAGGCAGAACGAGAAGAGCAGCAACACCGGTGGGTACTGATGGGACACACAGGGAGCAGCATGGGAATGGCCGGTACACAGAAGACAGGGTCCGCGCTACAGAATGCAATAGGACGGGGAGACGCGAATGTGGCAATGTTTAAAAACATCAGTCTCAAAAGTGTAACGATACGTTACCCACTGCCGCGCAAAGTGACATTCTCCAATGGGTTCTGTAGAGAGGAAGATGAGGTTAGCAATGATGTAGGGATGCGAGGGCTAAGCAAACTTTACATTACACACACAGGCCTGGGAACGTCATGGGAGTGTAGGACACAAGATGAAAAGAGTGGAGGGCAGCAGACTAGCAAATCAACTGAGAACCCGGAAACAGCAGTGGCACCGCACACACCCTACACAAATAAGCTCTGAGGCCTCCCTGGGCGCAGAAGAGATGGGACAGCGGTAACACACAACCAGGGACACTCCTGTCAGTGAGTAGGACACACAGGAACATGGATGGTCCCACACCGGTCACATGATGTAGATATCACAAATATAAGAGCAGACGTGGAGGATGAGGGTGACACTATCGAGGTACAGCAGCATAAAAGGACACCTGGAGAATGGGCCGAGTATTCCCAAATGCCACTACTGGAGAGAGGGGGAGCAAGGACACAATATATACCCTGGAAACACATGGATAAAAATAGTTGTTTGCACATGGAAATTGGTCGTCGAATAGCACGTTAGAATGGCGTGAACGCATTCAGGGTGAGGTGCATAAAGAAAAACTAGACAATATTTTTGCAGAAGGCAGCATAATTCAGGTCTGCCTTACAAGATTATTGAATGCAGCCGATAAAAGTGCAGAGAAAGACTGTTTAATACGGCTATGCGGCAAAATATGGTTTATTTTAAATAAGTCCCTGCGAATGCAGGAGAATGATACTCAGCTAATTAACAGGTTAAAGACTGAATTAGATGGGGCAAGTAAAAATCAGGAAATGTTGAGAGCAGAATTGGATGTATGCCAAAAAGACATGCAATTAAAATGCAGAGACTTTGATACTCAGTTATCCAAAAGCAAGAAACAATTTGAGGATAGTGAGCAAGAATTGGTACACTTAAAAGCCTTAGTGGACCACATTAGACAGGATAAAGATGAGGTTGTTTCAGAAATGCAGATTTTACAAAAAGAACATTGTGAAAAAGAATGTGATCTCCAGAGTGCAGAACAAGAAATGATTAAAATGATTCAAGAAAGAGACAAGAGAAATAAAGAGTTGAATGTATGCCAAATGCAAATGTGCGACATGCAGGAGGTGATTAATAAGATGAGTGATGAAAACAACTATTTGCAAGATGAAGCCAACAGACTCCTTAAAAAGTGTAAGGACTTAGAACAGCAAATGTGCATTCCCAGGTCCCAGGAGAGGCGGCAGGGTACCACATTCAATGGAGTGGAGGTGAATTCTAGCTCTGCCCAAAGAGCTAGTGCTCCAGTGACTGGGCCGGTGACTGAACTTGGTTGCAGCGCCCTTGGGGGATTTGATACTCCCATTGGGGGCAGCCACCAATCTCATACACCTGAAAACAGGATTGAATCACAAAATAGTGGAATTCCATGCATTGCAACAAGTAGCCCCATAAAAATAATGAAATCCATTAAAGCCCTGATCAAACCATTTAAAAAGGGAGGTGAATGCTGCATTGAGGATCACTTAGAAGCGGTGCAGGACATTTTTAAAGCACTCCAGATACCTAAGGAACAGTACAGACAATATTTTCATTTAACTTTAGATGCCCCGACGGCCAGCATCATAAGGGGATTAAATGAACAGCAGAATATGACCTGGTTGGAGTTTGAAAAAGAAATTAGGCGTCATTTTTCTCCTTTTCAGTCATTGCAGGAGGCAAAGAAAGTCGCTTACACAATTACTGCTGGACCTAATACATCCCCTCGCCAATTTTTACAAGACTTAAAAAGAGCATTTTCTCGCTTTGATGGATCTTTTGACTCAAATTCCAATGAGTTTAAAACTGCATACTTCTATGGGCTACAGAAAGACATCATATCCCAATTGGTCCGTGAATTTGACCGTGACAAGTCCCTTGAATGGATTGTACATCAAAGCACAAAACTATATGAGGTACTCTATTGTCAGGGCAGAGAAAGTGATAAAATGAAAGATACTAGACCTATATCTAAAGAACCCTCAGCCACAGTAATGGAAATCAGGTCAGCCAAAATGTCCCTTGAGTCTGCTCAAAGCCAAGGTAAAAATAATGTGACACCTGAACAAAGGGGTAATCAACAAAGATCGCCATTTCCTGTACCAATGTTCCAATCACATGATCCTAGTAATAGAGAGAGCTACATCAGCCCTAGGTATTTAGGGGACAGACCCCGGGTAGGATATCGGCCTGATATGGCAGGTATGAACAATAACCAGAGACAAAATCAAGATCAAAGAAATGATGGTCCCTACCAGTCATTGGGGACACAGAGCAGATTTGATCCCAACACCATGATATATGGTAATCAGGATAGGCCCGATATGTGGATCGATTTACTGATAATGGAAATCAACCTAGGGGCCAGTACCCACAATCTGAGAGACAGGACATGAGGCAAAACGTGAACTACAATCCACGCCAGTACAATGATTCCCCACCAGGGGACTATAATCAAAGGATGGGTGCAACCCGCTCCCCTCCACAAATGAATCAAGAGTTCAGAAACCATCCCAACCGACATCATTCACCTGAGAGGTATCAGAATAGATCCAATCAGGGGGAAGACAACCAATATCGACCTAGACCACAGAAAGAGGATCCTAGAGAGATGGAAAGGGTCCAGTGCCTTGAGGCCCAAGTGAAAATGTTAGCTGAGCAAATAGGAAAGATCTGTACAGCGCAAAAACAACCTTCCAAAGAGGGGGCTGATGGCCATAGCAATGACCGGGGGGCTTCCGAAAAGTGACTAAGTACTCATGATAACTGCAGTGCCAAAGTGACAGATTGCTCTGATATAATTTTGCATAACGACTCTGAGATGCCTAATGGATTAAATGTGAAAGTGCCAGTAAATGAGCTTGTGACAGAAAGTGCAAACACTTCTAAAAAAGAGGTACGGTTTAATCTGGAGCTAAATAAAACAGTAAAGATGTGTACAAATGAAAAAGAAACATTAGGAATTCCAAAAGAACAAAAATGACTCATGCATGGGGAATACCAGTGGACAGGGAGTAAGTGGGGATGCTATAGCTCCTTCCCTGGGCAAGCAAAACAATGACCAAACACAGACAGAAAAAGGAAATACTCACAAGGAGGTTACAAGTCAATCACCTGAAGAATTCTTTGAGCCACATATTTTTGAAGAGGCTGAAAGGGCTGGTATCACACTAAATGATCACAAATGCACAGAATTAAAAAATGACAAATTGCTGAATGATGTTGTTAAACATGTTCAGTTAGAAGGTTGTAATGTGGTCTTTGATGTTACCCAGATGGATGGGCGAACAGTGGCCACACTCCAAAAAACCTCTGTTCATGGAGAAATGAATAAAGTCTCTCACGCAGAAATGGGTAAAAAGGAGGGAAAAATGTCTTTCCATTTACCAATGTGTTTAGCCAAAAGTGAAAAAGACCTGAGAAAGGTGAGCCCTGAAATCAGTAAGAATTCACATTTCTTATGTGTATTAGAGGAAGTTGAGGACATATATTAAGCACCCATCACTGTAGAAGAAAAATGCCACACCTTTGCTATGATTGACACTGGCGCACATGCCACAATTATGTCCAAGGAGCTGGTAAAGAGTATCAATGAAGGGAGACCCCCACGGAGTCAGATCACAGTGAAGGAAAATCAAGGCCCAGTGCATAACTTTAATGGGGAGGAGGTGCCCATCATAGGTGTAACTGAGGTTGACATAAAAATAGGAAAGCACAGAATGAAACAAGAGGTATTGATCACATCTATTTGTGAAATTCCATTTCTGATGGGGACAGACTGTCTGAAAAGATTGTCTCCTCTAATAGATGGGGTGAATGGAGTGCTGTGGTCCTTAACCAAAAAACCATTGAGGCCTAAGAAACTAAAATCACAAAACAGCAATATAAATGAATGTCACACCGTTGCCAAAACAAATGATGCTGTGGAGGTATATCTCCAGAATAGCTGCATACCTAGTGTCACTGTTATATTAATGTGTCAAGACAAAATGCAGAGCGACAATGAAAAACTACCTGTACAAATATACTTGGACCCAAGGAAAAATTGGCAGACTGCCATAAATGAGCACACATTACGTTTATATTTAAAAGAGAAAACATGCAAACAGAATATTGCTCCTAAAACAGATTCAGAAAAACACATTACCACTCTGGCAGAAATACACATGGAAGATGAGCAACCATGGGTTCATGTTGGTATAAATTACTATTTTAAAACAATAAAGGCCACTTTAGCGCTTGAACATGAAAGGAGTTTCATTAATGAGAAATTGTTGCAAAAAATAATGGAGAGGGAAGAAATCCCGAGATTTAGGATTAAAAACCAATATGTTTCTGGGTTGGACAGTCCAAACTTTGAAAACCGAATTGCAGGCAGATGCATGCTTAAAATTAGCATTGGGCAGAAAACAATTTACCATAATGTATGGATAGTGAGTCGAACACAAAATGAATTTTACATGGGCAATGACATCATGCACAGAATGTGTATGGTGTTAGATTTCCTTAATCAAAAAATATGGTCACGCCTAGGTGGTCCGGCACCTGAATTTGAAGACAAAAGAAGGGCTTATCATTGTGCACAACTGGTTCCTTATGCAATCGAATTACAAATGAGGAAAGATACTATTATTCCTGCATTTACAAAACAGTTTGCAATAACACTGAAATGCAAAAATGGACAGCAGATGAAAGGCTCTGATGCATTTGTATGCCTGAATGAATCCATAAAACAGCAAGGGCAGGATTATGAATACGTTCCATTGGTAGATATTGGTGAAGGATCTGTAAAAATTATGGTAAATAATAAAGGTTGTCAGGATATTCATTTAGAGGAAAACTCCCCATTAGGAATGGCCATACAAAAATCACATTATACGGCAGATTTAAATAACATGGTGATTGGAAATATTCCTGAAAAGTATGTAGATGCCAAGGGTGAGTTGCCAGAACACCTGGACTCTCAGCCCAAAGGAATATTTAAAATTCATTCTGTGTATCCTTATGATTCAAATGAGACAGTGTGCTGCCATCAATAGGATTGCATAATATTTAATTTAAATGAAAATGAAACAGAAAATCAGCCCATTGAAGTGGAAGCTGATATGCCAAAATATTTAAAAGTGGCAGCTTTACAAAAAGACACAGCCACACAGTTAGAGGAAAGCGCCGAGATTCCCTTACCAGAAGATTTTCCAGAATTTTCCAAAATGGTAGAAGAGCAGATCTCCCTAGTGAATGCGTGTGAAAGCAATGAAGATAGGGACAATCTGAGGGAGATATTTATGGAGTTTAAGGATGTATTTGCAAAAGATGCTTATGATTGTGGTTTAACTGATTTACATGAGGCCACACTACCAGAAGGGTGTAGCAGAAATCCAGTGTTTGTACGCCAGTATAGACTACCGCTGGCATGTTTAGAATCATTGGCAGAGATTATTAAAAATTTGGAATCGCGGGGAATCATCAGGCCCATTCATAGCACATCCAATACACCTATTTTAGGTGTGTTAAAGCCAAATGGTCAATGGCGGCTGTGTGCAGACTTGAGAGAGTTAAATAAAAGAGTACCAGTATCTAGATGGCCACTGCCATTCATTGATCAGGGCCTAGCTCAGATACATGGTTCAAATGTATTTACCACATTAGATCTCACCTCTGGATATTGGTGCGTGCCATTGGCAGAGGAGATACAACATTTATTTTCCTTTACATTTGACAGGACTCAATATGCCTGGCTTAGAGCTCCGTTCGGGTACATCAATAATGGGAGTGAATTTGGCATATTTTTGAGAAAGGCCATGCCGGATGCAGCAGAAAGAGGAACAATCGTTTAAGTAGACGATGTCCTGATAAAAAATAAAAGCCTGAAAAGCCATTTTGATGAAATAAGACATGTACTTGGCCAATTGCAGAAAGCAGGCGCCAAAGTATCTTTGCAAAAAGCACAATGGTGCAAGAAAAAAGTGAACTTTCTAGGGCATGAAGTGACTGAACATGGGCTAAATCCACAAAAGAAGAAAATAGAGGCCATACAAAGATTAAAAGATCCTAAAAATGTGAAAGGAGTAAAAAGTTTATTAGGGATGACAGGCTATAACAGAAAGTTCATTGAAAATTATGCAGAAATCACTCAACCATTGACTAAACTGCTTAAACTGAATACACCCTGGAAATGGGAAAAAGAGCAGTCTGATGCAGTGGCTAAATTAAAGGAATGTCTTGTAAAGGCACCATGTTTAGCATACCCCATAAAGGACAGGGATTTCTTTATAGAAATAGGTTTTTCTGAACATTGTATGTCAGCAGTGTTATCACAAAAACACGATTTGAATCACAAAACCATTGCATATGCAAGTAAGGCATTTTCCCAAGTTGAAATGAAATTTAATTTAATGAATGTGAAAAGGCCCTATTAACCACTGTGTGGGTGCTACAACATTTCCGCCCCATTGTTCAGGGAGAAAAGGTGATTATTGAAACAAATCACCAACCTTTGCAATTTTTAGAGAGTAAAAGAATTAGATCAGGTAATCTAGCGCAATCCAGAATCGCTTCATGGACGCTGGCATTACAAGGTTTTCCCGTAGAAGTGAGATATGGACAAAATAAAAAGAACCCAATTGCTCAAGGGTTAGCTGACTTACATGACTGTGCAGCTGAACAAATACCAAATGAAATGGAAGTGGAAACTAGTTTGCAGGAATTTGAACAATCACCACACAAAGCTTTTGATGAAAAAACATGCAAGGATTTGCCAACTGTATATGTGGATGGTTGTGCTTTTCACATTGAAAATGACAGTAATAAACAGTTAGTGGCAGGAATAGGAAATGTCTGGTTGAAATGTGAAGGTGTCCCGAGTATAGGAATGAGGATTGGAGATAGGAGCAGTCAGGTGGCGGAATTGGCAGCCATTTATAAAGCAATTGCTACTGCAGTTGATAAAACGTTCAGTGAAATTGTCCTGGTGACTGATTCTGACTATGCACGGAATAGCTTTGTGGAGTATTTGCCTGGTTGCAAAGCAAGGGGCATGGTTACATACAACAAAAAGCCACTTAAGCATGGAAAAATGATACAAGCTATAGACAAATTGGTGTCAGAGAATAAGTTAACAATATACTGGAGAAAAATTCGTGGGCATTTAAAAACACCAGGAGAGGATCAGGAGGAAAATGATGCAGTCACACGTTCTAAAGCACCAAAGGAGGTAGATCAACCGGTGGTGCAGTGGAGTCATGACACGCCAGACCAAGATTTGATTGAGGCACAAAAGAATGATCAAATTTTGGGAATCTATTATAATCATTTGATAGATCCCGAACAAAATTCTTTAACAGAAAATGATTGTATGGGAAAAGAAGAGTTGAGGGTGCTATTAAAGAACAAAACACGAATTAGATTACAGGATGGACTCATGATTAGAGAGTCCATAATAGGACAAATACAGTGGGTAGTACCCCTTTCATTCAGAGGACTAATGCTACACCATGCACATGATGCCATAACTGCAGGCCATAGAGGTTCACAAAAAACATTAGAAATACTAAAAGATTATGCTTACTGGCCACATATGTCCCAAGATGTGGAATTATATACTAGAGGATGTCTAGTATGCGCCCAATTTAAACCTGCTTCACCAATGCATAGAGCACCATTGATGAAAAGAGGCCTAACTCTCCCATGGTCAGATTTGCAAATAGACTATGTAGGTCCTTTAAAAAGGTCGAGCAGGGGACACCGTTATATTTTGAGTGTGGTATGTTTGATGTCGAAGTGGATTGAATGCATTCCTGCACCAGATTGTAGTGCGCAAACAGCAGCCACATTGCTGGTGAACCATGTGTTCTCAAGGTTTGGGTTGCCACAAAGAATTGAGTCAGACAGAGGAAGTCATTTCACAAGTACTCTAATGAGTAAGGTATGGCAAATACTAGGTGTGAAAAGGAAACTACATATCGCATATCGGGCGGCGTCTTCAGGTACAGTTGAAAGAAGCAATAGGTCTGTTGTGGATATTTTAAAGAAATTTGTGGCAGAAGCAGGTTCCAGCTGGGATTTACATTTACCGTTGGTTTTTATGGCAATCAGATCAACTCCTGCCAAAGCAACAGGTGTTAGCCCCCATGAGGTCTTGACAGGTAGGAAAATGGTGTTACCACAACACCTACTATACAGAACACATGAGCAGACACTTGTGAGTGCATCCACAGTTCATGAATATATTGATGAACTGATGAGGCATTTGCAACATGCATTTGCTTTTGTGCAGAGAAATCTGGAAAGAGCTGCTGACAGTGCAAAGTCTTATTATGACAAAAAGACATCAGTAAAGGAATACAGTGTAGGGGATCAGGTGTACAAGTTTCATTTTGGAAAAAGTAAACAGAAAAATTCTAAATTTCTAGCAGCCTGGCAGGGGCCATTTCGAATTATAGATAAGGTCTCTCCTGTAGTTTATAAAATTTTGAAAAATGAAGGTGAAACGGCAATAGAGCAGTTTGTCCATGTAAATCAAATCAAACCATGCCATCCCAGACATGAGATCAATCAGCTTGAGCATGTAGAAACAGATAAAGTCCCTTGAACACAAAAAGAGAAAATAAATGGGTACAATCAGGAGGCAGTGACAAAGAAGTTAAAGAGTTGATTGTTATAATGGCACATAAACACTGTAATATATAAAAAAAATATATAATATAAAATAAATAAATAAATAAATACATATATATAATGGAAGCTCATGGTTGGTGTGCAGAGAGAAAATGTATTAAATATTGAATGCTGTTTTATATGTACTTGTTTTCTTTTAACTTGTGTTTAATTTCAGAAAAAAAAAAAAAAAAAAAAAAAAAAAAACGAAATATTTTACCAAGCATGTTTTATTTTTGGCAAAAGGGTGAAGTTAGTATTGTGCTATGTACTTAATTTGTGTATTTTCTATTTGATTTAGAAAATTAACATTATTTGGTCGGAGGTTCCGGGATCAGAGCCCACGGGAGACGATGGAGTCCTGGAGCCCACGGGGACGGATTCCGGGAAAGTCCCAAAGAGGGGTGAAGACCAAGGCTGCAAAGCGATCAGCATTGAAGATGATACCGATGATATGGTTAATGATGATGATATTTGGAGGGATCTTCAAGAATTCAGAAGCACAGTTCGTCATTGAACCTGGACTAGCATCTGGTATCGCGGTGGAAGAGGCACCAGGATTCATCATCAGTGATAGAAGGATGATTTTCCAAAATATATACATACCATTGAATCCTGAGTTTTTGATTGAAAAACACTTGAACAATACCGGAATTAAGATTGAACAGACTAAAGAGTGGCTGGAAATAAGAAAAGAGGATACTAAGCAGTCAATAAGAGATATATTAATGCAATTGGAAAAAACATTCGAGAATTCAGCAGACATTAAGAAGAAGAGAGGAAAGAGAGGTGCGGTGATGCTCGCGATATCATTGGTAATGTCTATAGTTGGAGCCATAATAGGTACCACAATATCAACAGCCAATTCTATTTCGGTAGGAACACTGAGTACTAAAGCGCAACAACTGAGTATTGACCTAGAAATAATACAAAAACATTAGATGGAATTAGAGGGGGACTGGATGAACAAGTAAGATTCATAAATGAAACTGCAATCATTCTAAATGAACAAGCGGATGTAATGCAACGGGCGACTAAAATAATACTTAAGCATGACAGAACTTTAAATGAAATATTGAACATAATGAGTCCTGTTGATAGACTATTAACGAATTATATGACAGAAGTTCAAACTGCAGTTTCACAATTGATTCAAGGACATATCCCCTTGTATTTTGTTTCGCAGGATATTATTCGTCAAATGATAGAAATATTGACCAGGAGGGAAATTGATATAATACAGGTAAAAATTGCATTCGAAATGGGTAATGCAATGCCGTTATATGTGGACTTGGAAAGACTAGAGATCGGATTTTTGCTATGCATCCCATATGTAGCCCCTGAACTTATTTATCAAACGAAGTGGGTACACAACGTGGGATTTTGGCAAGAGGACAAATTTATTAAGATTAAGACTCCAGAAGTGGTGGCATTTCAGTCATGGGAACCTGAAGTTTATTTAATACCAAACCTGGAAACATGTGTAAAGTTTAAAGAACAAAATTATATGTGTCCAGGTAAACCGTTTGTTCCTGATGCCACAGATGCTATTTGTGGTTTGAAATCTGACCCAAGTATTTCAGAGGGATGTGAAGTGATTATTAGCAATATGGGGAGTGAAGAAATGGCACAGGCTAAGATGGTCAGAGGTAAATGGTTGATCAGCACCTGTTTAAAGAACATGACGGTAGTGCATTTAAACCATGGAACATACGTGGTTAAACAGGTGAAATATAATGTTTTTTATTTACAGGTTCCAAAGGATACAATTGTGTCAATTAGGGGGTTAACATTGTTTCATGTAACAAATGATGTTTGGGAAAGCCAAGTGGAAAATATCGATTTTTTTCAAAGGGATACTTTTCCAATAGTTCCGGATGTGGAATATTTATTGAATCACAAAGAAAGACATGTTATAAAAATGAATTTGAGAAAAAACAATATTACAATTAGTAATCTGGGGATAATAGAAGTGGAAAGATTTAATTGGGTAACCTGGGGGGAACGCTCAATAGTGGGTTTGGCTGTCCTGGTGCTAATCATGGGTGGATGGTTGATTGTGCTATCAGTAAAAATGAAAATGTTACTGATTTTACTAGCTACGTCAGGAAGAGAAAGATATCCCAATACACATGCATTTTAAAAGAAAAAAAAGAACAAGTTGTTTTTAGGAATTTGCTTGGATTGTAGCCAAGTTCTAAAAACAAAAGGAGGGTATGTAAGGATATTTGGTGTGTTACAGCACAGAGTACAGCACTACTGCACAGGTAGCAATGCAGCACCACCACATGGGTGTGGTGCATTGCTATATGTGTTACCAGATTAACATGGACATATAAGTAAATACAGGCTATTCAGTCAAAAACGATTTTAACATATAAGATGCAAATCTATTTTTACAGTTAAAAGCACACGTGCACATTCAAAAATGCACACTATTTTTCACCTGAAATGCCTATGGTGCAAGAGACACATTTGAAAATTAATAACTAAAATTATTAATAACTAACCTGACTAATAAAACTGCATTTAACATAACCCACTAATAAAAATGTGTCTCCACTGCAGAAATAGGCCTACTCTGAAAGTGAACTTTTAAACGCACATTCATTTTTTTTTCTTTTTCTCTGCTGCTCTGTCCACATAACTACAAGAAGCCAAGGGCGCGAAGGTACAGGAAATCAGTTGGTTACAAATGGTTACTGTAAAAAGGAGCCATTGTGTAGAGAGGGAGGAGATGGCATGATTAATTTCTGATTGGAGCAGCGTCATAGCAAGTATCATGCTAAAGGCAGTGATGAGGGTTTTGCTGGGGGGAATTTGAAGAGAGGGGGAGGACAGTCGGGATTTGGAGAGCTGGGAGAAGGACCTGTTTTACTGGCTGGAGCATTTCTGCTGCAAAAACTGAGAGTTCCAGGCAATAACCCCGGTTTGAGAACGAAAGACGCTTGTTTTCACCGGGGTTAATCTTCAAGGGAGCCACATTCAGAAAGAGAACAGCTGAAGAAAACTCAGGCTGAACAGATAAGGTAATTACAGAAGTGTGGGGGCTGAGTGTGTACGAGAATATTCAGTCAGTGTAGGAAAGGAGATTCCTGTGCTTTAATCACATGTTAATGTTGCAAATTGAGTTCTTGTCTCCGCCACTCTCTTTTCAGTGTATCACAGACAATGCTGTTACTGTGCTATTTTATTTATTTCTGTAAAGAGTGAGATCGTGTTTAAATGCAACTTTTATAATACACAAAAATATTTGAAAGCAGACGGGTGGTGTGTTTTATATTTACCAAAGCAGTGCTGATGATGTGGGGAGATGTTTAGACAGTGCAATTGTCATTTTCAAGGTAGCTAAACATCAAATTTGGTTGCAGCCGTGTGCACAATGTAATTCAGTATGAGCAGTTATAACTAACTGTGTGTGTTGTAGTTTGTCGGAGGTCTATGAGTCGGCAAAAAGGGAGGTCCGGGACATAGTTCACTACCGTATATAAGATAGTGAAAATACCACATGATAGCTCGCTGCCGTAGATAAGACAGAGAGAAATTGCCCATGGTGGCACACTAAAAATGAAAATGTGGTGTTCCAGAAATGCAAGCCTGAGGTCTCTCTAGTGATTACACGAAAAATCTAAGCAAAAATAAGGGATTCTGGATATTGGAGCCACAAATAAAACAAGGGAATTATGCTCACCAAAATACCACCAACCACGCATACCAACCACGCATACCAAATACGCATGTCTGGGTGCTGAAACAATGCATGTCCACTGTATTATTGTTGTACATGGCCCAATCTGAATACAAGGAGTGATTGTTGCTGTTATTTTTCGGCGGTAAGAAAATACCGTCAGGCCCCAAATCTCCACAAAATACCCTACAATATATAAAATAGAGAAGCAGACAGCGGGGCACAGGCTGGCAGTGGAGGACATGAAGGGGCTACTGGTATCAATATTGGGTGCTACTGCAGATGACATCTGGTAGAGGACAGGGTTCCCAGGAGTGACAACACGAAACACAGCACATGATGGGTCCCCATTCGAGAACTGCAGGCATGCGGTGTGGCAAGCACTGCAAACACAGTACCCCAACACGTCAGACATAGGGGCAATTACGTCATGCAAGATGCGTGACAACGAGGACCCTGTTAACTACATTCAAGAGGTTCAAGAGCTCAGGCGCCTCAAAACTCGAGAGCCGTGGGACAAAAGGATAGCTATCTTCTACCATATCTTAATACAAGGGCTGACGGAACCGGTGCAGAGGCAACTGAAGAAGTTAGTGGGAATGGAGGTTAAGGCTTGGCCAGAAATACAACTAACCATAGTGCACCATTGTAGGTTATGGCAGGAAAAGAGGAAACAGAAGGCGGAGGATAGAAAAGCGGACAAAGCTAAACTAGTGCAGAAGAAATTGTTGAAATATGCCTTAGAGGGAGCAGTAATCACCAGCCCTGCTCCGCCAACTCAAGTAGCAGTGTCCCAACCCCAGCCACAACCCCAACAGCTCCAACAACAACCACCCCAGCAGTTGCCAACACAACAGTACCAACAACAAATTTGGGGATACATGGACATGGGCATGTACCAACAGAATTTCAGGGGATGGGCAGGATTTATAAGGGGACGGGGCTACGGGCCAAAAGCACATCATCCCGGAGGAGGATTCAGGGGCTACCAACAACAGGGATTGCAGGTCGAAGAGGAAGGAGGAGGAGGATTCCCATGGCAGGCACGGGAACCACCCCAGTGCTGGACGTGCAGACTGGTAGGTCACATCTCCCGCACATGCAGATACAGAGCCGCACAGCAAGGGTGGGGTGAGCAAGGGCGACAAAGCTACCAGGGGGCACCAAAACGGGTACTATCAACAGGCAGGACAACCGCCCATGGGACAACAGCAAGGTATACCGCAGTCACCAGCACAGCAACAAACAACACAAGGAATGTCACAACCACAACAGCAACCGCAGCAATAACATGCACAGACAGCACAACAGTTGACACAACTGCAAGACGGCGCACACCAACCAATGGACACAGCAGTGACGGTGCCAATAACAAGGATAGGAGGAGTGACAACAATGGGACACAACCCTTACACTGGCAACAGACAAGCCCTGTACCCGCAATAGGACAGCCCACAGACTACCTTGTTGTGGCCCATCCTATTGGTAACACCTAATCCAGCTGCGGAGGAACCTCGCATAAAGGTGGCGATAGGTGTCAAGACTTTTTCCTTTCTGGTAGAGACGTGAGCTACTAGGTCATGTATATGGGAGGGGAAATACAATTTGTCATGCTATGATGCCATGAACACTCGAGGATTTTCTGGGGCCAAGAGGTGGTTACATTCACTGATAACATCCCCTTATCTATCGAGGATCATGACATCTCACTACCTCTATTGTACTCCAAACATGCACCTGTAAACATTTTGGGGCACGGCATAATGAGTAGGTTGAACATGACTATCTCGTTCACAGATAAGGGTATAATATGCTCCACCCCAGGCATACACATGCTTACGGCATAGCAAATACTCCAGGCATACTGCAGCAAGAGTGTACAGAGAGGGGAACCTCTAGACCCCGAGGTATTTCAATACAGAACAGACATGGCCTTAGTATGGCTACCAGGGATTGCAGGGAAGGTGTGGAGAAGACACGGTGAAAACCTCTTAAGACCAGAGATGCCAACAGATGAGAAAGAAGGGACCATTGTGTCTATAGACATAGAAAGAATAGTAGCACAAGAGGATTGGGTCACAGTACACACTCTAGACGATGAAGGGAAGGCATGGAGGGCAGTAATAGCACTAGCAGAAGGGTGCAGATTGACGCAAGTGTCTGATGAGGAACCTTTCTCACAAGAGCCGGGTACAATCGAGATGATGTTGGGAATGAGTGTATATTTCTGGTTATGATTAACATACAGAGAGGTGGCCCAAAAGATGGCGATGGCATTAGAAGCACCTCTGCTGCAACCACCCCCTTTGGCGAGGAGGACTTAGCAAAAGTACCAGCGTCACTATGGACAACGAGTCCGTATGATGTAGGATGCATCAAAAGCATATGAGGGTGAAAATAAAGCTAATGAAAGGAGCCATACTACCCAGAGTCAAGCAATACCCACTGTTGATAGAAGCCGATGAGGGCATTTATGAAACGATAAGCACCCTTATAGAACAAGGTATCCTAGTACCATCAGAATCCCCCTGCAACACTGCAGTGTATTCCATCTGCAAGGCCAACGGGGGATCATGGCATTTTATACAAGATCTGAGACTCCTCAATAACATTGTAGAGGCAGAATACCCAGTAGCGGCTAACCCAGCTACAATACAATGTGGCATCCCAGCTGAAGCAACACGGTTCACCGTGATCAATCTCAAAAATGCCCTTTTCTCCATACCGCTACACTCAGATTCGTAAGAACTGACACATTTTATGTACCGTAACACAAAGTGGAAACACACCAGATTGGCCCAAGGGTATTGAGAATCACTGTCTATCTTTAACAGAGTAATACAGCTGGACCTAAGCAATATTGAAACAGAGAGTATGACACTACAATATGTAGATGATATACTCATTTGTAGTACCACAGAAGATGAGTGCAGGAAGGACTCAGTTAAAATGCTCACTGTATTGGCAGAGAAAGGATACAGTGTAGACAAAGAAACATTGCAATACTGCCAGGAGGAAGTTTTGTACATAGGCCAATTGAAATCACACAAGGGCAGACACATAGCACCACCGAGAGCACAAACAATATTAAATACACAACAGCTACAGACGATAAGAGAACTACAACATTTCCTCGGTCTATGCAACTACTGCAGGGTATGGGTGTTTGATTACAGCACATCCACGGGTCTTTTGCTTACAGCTGTCAGGGAAGCATAAAGGGGAGTGAAGAAGCTGAGGTGGACATGGGAAATGACAGATGCATTTAATGAATTAAAGGAAGCAATATCAACAGCACCAGTCCTGGGTACCCTTGAGTATAAGAAAGAGTTTCTATATTCTCAAACTAAGGATGGTAATGAAAGCAGTACTGACACAAAAAACAAGCTTCGGCCTCAAACCAATTGTGTAATACAGTGTAATACAGTGGGCAACTATACCCAGTAATGACAGGGCATTTTCTGTGCGAGCAACATTTGGCTGCTGCAGCTTTCGCTGTAGAAAAAGCATCATCAATAACGATGAGATGTTCCACAATACTTTATGTGGAGCACACCTTCTTCGCACACTGGCAAGCAGTGTGAGACCAACAGGGTATGAAATCATCCTCTCACGCCCGAACTAAAAATAGTAAGATGCAGGAATGTTAACCCAGCGCAATTCTTGGCAGAAGAGGTTGAAGAAGGAGAATATGTCCATGATTATACAAAAGCTATTGAATACTACTCAGAAACATGTAAAGTCGAGGAAGATGCACTTGAGGGGGTATATGTACTACATATATATATATATACAGCCATCGAAGACAATACCCCCACAGCAAAATACAAATTAAATTGAAGTAATTCAGCCTCTCCAGCATTCTCCACCCATGTGACCCAGCCGACCTCACACAACGCCAAGCTCTGTAAGCTGGGAAGATGCAGCCGTCTCACCTCTGAGACCACGATGTGCAACAATATTGCAACAATCCATCTACAGCATGCTCTGGGACTGGGCTGCTCTCATGGCAGTAGTAAGACTCCCTATTGTTACACACTGTCACATAGTCACACCTCACTGGTACACATTGTATAAAGGCAGGTGTATCGTGGCTGGGAACAATGGTGATCCCATGCTTGGGGGGGCCGCGGCCTGACCAATCAGGACACTGGGGGACAGGGCTGATGGCTGGACTCCTCAGCCAATCATCATGATTTCTATTGTAACATTTTTCAAGTAGCAATTTCTAGGGATGACCTAAGATCACCACCTGACCCAGTGGCCGCCAACAATCATGCGTCCTATATGTCTCTATACTGGACCTACCACATCGGGAACCAACCCAGAGTGGCATTGGGTTTTGGTAAGTGATGAAGATTGTGAGTCACAACTGCTCAAAAGGGGCCTGCGAGCCCAAAAAGGATGAGATGTACCTGGACTGGATTGTTTTTCATGCATGTTATCCCTGCCTGTTTGATCTAATAAACTGCAATACTCCTTGCTCCGTGTGTGGACCTCAACTTCTTTTGGACCTGGAAGGAGTTAGGGCCTTCCGTGAGCTGGAGGTCTGCAGACCCTTGGTATGGCTCTGCCGACCCCAGAATCTACCCTAACACTCTATGACCTCCCCTTGGTCCTGTTACAATTCTGTGTAGTCCAAAAAAGGAAAAGTCACACAACTTTCCGTCATGACTTTCCCAAAAATGTTTGGCCATGTGGTATATGACATCTTTGTTTTTAATGGCCCTCACATGCTGTAAAATCCGTATTTTCAATTTGAATTATGTACTCCCCACGTACCATTTGTTGCACGTGCATCTTAATATGTATACAGCATAATCTGACTCACACGTGATCCTACTTGTAATATCTATAATGGTATTTAAAATGGGGTGTTGGTATGTGGTACAGTCATGTGCAAATGTGCAAGTTTTGCATTTAGTCCAACCATGTGGTTTTCATATTAGGAGTTTCATTTGCCATAAAACTTCTAACCAGACAATCTTTTATGGATTTATATTTGTAGAAACTGAAGTTGGGACGTATACCCAAAGTGTGATTCAAATCGGCATCCACCATCAATACCTTCCAGTGTCTCTCGAGAATGGTTTTTGCTGTCAACGCTGATGTTCCATAGGTCAATACAAGGAGGGTTACATCATTTTCCTTTTGAGTACCTCCTGTGTTTATCTTCTCTAGCAGCAGTGTTGACCTATCACACATGCATGCTTTAATATATGCTTGCTCAATGATTCTTTTAGGGTAAGACTGTTGTTGAAAACCCCATGTTGTGATCTGACTTTCTTTATCATATGTTTCAATACTGGAGCAGTTTCTACGTAACTGGATAAATTCCCCATATGGGATGCTCCAAATCAGATTCTTTGAATGTGCGTTTTTTCGCATGTAGGGGGATGTTGACTCCTGTAGGTTTCCGAAAACAGATAACTTTTTAGTTGTTAATTTTCTACAAAGACTGTTACATCAAGAAAGATTACTTTCTTATGACTGTGTGTTTCTGTACATTTTAAATTGTAGTTGTTGTTTAAATTTCGGACACAGTCTGTCCATTCTTCCTGACTCCCCCTCCATATAATGAAGAGGTTGTCAATGTAACAAGACCACATTACAATCTTGCTTGTGTACACTTCATTTTCTTCTTTCCATACTTCAAACATTTCCCAGTATCCCATTATAAGGTTTGCGTAAATGGGGCATGGTGTCCGTGGCCGTGCCTTGTTTTTGTTTATAGTACTCTTTATCTTTATTAAATAAGAACACATTGTTTGTAAGGCATAGTTTGATCGTGGCCAAAATCATTTCAGTATGTCTGAAATAGTTGAGGGATCTGGTGTTTAGGAAATATTCACAAGCCTTTATGCCACAATCATGCTGTATGGACGTGTATAAAGAAACTACATCCATAGTAGCAAGAACATATTCGGGTTCACATGGTAATTCATCTATTTTTAATAATAAATCCTTTGTGTCTTTGAGATAGGAAGGCAAAGACGATATGGAAGGAAACAGTTTCTCATCAATATACTTTGACATATTTTCAAGGAGCGGTCCCACTAGAGTGACTATGGATCTGCCCGGGGGGTTGTTAATATTTTTATTCAATTTAGGCAAAAAATACACTGTGGGGATAGTTGAATGAGGTTTATAAAGAAATTTCAAATCTTGTTCTTCCAACATTCCTTTATTTTTGTTCCAATCTAGTAAGAATTCTTGCACTTTTATTTCCAATTCTTTCATGGGAGTATTTGTTAATTTCTCATAATAGGCTTTGTCATTTAGTTGTCTACTGGCCTCATGGATATAATTGTCCCTATTCATCAGCACAATGTTTCGTCCCTTGTCTGAGAGTTTGATTATGCACTGTGACAATTGACTTAGTTCCTTTGGGGCATTTTTATGTTTATTTGACAAGTTGGATTTAAAGTCTTTGTGCGGCTTTCTTCGAATCGTCTTCACATCTTCTATGACAAGGTTTCGGAAGGCTTCAATTGAAATACCTGCCAGCATCAGAGGATAAAATTTTGATTTAGATTTCAATTTGCTTTTTTTTATACCATTCAGTATTTATGTCAAAATCCCCCAAATCGACCTCTATATTCTCTGAGGTTACCCCACCATCTTCTTGCAGATGTATCAAGGTAGAAAGTGTGTTGCGGTCCTCTATAGTTGCTTCGGTTTTAACATCTTGTACTACTCTAGGGCATCCTTTATAGGAATTGATCGCAAAGAATGTTTTGTATCTAAATTTTCAGACATACTTATCGAAATCTAGCCGTGTTTGTATATAATCAACACTTGATGCTCGATATAAATGTAATCCTAGGCTGAGGAGCTGTTGTTGATCATCCGTTAATGTGTGATTAGATAGATTAAAAACTGTCATCATGGAACTCTCTCATAATACATCTTTTTTTTTTTCTCCAGAGTGCAGCGACCACAATGAGGCATTTTTTGTAAAGCTGCTTGCCCCTCTGCCCCTCCTTGGTTTTTTCAGCCTCCTCGTCCTTGTCCACATGTATGATTTCCCCCTCTTCTTTGTTTGCCCATTCTTCTGTCTTGGCATAGAAGACACATTTCTTCTAAAAAATGTAGTCAAACAGTTGGCTCCTCAATCTCACTCACTGTTATTTCTGATTCTGAAATAGAAGGTTATTCACTAAGAGCATATTCAGTGTTTGTAGAGATTGCTGGTTTTCCTACTTTCGTTTGTGCTCTCAGGTGATCAAACCGTCTAGCAAAAGTATATATCACCCATTCTCATAGACTTTCTTATCACTCAAAAATGTATGCCATTTTCTTTGCTTTATTTCTTCTTCAAAGATCTTTTTAATTTTTGTCCTTCATCACTCAACTTAAATTTTTCCAATTTGTCTTCAATTTCCGTCATTTTTGTTAGTTTTTTTCTTCTGTCACTTTCAGCGAATTTAATGAGTATTTTTAAGAGATTATTTGAACAGTGATTCAAGGCTGTTCCCCATTGTTCCAACATTTCTGGTTCCTGTTCTTCGAAAAATGGTGTGGTGAGAATCTGCAAACCTCTGGGAAACGTAATTTTGAAGGGAGTGTTCCTCCCACCATTTACTGACTTCTCTTTTCTGCAGCTTTTCAAACTCCCGTAACAATGTAATTTCATTATTTTCAGTTGTAGATGTAGCGTTTGGTTTCTTTGTACTTGTGTTGTTCTTCAAAGTTTTATTAAACAGGATATGAGCTTGCTCTTTCCTTACTGCCTCCCTTCTCGCTTGGGAGCTCATTCTTAATAGAAAGTATAATATTGTGGCTTGATTCACTGTTGTGCAGCACAATATAATACACTCCTCTATGCAAAACTGGTTTTCAATTTTTACTGCTGTATTATGTTCCTCCTCATGCTGTCCGATATATGTTTAGGACTTATGCTCCAATATCTGGGACTGTAAAGAAATGATTGCTTGATTCATCTCCATATACATTAGCATTCTTATATCTTCTTAAAGTACTTTCCAAATAAGTTGATGTGACCACATAGTACACATACATGGGGCAATACACAGCCCTCAAACACACAATGAATTTGTGCACATGATAATCAGCTCTAATATTATTGTCATTTTTTGGTGCTGTCGTTTCTTTCTTCCTGACTTTAGTGTCCCTGTATGTGGCTCTAATTTGTATGCATTCTGGGGTTTAGATGTATTTTTTGTACTAACACAAGTATGTCATACGTTTGAAATGTTTAGCTATTTATTCCATGTTTAACGTTATGCAAAACTTTGCTAAGGTAGAAATTATTATTTAACTATTAGCAATTACCAGATTAAAAAGATTGTACTTTTTTAGTGCATGCTGCATCCATTGCCTATGTGTATGTATGATTAGGTTCCTATATTAACAACAACACTGGAATATAATATTTTCTTTAGATGAGAACATTCTTTAATACATTAAGTAGATCTCCTGATCACCCTTGACATCTTGTTATTAACATTATAAATACTACCCCTTGTAGGGACTGTTCATGAAACATTTTCTATATGTGATGTTATCAGTGATGTCATCAATGACATTTGTGATGTGATCTTTCATGTACTGGGTGTTTATCTTAGCAGTGCACAGTGGTGGTGTGAGTTATGGTTGCTTAGCTCACCATAACTGGGGAATTTCTGTTTTTTTTTGTTTTACTTGTAACCATAACATCCCTAAAACAACGTTTTTTCAGTGAATTTCTTGGGTTTTTTCCAGTGCACCCTAATTTGCTATAACTTAGTAATATCATACTTACCCCAATATAGCAAAATTCTTCTCCAGTTTATAGAGCTTCACCTTAAAACTCCCATTCCCCACCTTCTAGCATAATTTGTAACTCTTATATACACTTTTTGCAACTTGTTCCACTATTTTTGTGTTCGTCGACGTACCCGTCCGCACTTTGCGAACCGGTCCGTACTTCGAGAACAGTTCAGAACTGCATTTATCAGCTGAACTAGGCACTTTGAAGCTCAAAATCTACCCTTGCACAGCTCCTAAACCTATTCTTACTCATTTTCCATTAACAATCTAGCACAGAGCACATACTTGGGAGAATATTAGGAAAACTGCCATTTATCTTAAAAATGACATTAGTTATTGCCATCTCTCCTCCCCAAGAGCCACCACCAGCTGGAGGACCTACACAAAGAAAGAAGCAAAACACTTCAAAAGACAATCAAGAAGACCAGGGAGATGAGGTAGAAAAAGGTGCCTACCTCTAGCACCCAGAGAGAATCATGGGTATGGCAGTTCTTTCCCACTGTTGGAAATGTACCAAAAGCTAAAGCTACCACTCAGCCGCGGACAAACTGGGCAGTACTCCTATGGGAGCTCCTCCATGCACTGTCACACCAAATGAAACTACTGCAATGCTCTCAGAAAGGCTGTTCCTTTCTCAGGACATAGTAGGCTGTCTTCCTCTATCTCATCTTCCTTAACCAATGCTTCAACCACACAGCCTACTTCTGTAGGACACAAAATCCCACCTGCTACCATGCAAGCAATAAAAGAGGCTGTTGATGTTTTCAAAAACAGCAGTACTCTGTATTTACTGCAACACGTCACTATGCAGGGGGTAGCAATTTCAAAGTGCTTTTGAAGCTGTAATCAAGGAGCGTGAGAAACAATGCTCTCTACCTTAGATTTAACACACGCGCAACATCTTCCCTGTCCACCTGACCCTCCATATGTGTGGTTGGTGCCCCTGCCCTCATCTCCCTCCACACCTTACTTTCTGGCCTCTCCAGCAAAAAATAAAAAACATACAAAAAAAAATCGAACTAAAAATAAGCTTATATACTCCATCTACTTTACAATTTTCGGTAACGTAGTTAGATTCAAAAAGACATTTGCATTAGCATTTTCTACTATGCTAATGGAAATAATATACAATTGTATACTAGAGAAAAAGAAAAAACACAAAAACAAATTTGTGTCTGAAATTATTCTCTCTAGCATACAATAAAAACCATAATCCATTGCTGTGTGTAACTATCCAAAGTCTCTGCATTCCCCTGTCTAGTCTGTGCCGTATTAGAAAACTCAGATTGCACATATACAGCATCACACAAAACAGCCCATCTACTCTTTTTACTGTTTTGTTTGTAACACTCCCTCATTGCTGTTTTGAACCAATCACACATATATCCACCAATCACTTTAAAAAATTCTACATATAGCCTGTAAACATGTTAAACGTCCACCCACTAACTGCCACTTAACAATCTTCTGCAAATCTTTTTCATCTACATTTCCCATACTTATACCAAATAATTGTACACAGTGCTCATATAAAAATGCCCATATGCATTTTGCAGTGACAGAAGTGCATACATACACTTGGGCAGTACAGATGGACAAGTGCTCATGGGAGGCCAGGAGGGAAGTGCCAAAGGATCCCAAGGTGGGAGGCCACTAGCTAACTGCTGGGGCAGAGGAGTCTCAAGGGTGGGATACATCTTAACCATAACGTCTCTTTAACAAATAAGTGAAAATGTTTCATAATCTTACATCACTTTTTCATTATTATTTATTAATAATTCCTCTTTTAACATATATAAAACAACTATAAACCTCTCTTACCCCAATAGGCAAATCAGAGTAGACATTTATCCTTGCTGAAGGCCAGGCCCTCTGCTCATGGCAGAAAAGTTATATCACAATTTTTTGTACTTACGTTTCGACAATTTAAAAAAAGTAAAACACAGGACAGATTTCCAAAAGCATCCTTTCAGGTCCTTGCTGATGCTACTCGCACAACTTTGCTGCAATCCCGTCCAGCATGGAAGTCGCAAGCAGAATTTTTTCCCATTTAAACCTACAGCTTCAGCCATGCCACATACCCCAATAAGTAAATCAAAGTAAGCATTCCGCCTTGCCGAAGGCCATACCCATTATCCTTGCACAAACTAATATCACAATGTTTTGTGCCACTGCCGCTGCCCACAGCTGAACAGTTATATCACTATTGTTTGTACTGTTTCCCCACTTTAAACAAAATAAAACACAAGACAGATTTGCAAAGGCATCCTTTCAGGTCCTTGCTGATGCTCCTCATGCAGGTGTGCTTCAATCCCATCCAGCACTCCGAATTTCATCTGTAAGCAGACTTTTTTTTGCTATTTCAACCCTGAGATTCAGCAATGCTGTGTGTCTCCATACGTAACTCAGAGTAAGCATTCGTCCTTGCCGATGGTCAGACCCATTGTCCATGCACCAAACTTATATCACCATTATTTGTGATTACATTTGGACACAAAAGAGATTTTCAGAACCGTGCTTTCAGGTCCTTACTGATGCTACTCGTGTGGGTTTTTTGGCATTCAGCACAGCACTTCAAGCAAAACATTTCTTCCCATTCAAACCTAGGGTTTGGCCATGCTGCATGCCCCAATACTCATATCACACTGCATGATTATCAAGTAATTGCAGGGCGGTAGAATGGGTAGATCACTGCAATTCATCTAGTACTTTAAACAGGTTACCCTGCTGCTGAAGATGGGGTTCTTTTGTGAAGGTGGCCTCCCTTCTTAAGTGTTAAGTTTCAAATAGGAGAGTGAGCCCTGTTCACCTCAGCGCTGGGTATTCAATAAGTAAGTGTTGTCATAATGAAGCAGTCTTCAAAAACATTCTTGATGCTACATTTATTGTTAAACTCAGCCGACACGTAATTTGACAGCCTAGTGACTTTCTTAAGACATATAGATTGTGGGCCAGTCATCGCTGTGAGGTTGTGGAAATGAGTCCAGCATTCAATCCCAATATCTTGTCCCACTATGGTCGCAAATAACAGAGGGCAATCATTTCTAGGGGTGGCCTGGTGACCACATCGGCATGCTTGTTAATTATCTGCTGATTAGCATTGTCTCAGAGTTTATGCAGCGATAGTCACAGCGAATCTGTTCATACTATCCTGTACAGCACTTCTGGTTGTAGCCACAGGAAGAATTTTAGCCCCAGGCAGAATTTATTTTCCCATTCAAACCAATCCTGATATTGAAAAACTTCATCACACATTTGCAAAACCCTGCTTTCAAGTCTTGCATATGCTCCTTGCACCACTTTCCTGCAAATCCATCCGTTTTATTTTTTGAAAAGTGCCAAAATATACATACATAATATAGTCATATAACTTTGCTCACAGTTGACAAAATCCATTCAGACTTTGCAGAAAAATACAATGTTCAGTCTATAAACTTTGTAAACTCTTTTGTGCACATTCGTCAAACAGTTACAAAGTTATCATCCATCTAAAAATGCTGAAACTCCTGTTCTATTTTTGCCCCATCTTCACAAAATCCCACCAACTCTTTCGAAAACATTCAAATCTGGGTCTTAAAACTTTTTGTAAATTTGTGTGCAGATTTGTGAAATGGCACCAATATTATAAGCCTTCAAAATATTTTGGGACACCCCTTTAATTTGGTTCCCTCTTGGCAAAACAGCACCAAACATTCAAGGTTACGTCTAGAATAATATCAAAACATTTCATACAGTTTCATTGAGAGGCACCAAAGTTAAATGCCATCTTAAAACTGCTTTTCACCAAGCCTGTAATTCAAAAATATGTATGAGATAGTTTGATTAGTTTGACAAGCGCAAAGTTGTATTTTTTAATTTGTTTTGGCCGTGATGTTTGCATACAGTGGGCCCTGTCCACCAATCCAACATGGGAGGTGTTTAAAAAAATATGACCAGCCAATCAGCGGGCGCGTCTGAGTCCGCGGACATCACGCTACACTCTGGGAAAATAGGAGGCCTGGCCGCGGACCAAACAAGGAAGTGAGACCGCAGATCGAACACAGATATCACAATTATTTTTTTCCGACATTTTGCCCATTAAAAAAAAATAAACTACTGAATGGATTTACACCTAATTTACTAAACACGCTTTTGGGACCAAGCCCCTCCTGGTGCAAAATAGTCCCTCTTCCATTGCATCTATGGAAAAACCACACATTTTGGGATCCCTCCTATAACTTTTCCCGCCCCCAGCACTAAAGCTCTCCAAACTTCACAGAATCACTCTGATGGGGCCATGTACTTTTTTTTGCAAAGTTTATTGAGTATTCGTCCAGTGGGGTGTAGTTATAAGCCGCCCAAAAATGTATAAGCCATATTTATAAACTGCCCAAAAAGTGCTGATCCTCTGGGTTGGCCAAATTAACTATGACTACAGTGTAACTACAGTTTAACTACAGTGACAGTACCGCAGGCCCCTTAACATATATTACACCACAGCAAAACCATTACCATCACATTTTTTTTATTCTGACTGGAGTTCTGGCACACCTCTCCTTTGGAAGATTGGTGTCGCTGAAGTAATCCAATGAGTGGACAATCGGCAATATAAGGGGCCTCTTCCCCCTATGAAGATTGGATTGGGCAACTACCTAATCAGACACATCACACATATGCTTGTGTATTCTCAAAATAAATTTCCGTCCTGATGAAGGTCACTTATTTATGACACCACAGTTGGTGGCAAGACAGCCGAAAGACACTGTGTCGACCTAACTATACAACAACTAACAGCACTGCTGAAACATAGGCAGACCCTACACAACAAAGCAAAGGAGTCGAAAACAAAATACTGCATAATATCAGTGTCTCATTTATGTGTCTTAAAAAAAGCTATATGCTGGTACTAATGTATAAAATATTGTGTGAAGGCCCTCCTTGTGTCCAATGAATGTGTATAAATGTACTGTATGTACATGTGTTGTTTTAAAGGAAAGATTTATACAAGACTTGTTGGTACAAAATAATAAAACAAATGCATTTTACGAGAAACTGAACAGCTTTATTGTATTTGCTTCAAAATAATATATACAAAAATGTGTGACATAAAAGCCTTGACAAATTAGGCTTTGTTTATCCACCACCCATACGACAGCGGCCAGGCTGGAAACACCATCACACCCTCAAAGAATGCTCTGCTGTTCTTCTCCTCACTGACAAGAATTGTCACATGCATTTATGACATGAAATGTTTTCACTGAGATTCCCCAGTACTAGTAGCCATTAAATGATGGTTGCACGTGTTGCATGTATTGCACATAATTTTACAGCAAATAAATATGATCTTCTCCTTGCCCCCAAACAATTTTTTTTTTCAAAACTGCGTAAGTAACAAGAATTGTGTCTGCCCACTTAAATATAGCATACTTACTTAAACCCAATGTATGCACTCTGTGTGACAAATTGGATTCTGCCTTGCAGGAGTTACAAGGATGAGTAGGGTTGAAATGGCCCACTCAGGCTTCACAATTCTTCAAACCAAAACACAACACAATAATAAGGTTAAAAGAGGGACAAGCAAGAGCTATACTTCTTTGTCTTTTTTTGAAATACTTAGTTTCAGGGGTGGTAGGTAAAGTACTACCATAAAAAGTATATTGGGTTGAAAATTGGAGTGATTGTTACCTAATCAGTCTCTGGGGCCCAAGTGGACAGTGGGGCCAGCTTACTGTCACAGAACTTGGATTTGGTTCTTGGTGGGCTGATGAAACAGCTTTCAAATGCAGATGCAAAGTTGATCAGGCTCAGTCAGACAGATATGATCGTGGAGGCCCTGGCAGCAAGAGCGCATGGTGGAGGGTTGCATGCTGGTGCTCTGTGTGGTCAAACTGCGGTGGTTGAAGTGATGCAAGTTGAGACAGTTCCAAGAATGCTTTGCAGTAGGCCAGGCCGATTCAGAGAATGTTCAGAATGTCTCTTTAGCCTTAAAATTCCTTGAGGAAATTAGGGAAACCCAGTCCTTTAAAGACACATGGGCACTGGTGATTGTGTAAAGCTAGCCTGCTTTAGTGGACCAATCCCTGCTCCTGGCTGGAGTATACTTTGCCCTGTTGATGCCACACCACCTCCACTTCCTCTGTTTTGCTGCAGAGGAAGTGGAGGAGGCAGGAAATGGAAAGAGAGACAGTGAGAAACAAGATGGTGGAAGGTTTTTTCCAGTGTCCCGAGACCTCCTGCCTATCCTATTCCTGCCCCTTCCCTCCTACTGACAACAAAGACCTTTAGACATGCAGCTCCATTGTGTGAGGCTACTTCCTCCTTAAGGGGTGTGCTCCATTGATATCTGGGCCCAGGAGAGCTACCTGATGTGTGCCTGTATCTGGGGGAGGGATTTATTGGCCCTCACAAAGAGAATCGAAGTGTGGCTGGGTCCTCTGGTTTTCTGTCTTGCTGTGTGACAGTATCAGTCCATCTACCCACAATACACATTCCATTGCCTCCCACTCACAGGATCTGACACATGTGCAATATCAATAGGGATGAGGCAGCCATGATCATAAGTAGTGCCATGCACAGTGCTTAAACTCAGGCATAACTTATTCTTAGAGATTACCCTGCCACCTTCAAAGAATTCTAAATCTTTGTATACACAAGCAACATGGCTTTTGTCTGTACACAAAATGATAACACACTCACTTACTGTGAGCAAACGTGCTGGCTTTTTTGAATTTTATTAAACTAATAAAATGATGTGAGTAATTCCATCTCTGAAAGGGGAAATCTGGTAATTGGATGCCCATTCCCTCAGCTCCATACAAAAAACATAGTGCACACCTGTGCCATGCAGAGTCAGTAGCCTGAGTTACAGTGCCTGCTAACCCTGTGGCACGGAGCTGGTTCAGAGGACACAGAAGCCCATTTGACAGCTGTGGTGACAGCCAAGTCTCAGCAGTGCATGGTCTGCAGTTAAGATATACACTCTTGTTCCCAAAACTACATAAGTGTGATATAGTTGTACCGGTGGCACGCTAAACTGTAAATATGCCTGACTTTGAGGAATGGTGACCAGCATATCCAATAGTTAATTATGCCACAGCATTTTGATATCACTTATGTGTCAGCCCTGTAATCCTGCTCATCTGTGGAAAGGTTATGTCGATTTCCACAGACAGGCTGTCCATCTTCTGCCAGCAAGACTGTACCCTTGGGGGTTGCCACTGTTTGTTCCTTTGTGAGGTGAAGTAACACAATCCTCAGAATACTGTTTCTCCCCAGGAAGCTACTATGGGAACAGGAATCATAGGGCACACCCATTCACAAAAAGGAGTAGTTTACACCAGGGTGCTGCATACCTAAGGGGCCTTTAATTCTATTGAAAAGGAAAGGGGTGGGGTTAGTGTAGACACAGATAGCAGCTTATATCTTGAGGAGGATTCCACCATCTTGTTTTACCCTGCTTTTTTCATTCACAAAGCACTTTGGGTGTGATGTCAGAAGGCCATGTCCACTTATTCCACAGACTGGGATTGGACACTTAAAGCAGCTTTTGACCAAACTACTGCAGACTTTTGCCTCACACCTATTCTAAGATTCACTATGGAGCAAGCACATAAGAATTTTGTTGGACCTCTGCAGGGGAAGGTTGACTTTTCAGAGACCTCCATCAGTGAGGTGACGGCTAAGTGTCCAAGTCAGCACAGAGATCTGTTCCCTATCCATGCCCAGGGCACATTGGGGGTGAGCCAGCTGCTAGAAGAAGTTATCCACCTCTGCCAGTCAGACTGCTGTCCAGAGCCTTATCATGGTGAAGGGTCCCTGATAGTGTGCATGGGAACCAGACCTAACCTTGTCCCTGGGGCCCAGTGTGGTATTCAGAGCATCTTGAGTGCCAGAACAACCCAGAGGCCTGTGCATCCTTGCATCAAACTGTTCAAACTACTGTCAAACTAGATTCACCACTCCCTGAACCAGCAGGATCCATGGGAACTGCCATTGACCCTCACCAAGCTCTTTGAATTTGAAATTCACATTAAAACCTGTTCACCACTGCACTGCACTAGCTGAGTGCATCAGTGCCTTGGTTGGACCTACCCCGACCATCGAATGTTGCTTCCAACTTCTCAAACCAAACTCTGCATCCAGTTGCCAGTGTCTTCGCCATCTACTCAATCATCAAACCAACCCTGGTGGCCCTCATGATCAGCAGCTCCTCGAGTACTTCATTGAACCAATACCACAGTTTTGCTCATCCAGTCACCAGCATCAACACAGTCGAACTGATTATTTAACTAACCCTGTTAACCCTGATGATACACCCATCTTCAAGCATCAACTTTGAACCACAATGCGCTCCCTTTTGACACTACTCGACACCGCTCACCATCTAGAACAATGCAACTGTTGCACTCGAACATCCTCAAACGACTCAAACAACACTGATGTTATTAAACTGCAAAGAATGTCCTACTGTCCTGTTGGTCCTTTTGGGGGTCCTGGAGACTGCTTAGGTCACTTGTGCACATATCCTTTCAAAAGAACACTGTGGTCATTTGAATTGACTTTCATCCGTGTATGCTTGCCCAGAGTGCTGCATTCTCTCTTTTCATGCATATGCTTTGTTCTTTCCACAGGGGTGGGTTTGCTCCAGGATTTCTACTTAGATTTCAGGCTGACTGTGTGTTTAAATTAAGTGAATATATTTTTTTTATAGAACCTTAATTTTGTATTGTTATACTTTGCTGTTTGGATTCCTACTAAATTACATTCACACCCTCTTGTGAGCATAGCCTTCTCTCTGCCCATGTTACCACACAAAATGACGGAGGTATATCTCTTAACAGTGGGCCCACTGTGTGGCCCACTGTATTGATGTATACCAGCTTATGCCTATTCTTGACTAGCCCACTGTGCTGCCCACTGTATTGATCTACACAAGCCCATGCCTTGCCTGACTAGCCTACCTTGCTGACTTGCACTAGCCTATGCCTGACTAGCCTACCATGATCATTTGCACTGGCCCATGCCTATGCCTGACTAGCCTACCTTGCTGATTTGCATTAGCCTATGCCATGCCTGACTAGCATACTATGTTGATTTGCCCTGGCCATGCCTTGCCTGACCAGCCTACTATGTTGATTTGCACTGGCCCATGCCTTGCCTGACCAGCCTACTATGTTGATTTGCACTGGCCCATGCCTATGCCTGACTGGCCTACCTTGCTGATTTTCACTAGCCTGTGTTTATGCCTTACTAGCCTACTATGTTGATTTGCAGTAGCCTATGCCTATGCCTTACTAGCTTATCTTGCTGATTTGGAATAGCATATGCAATGCCTGACTAACCTACATTGCTGATTTGCACTAGCCTATGCCTATGCCTGTCTAGCCTACTATGTTGATTTGCACTAGCCTATGCTTATGCCTGTCTAGCCTACCTTGCTGATTTGTACGAGCGTATGCCATGCCTGACTAGCCTATCTGCTGAGTTGCACTAGCCCTTGCCTATGCCCGACTAGCCTATGGTGTCGAATTACACCTGCCAGCTCAAAACTATGTTCCCTAGAAATATCTAGATGACCATTTTACTGTTTATTCTACCATTAATCTTCGAACAGATCACAGCGCCAATAATGTCCCATGCCAGGTGTCCTCTAACCGACAGAAACAACAAACTCTGAGCCAGACTTCCCTGTCTCTACAAGCCCAGGATTAGTATTAATATGAATCCCCACCCTAATTACAACAAATATGCCCCGTGCCATGAATCTGCACCTACACTAGACCATGAGGCCTTGCCTAGAACAAAGAACAATGCTTCCCAACCCCCCCGATAAAACCAAAACTACAACTAAACTATCCAAACGTGTTCCCACCAGACCTCAGGAGCCTAAAAACATGACCACAATCTCTGGAGAATTAATCAAAGCTAGATCACTAGTGGCTATTATCCACAGATTACCTTGACATCCTAGCTGTCACTGAGTCCTGGCTGCACAATGCAACAGGCCCAGCCCTTACGCTAGCAATACCTAACAATTTCGAAATACTTTGAGTGGATAGATCCAACACCAGAGGAGACGGCCTAGCCCTCATATCGAAAGCTAACCTCGCTATAAGACTCCTGACCCCACATCCACTCAAATCTTGCAAAATTCTCATTGCCAAAATTCCTCTCTGTAATTGCCACACCTTAACCATTTACCTGCTATACAGAGTTCTAGGCCCAATCAATACCTTTGAGGAGGATATATCCAGCCTTCTTGTCAATAACACAAAAGACTCCTCACAAATATTAATACTCAGTGATTTTAACCTTGGATTTAATGAGCCAGAGGACAAATATGCTCAGGCACTAGCTACTATACTCTCAGAACATGGACTGACCCAAAAGGTTTATGCACTGACCCACGTCAAAGGAAAGACTTTAGAATGGGTGGCTGACCTGAACTGCAAAACTTCCATTACTAAAGTAACCCACAATTGTGGACCGACCACCACCTGATTGACTTCTCTCTAGCAATAAACAAACAAAGAGCTAAAGATAAAGTCATGGCACCACCCCTTACAACCAGGAGCAAAATAAATTTCACGTCAGATAAGTTACTACCACATATCCTTCCATCGCTTAATTTGCTCCTAAGCGACTCCGACCCTAACCCCCTTGTCGAGGTATTCAATAATACCATGTCTAAGGCTCTAGACACTATTGCACCGGTCACATTGCGTAAAACAAAACAGCGTGCACACCTCAATGCCTGGTTTACACCCCACCTCAAGCACCTCAGACTACAAAAAAGAAAACTAGAATCCCTACAGCGCCACACCCCTTCAGATGAAAACGAGCAGTAACTGACTCACTTTGCAAATTACAATAAAAAGGAAATCATTTGCACAAAAAAGACCTCTATAATGAAAGAATCTCCAATGCCCGCTCTAACAGAAAGGAACTTTTCGTAATCCTTTGGGAACTGGACTCCCCCACTCCTCCCTTAAACAATGCACCTAAGGACAATCTATGGTACACTAGCATTCAGAATGCCTTAACTAACAAAATAACATTACTTCAAAGAAAATGCCAACAAAAAAGTCTCCTTGCTTCCCACCAAGCTGCAATCCACCAGCCCCATTGTATCCTCCAGCCGCTTAGAACCATTCAGTTTCACCAAAGTATCTATCCAGGAAACTGAAAAAATGATTTTGTCCCTGAAACCATCCAACTGCCAGGGTGACAACTGTCCCGGCCAAATATTCAAAGACGCAGTGAGAGACCTAGGACCGTTCATCTCGAAATTAATCAATGCCTCATTCATGACTAACACTGTCCTAAGCAACCTAAAAGAGTCCTGGGTTTTACCTCTGCTAAAAAAACAGACTCTGGACCCCTCCATCCCAACAAACTAGAGGCCCATTACTACGGTGCCTTTCCTTCTTAAAATAATCGACAGAGTAGCGTACCTGCAAATACAGAACTACCTTGAAGCCAACCACCTCCTAGGTTCCCACCAATCTGACTTTAGGCCACAACATAGCACAGAAACGGCATTATTCGACTTAAAAACACAAATTGTCAAGCTTAAGGACAAACGGAAAACTGCCATGCTGCTCCCCATTGACTTGTCGGCAGCCTTCGACTTGTTGGACCACAAAGTTTTGTGCAAACACCTAGCCTCGGCTGTCCACTTCTCGAGGGATGCAATGGCATGGGTCAAGTCCTTTTTAGACAACAGAACGATGAGAGTTTTCTCTCCTTCAGCAGAGCCTATCTAGACTACATTTGGCGCTCCACAAGGTTCTTGTGTATCGCCTACCATGTACAATATATTTACCAAGCCTCTATTTGACAAATTGGACAGACTGGGTGTCACCTACATGAATTACGAAGATGAGACCCAGACCCTCATCCCCCTTTCGGGCAATTTTGACAAGGACAAGGCTTTGGTAAATAAAATATACCTCCTCATTCAGGCATGGATGGCATCCCATGGCCTCTGCCTGAATGATGACAAAACAGAGATCCTGATTCTTGGATCAGCTGCCAACCTAAAAAAACTGAACTCAAACTATTCCACCTTTAACATAGACGGAAATATAATAAAGGTAGTTGAATAAGTAAAAACCCTAGGTTTTTACCTCGATTCCACTATAAGACCAAGAAAACAGGTAAACTCCATGGCGTCCTCAACTTCTTACACCTGCAAGCATATCAGGGCCTGCAGACCATTCTTATCCAAAGCGAGCTGCATTATCTTAGCCAACGCCTTAATACTATCAAAAATGGATTACTGTAACACCCTTTACCCTAGGTGCTAACAAATATATCCTAGACAAAATCCAAATTTTACAGAACAATGCCCTTAGACCCTTAGAACGGCCCTGAATATACCCAATAGAGAACAGTCTCCGAAATTAGAAGAGAACACTACTGTCTGAAGATAAATGACAGAATCCTACTCAAAACAGTCTTGCTGACATTCAAATGCCTTAACAATGCAGCACCCCCATACTTAACGTAGAGAATGGTTAGGAAAACATCCACCTGCCCCTCCAGAGTGGCTAATTTCTTTTCCCTGGAGATACCCAGATTCAAGCTAAAAAAATCTGGAGGAAATAGCTTCCCTATGAAAGCTGCCCAGTCCTGGAACGCATTACCTCCAGCTCTCAGAGCTGACCAATCCTACCTCAGCTTTAGGCGCAATACACTGAACTGGCTGCGCTCCAATGACACATGATCTCTTCTGGACCTAACTCCTGTGTATATTATGCCTGACGTATCTGATTTGTGTAACCTACCACACCTTTTTGCTGTACTTCCTTTGTATGTTTTCTCTCACCCTCCTGAATCTATTTCATTGTGTAAACTAAGCTTTAAGTATTCTTGCACTCATTGCGCCCAGTTACCTACGAGTTTGGTGCGCCCTACAAATCAATAAACAAACAAACAAACTGTGTCTGTTTTATTTCTATGATTGGGATTACTGTTGGTTTGTAGAAGATTGATGGTTGAAAAGGCGGTTTATTAACTACTCACACCCTGTACTTCTGCAGAACAGAAGCAATTTTGTCAGCTTTACAGACACTGAATCTAATCTACTACCTCCAAATTATTCTTTAATGTTGTTCTCTGCGCTCTGACCAAAAATGCCAAAATGCCTTTATGTCATGCAAGTAGGTTACTGGGATGTATTAGAGGTAGTTACAAAAAGATGGCCTATCCTTTTTACATGTTTTACCTCCCATCTTCTAAATGCTGTTTTAATTGTCTAGCTCTCCATTAACATACAGCCTATCTTAATATTCTACCACTTCTTCAATGCGATCTTTCTACCTCTCTGTAAAACATATCCCCTTAGTTGCTCTATGAACCACCCGTCTCTGTAACTTATAACATTTTGCCTGAAATACTGTTAGTGTTTGAAAAGGCTTGATCATGAAAAAGCTTGATCCAACAAACACGTCCATGTTTAGGCATGTCAGATAAAGTCTGAATAGGTTTGCCAGGCTTACTTTGAGACACCGCTAATGTCCAGTATTTGTTAGCTAACATCCTGTAAGTGAAATTAGGCATGCATTGAAGTCCTCTTTATACACTTGGTGGTATCTGCTGTGGAAATACTGTCACATTCAGCTAGCATTACCACCACTTATTCTAGTGGTAAATCAGACAGATTACCAGTAACTGTAATGCAGTGTTAGCCTCCATATGGCAAATGCATAGGAATCCTTTGGGGCATTTGAAGGAATTATAACATGTGGTGGTGCCACCCAATATCTCCAAAATGACCTCCAGCCATTTGCTAAAGGTATTTCCCCCAATTCACCACGAACATCAGAATTCCGGTATGTGCAGTTAAATCTTATATTGCCTCCTAAACGTCACTTAACGCTCTTCCAAACTCGTAATGAGGCCGGAAGTCGTCACAATAATTGCACCTTTCAAAAAGTAATGAAAACAGCAGCCCAGCCATGCACGGGACAAATGCTCTGATTATGCGGATTATGCTGGTGTTATACATTAGGCTACTTACCACAGGCCAAGAGAATACACATCAAATCATGTTAATGTCAATTTCTTTCAGAGATTCCCTACAGTGCAACTTGACTGTATACACATGCTGGGTCCAGAGCACACAATGTTCAGCACTCCAAGGCCTTCTTAGGCTTGATTTTCACTCTTAGAAACTGCATTAACAGCAGGAATATAATGCCTCTGCTCTCTATCGGATGGCAGTGGTACAAATAACCTTCAAGACATTATTTCTGAAGCTGTTAGGACGCTTTTGTTGACCATTGTTTCGAGTAAGAAGACTAATAGAAACTGGAAGCAGTACAAGCAGAATTACTTCTATATCCCTAGCGGTGAAATGCTCATCATCAGGAAGTAGAAACAGCATGCTAATGTGGTGCAGACAGCACTATAATTGCTTGTAGCCTAATGGTATATGCAATTTGAATTCATGTTTGTCTTTACTTCTTACAGGCTGGAAAGTAAAGGGGAGAGAAGAATGTGTAAAATGCACCTTTGCTTCTTTCATAAACTCACATCTTTCCTTCATGACAGCTAATAAAACCTTTATTGTACATCAAGTTTGACAAACACAATTCTCGCACAAGGCCCGTGGATAAAAATAAATCGAACATCAAAAGTAAAATGCCTTGGAGCAGAGCGTTTTGACTTTCAAGATATTTTCAAATACAAGCTTCCTGCTGACATTTATGTGAGAAACTGCCACAGAGGAAACATCTAGACATTTATAAGAGAACCACGAGATCATATTTCTTTATGTTCCCTGGAAGTTTTAATGTCTATTTGCATTTTAAAGAAATGTCACAAAGCACTGTGGCATGATTTAGCCAAAAACATGTGTGGCTTCTTTGTAATAGTTACGAGTAAATGGTCATATATGTCATACAAACGACTTCAGTTCTAGCTAAATCATGAGGAAAATGACAAATTTGAAATAAAATAATTACATGCATAATTCTGCCTAGTGGAGTATGCACGACCCTTGTTGATTTTGATGAAGTGACTCAGTGGTGGCTAGTTATTAAATTGTGTCCCTTCCTCATGGTAAAGGTGGCATATAGAAATGTTACGCACCGTCAGCTCTAAATGAATGTAAAATCAAGGCACAAAACCCGTATACCATTACATGAAATTGAACAGCTAAACACAATACCTCAGTGAGTCCAAATTAACCACTGGCAATATCAGTGTAGGTGACTTTGACTAAATGGGGCAAAAGTGGCATCTCTCCTCCAAAGAACACTCGTCCATTATCATCTGAATGATTAATGAAATCATCTGACTTACACATTAAGGAAAAATAGCTGATGGTGGTTTTGGCCCATTTTAATTACAACCCACAGCTATGTTTTCTGAAAATACTATTCTGCTGGTTGATAAACGTGCTGCCATTGTACTTATGTGTTCCCATCAGCATTATCATTTTACCAGCATTCAGTGGAATAGCACAGAATTTGGTGGCCCCCTAGCGAGCCATGCTACGCCTCCTGCCCCCAGCTCAGCAACAAATCACGGGTCGTGCCACACTCTGCGCTGGCCTAGATTAGCATGCTTGCGCAATACGCACAATCATGCTGCTGCAGGGGTGCACTGCACACAGTACTTGGAGAAAGATACATATATTTATATATTCAGTAAACAGACTTTGTTAAAGGGACGTTATGGTTCCAAGTAAAACCGAAACCCCTGAAATTCGCCAGTAATGGTAAGCTAAGCAACCATAACTCGCACCACCACTGTGCACTGCTAAGACTAACACTCAGGACATCAAATATGACATCACAAATGTCATTCATGACATCACTGATGACATCACATGCACATTTACTTTTCATGAAAACTCTGTACAAGGGATTCTTACAATGTTGACCAAAAAGTGTCAACAATCATTGGAATAAATATCATGAGCTAATTAGTGCACTAAGCAATGCATTGATATAGATAGCATTCTATTCTGAAGTTCAATCTAGTATACTAAGCTACTCATGTAGAAACATAAGCATTGTGTGCAGCATACATGATTAAGGTGCAATCTTCATAATCTTTCCTTGTTGAATAGTGAAATGAATATATGCTTTTTTATTAGAGTTTTGTGTACTGCGATACATGTTATAAGTAGCTAATAAAACTCACTTAATACATAATTGCATTATTACAGACAAAACACAAAGAGATAACAACACATACAAATATGAGTATATGAAGAGAAATGATTGCTCTGTTTCAAAGCTGCTACTTACTGTATGTATGTGTATCACATGATGTGACTGGACTCTAAGGAAAGAAGTGTGAGTACAATGTATACACATATGGTAATATGCAGGAAAGTACAGTATGAGAAAGTGCTGATAATCCTAATGAGTATTTTCATGCACTTAAAGGATTACTTTCTTTCAAGCCTGTGTCTTCCGCTATGTATATGTTTCATATGATGCGACTTGATCCTAAGGGAATTATTGTAAGAACTTAATAAAAGGATAAGTCTACAAATATAGTATATTTTCAATTTTTAGTTCTTCACTGTTAATGGACAGAACCATGTGGCCTAGATATATCAGTAAAGGAAAAAATGGGGAGCCAGACATGTGATGTCATCAGTGATGTCATCAATGACATTTGTGGTGTCATCTTTGATGTCCTGGGTGTTAGTCTTAGCAGTGCACAGTGGTGGCACGAGTTATGGTTGCTTAGCTTACCATAACTGGCGAATTTCAGGGTTTTTCGGTTTTACTTGGAACCGTAACGTCCCTTTAACAAAGTTTTTATACTGAATTTCATAGGTTTTTAGTAGCGCGACTTAACCATAATGTCCCTTTAACAAAGTTTTTTTACTGAATTTCATAGGTTTTTAGTAGCGCAATTTAACAATAATATCTCTGACTTTATGTACATGTAACATGGAACATACTGACCCCCCTCCACTGAATTTGATGTCCACGAACTCTTCTAATGTCCTCAGACATATATGGACAACAGCACCACTACCCAAAAAGTTTTGGGGGTATGTTTAATTGTTATATCATAACATGTGAACATTTTACAAATTCACAAACCAGCACACATACACATTATATGTAGTAACAAGTAAAACGTGGAACCCATATATATATATAACACATTAACCATTCATTTAAATATAATATGTTCTAAAATGGAATATATCAAAAGAAGAAAGATAGTCTTCCAACATGATTACCTCACAGAAACTCCACAACTAAGAGCAACAGCAGATCTACAGACCAGTAAGAACACACCTTACCAGAAGCTGGTAAGTGTACAGTATTTTACTCATATATTTGTAAACTTTCTGTATTAGATACAAAAAAAGTGATATTATGTTTTTTTTTCTCACAGAAATGTCTAGTACTCGAGTGGCTAGAGGAGCATTTCCCACGTGAGGAAATGTCTGAAGATAGTGAACCTAATGGAAGACAATTTACTATATGAACCAATTAATAAATATTATTTTATATACATTTAACATTTTGTACATACCATACAAAAATTGAAAATAATAAAGAAAAAGAAGTATTGGATAAGACTCTTCAGCACATGGAAGAAAAAATTGACCTACTCATGGCAAATTTCAACAATTTAAAAAACTTTGTGGAGGATCACTTGAAACAAAAAACTAGATACCATTGTCCCACATGTACCTGTCCCCCTCACCATATCCCAGTCAATTATTCCCAAACCCTCTCCATGAACCAAAATGTTTTGATGAAACTTCCATCCCTTTTTCATATAAATCCTATTGAGACCCAATTCTCCTGTTTTTGTTCCATTTTCTGCCTCACCTTCTCTGTCATAAATTTAACATCCATATAAAATAAAGTAAAATTATTAAATTGTGTACTTATTAATTTCTTGTCTTTTTTTAAAAAGCAGTTCAGGTGTCTGCGGACAGCGCGGGTGTCGGGAATGTCCATAAAGAAACGAAAATGGGGGTGTCCTAAGGACACTATATCTGTCCGTACTGTTTGCATGCAAGTTGACTGAGCACAAATCAGTCAGCAGCTGCAGCCACCGAAGGTAGCAGCCCAGCCCGAACTGCTAGCCCTGGTCCCCTCTGCACAGAAAACCAAGCATCCCCAGACATGTTTCGGCCTTGTTGGACCTCCTCAGTGAGGTGCAGCCTGGTTCCCTGTGGCGCAGCGAGCAAGGGACCCACGTCTGGGCATACCCTCTCTCACAAGGAGAAACAAACTGACCACAAAAGTGATGGGTGGAAGGTTTCGAATGAATCTAAACCACTGGCAATTGATCTGGGCAACCTTTGACACCACCGTTTTTTAGCCCATCTGCGCCATTGCAAAAGGGGACCAGCCATGTGCAAATCAGTCAGCAGCTGCCGCCACTGAAGGTAGCACCCCTGCCCGAACTGCTAGGCCAGGTCCCCTCTGCACAGAAAACCAAGCAACCCCAGACATGTTTCGGCCTTGTTGGACCTCCTCAATGAGGTGCAGCCTGCTTCCCTGTGGCGCAGCGTGCATGGGACCCACGTCTGGGCATACCCTCTCTCACAAGGAGAAACAAACTGACCACAAAAGTGATGGGTGGAAGGTTTTGAATTAATCTAAACTGCTGGCAATTGCTCTGGGCAACCTTCCACACCACCGTTTTTTAGCCCATCTGCGCCATTGCAAAAGGGGACCAGCCATGTGCAAATCAGTCAGCAGCTGCCGCCACCGAAGGTAGCACACCTGCCCGAACTGCTAGGCCAGGTCCCCTCTGCACAGAAAACCAAGCAACCCCAGACATGTTTCGGCCTTGTTGGACCTCCTCAATGAGGTGCAGCCTGCTTCCCTGTGGCGCAGCGTGCATGGGACCCACGTCTGGGCATACCCTCTCTCACAAGGAGAAACAAACTGACCACAAAAGTGATGGGTGGAAGGTTTCGAATTAATCTAAACCGCTGGCAATTGCTCTGGGCAACCTTCCACACCACCGTTTTTTAGCCCATCTGCGCCATTGCAAAAGGGGACCAGCCATGTGCAAATCAGTCAGCAGCTGCCGCCACCGAAGGTAGCACCCCTGCCCGAACTGCTAGGCCAGGTCCCCTCTGCACAGAAAACCAAGCAACCCCAGACATGTTTTGGCCTTGTTGGACCTCCTCAGTGAGGTGCAGCCTGGTTCCCTGTGGCGCAGCGAGCAAGGGACCCACGTCTGGGCATACCCTCTCTCACAAGGAGAAACAAACTGATGAAAAAAGAACGCAGCTGGTGTTCAGGGTGTCCGCAATCAAACTACCACATGCGGTGTCCTGAAATGTTCGTCAATAAACAAAATGGGGGTGTCCTAAGGACGCTAGACCTGTCCGTATTGATCGCTGGCGAATTGAACCTGTTCTAAGAACACACGCAGCATCCTGAAATGTTCGTAAATAAACAAAATTGGGGTGTCCTAAGGATGGTATACTTGTCCGTATTGTTCAGAGGCAAGCTGAAACTGTCCTAAGAACACACGGTGTCCTAAAATATTCGTAAATAAACAAAATGGGGGTGTCCTGACGACGCTATACCTGTCCGTATTGTTCACATGCAAGTTGAAACTGTTCTAGGAACACTCGCGGTGTCCTGAAATCTTCGTAATTAACTGAAATGGGTGTGTCCTGAGGATGCTATGCCTGACCGTATTGTTCAGAGACAAACTGAAACTGTCCTAAGAACAAACTCTATGTCCGGAAATGTTTGTAAATAAACAAAATGGGGGTCTCCTGAGGACACTAGACCTGTATGTATTCTTCACAGGCGAGTTGAAACTGTTCTAAGAACACAGGCAGTATCCTGAAATGTTCGTAAATAAACAAAATGGGGGTGTCCTGAGGACGCTATACCTGTCCTTATTGTTCGGAGGCAAGCTGAAACTGTCCTAAGAACACACACGGTGTCCCAAAATATTCATAGATAAACAAAATGGGGGTGTCCTGAGGAAGCTAGACCTGTTCGTGCTGCTCTTAAGCATGTTCAAACTGTTCTAAGAACACATCAAGTGTCCCGGAATGTTCGCAAATAAACAAAATGGGGGTGTCCTGAGGATTCTATGCTTGTCTGTATTGTTCGCAAGGAAGTTGAAACTGTTCTAAGAACAAACGCCTGTTTGTAACTGTTCGTTTCACTTGTGACACACTTTTAATTAGTTTCAGGACCCGAACAGTGTCCGTAGAACACCAACGCGCATGTGCAAAACAGTTTCAGTGCATTTGATGTCCTGCGGACACCCGCTCCTTTCGCGGACATGTTCGCGAAGCTATCATATGTCCGCACCCACGCTGAGTGTGTGTTCTGACTGCGAACACTGTTCGTGTCCCCGAACTATTTAAAACTACCTTTTCAAGCAATCCACAATATTTTTCAATAATAACTCACCATAGCACAATTCCCACATAGTAATCCTGAGTTTCTACATACTTTTTCAGACTTTTTGAATCTTTTTTTGGTGTTCGATCTGTCCGCTGACAGCGCGCATGTCCGCGAACCGCGCACAAGCACCTCTATAAAAGGCCACACCATAGAGCTCATTCTCATTGTGTTTCTGGCTATCTTACAGAACACAGTGCATTTTGCTGCCAGCTTTCCAGATTTGCATCTGAAACCTGATGGCATCCATGGCTCCAGTAGTGCCACCTGGTGCTACATCTGCCTCAGCGCCACCCCACCCCCTCCACCACCACCACCTCCCCAAGGGCCTGAAGAGGGGAACAGGAGTGAGGATGCAGAGGAGGTTGAAGAGGATGATGAGTATGAGGTAGAAGAACTCCCTACTACCATCACTCGGCGTCAGTCTTGGGTGTGGTGGTTATTTACCATTCATGGTAATGTACCTAAGGCGCATGCGAACCGAGTCACGTGCAACAAGTGCAAAATGGTACTCAGTCACGGGAGGCCTGGTTCATACAGCTTTGTGACAAATACCATGAAGCGACACCTAAAGGCATTCCACACTGGGGACATTCGCAAGGTTGTACCTTGCGAGGAGCGTAGTAGGTTAACATCCTCTACTACATCTTCCGTTTCCGATCCTGTCACCACAATGAACACTCCTGTGGGACAGTGTATTCTTCAAACTGCCTCACAGGACATACGCAATACTGATGACCCTTACCTTTCGAGGGTCACAGTTGTGTGTATGTACTGTGAGGCAGTACTCTGCAGGGGGGAGAGACTTAAAAGTGCTTTTGAGGATCTGGTTTTAGAGCACGAGAAGATCTGCTCACTACCCAAGTAAGATCCACTCTACATCTTCCTCTCTCCACCCGCCTTTCTTATCCCTGTGGTTGGTGTCCCCCCCTTACCCTCCTTTTCCCTCCTCTCCTAGTGTGTTGTGTATAAAAAAACAAAAAAAAATATAAAACAACAAAAATTAAAAAACAAAAAGGCTCTTTTCAGAGCCGCCTTTCACAGTTTAAAAATAGAAGTGAAAATAAATGAAGCAGGGCCCTGTGTATTTTTTTAGAAGTCTGCGGACAGTCCGCGAACATCTAAAATTTTGGGGTGCTGCCCTATCGTAACCATTGCAGTTTTGTCTGGGAGGAAGTGGTGGCTCTGAAAAGAGCCTTTTGGTGGTGTTTGTGTTTGAAAAATGTGAAATGCTCAACACCTACTACAAAATGGGTGCTGTAATTCCAAAAAAGGTCGCAATGCATTTTGTACATTTCTCAGAAAAATCTGATTGCAAGCATAAGTAAGATGGACTCCATCTCTGTGAAAAATGTATGTGCTACGAAACATAATATTTTCATTGTGAAAAGAGGACATGCCAACATCTCTTACAAAAGCACAAACACCCTTATTGACATTGCGCCTTGCTTTCTCCATTTGTGGACCAAATGAAGAAGAACAAAGCCACATTTTTCGCTGCGCAATCCGTGAAAACATTTCTTGAGAATTTGGAAACATGTCCTTGACCTTCCCAAGTCCTTCTTTCATTGCAAATTGTAAAGAAATTCCAGACACATGTCCTAAACTGTTCCCTCCACAATGAATTACAATTATGTCTGGATGTTGCTCTGTCTCCAAAGTAGCACAGAGAGTTAGCAAGTCCAACCACTTCATTCCATGTACTCCATGCCAGTGCACTTCCACATGTGGGAATCCAAGATCTACAGCTACTCCACAGCTTTCTGCATGCACCTTCAACATATCCATGAGTCTCCCAAAATCCAAACAATCTGTTTTCTGAAACACACAGCCATAGCTATCTGTTCTTCTCTCAGCAAAAAGAGTATCTGAGAAACTCTCTCCTGGCACAACACACCCACTAAACTTTACTGACCAATCCCTTGCTCTACTCATTCTCATTTGCATGCCTCCCCTCCCCAAAATCCCTGGATGTAACACCCAATGTCCGCGAACTACCACCATGTCTGCTGACATATCGTAACATGGACAGTCCTTCTACCATTTCCATTTCACTTTCTGTGCCATTCCCTCATTGGATATAGCTAAGCAGTCACACAACCATCCACCAATCACATCCAAGACCTCTACATCTAACTGCATCATCATAGATCAGCACTTCAAATGTACTGTTAATCTCTCTGAGTACAAATGTCATATCATTGGCAAGCACCATGTACAAGAAATACTGTACAAGTCTCCAAGATTTCTACTTGCAGCTCCATGCATATCCAAATGCATGAACACAAACTACAGGTATGCATATCTTCTGTACAATACATGAACACATTTTCAAACTGACTTAATATTTTTGTTTTATTTCTTTATTTATTCAATTCCTTTAATGTAAGCATGACATTGAGATACTATTACCTGGAAGACCTTAGTTATAGAAATAGTGGTGTTCAGTGGTACATTATGAATTTCACATAGTAAAGATATTTTGTTTGCTAAAGTTAGTCATTACAATACAATTTGTTCATTAAGAACATATCATGTTTATTGAACTTGTGCGACGTATCTTATGTAAATATGATAGTTTTAATGTTTTTGAGGAAGGCGCTGAGGATTTAAATTAAAATAATCAATGTCTAAATTAAAAAAAGTGCTATATACAAACAAAATTACTAATTTGTTTCTTTTACAATTGCAGTGAAGACCATTCTCCTGAAAAGAAGCAACCAAATTTGAAGAACAAAGAAGAACTAAGAATTAACCTATTCATTTAAAAAAAAGTAAGTAGAATATCACAATAATATTTGTATTATTACTGAAACACACTGTAAAGTTAATTCATGCTATTTCTGTGCCTAAAAATAGAGATTGTGCACCATTCTGTCCAAAAATTCCCATGTCTTTAACAGCGATTTACAGACAGAAGGCCCACAAATTCCTATTTTTGGATATGCAAATTACCCAACTCAACCGCTACGATTTGGATATTATAGAACAAACAACTGTTTTAATTGTATACATTAGATATACTATTTGTACTTCTCCACATCACTAGCTTACTTTTTTCTGTCATCTGAACCCCAGTTTAGTAGCATATAAATTCAAGAATACCCATCCCTACTAGTTGTAGTTCCCAATGCACAATCACACACCATTACATGCATCTTTATCATCGTACTCAAACACTCATGCACACAGCACACATACATTGCAGAACACCCCAACCCATACCTTCTTTATTTTTTTCAACAGACCCTAAAGAATGCCTACCAAAAGTCAAGTCCGTAGAAAGCAACGAAGAAGTAGAGCAAATGAAAATAAAAGTGTCCAACATAAGCATCCATATCTAGCGGAATTTGTAAAAGAAGTTGAAACAAAACAGCTAATACAGTCGCCTCCTCTATCAAAATGTAAAACAAACCAGAAAACAATTAACAAAAATCAGCCATCACTACAGATAAAACTGCTTCTATAAATCTTGATAAAGTTCAAAGTAGGCATACCAAGAAAAGTATTTTAGCCAAAATGTTCCGTCACAGAGTCCTTCAAAATCTTATAAAAACAGGAGAGAAACCAGGTTCAACCCTTAAAACCTATCGTAGGAAATTAATCTTAGTTGATAGACAGTGCAATTCTTCTCAAAAGAAAGTTATTTATTTTAGTGTTAAACAAAATGAAACCACTAACAAAACTAATAACTAAATTACAAAAAAGACTTCTCAATAAACGAAATGTCAACAGAAAGAACTTCTTAAGTATATGCAGAGGTGAATGGAATCACACTACGAGCACAGAACTATACTTTAATGAAGAAACGTACAAACAAAAGCAAACAAATACATACATAGCGGTGGTCGAGGTTATGAAAAAGTGAATAATACCATAATGGAACAAGAAGTACTCCTTACAAAAATATGCCCTGAAAACTTAGAATTACCCCTCCATTCAACTGAATCAGAACATCTAGTGTACAAATGGCCATGCACGTCAATGTGTAACATTCCCAAACATTTTTTTTAGTCTTTGCGCCAATTCCTCAATCAATATGTAAAAGCAAAGACAAAATCAAAATTAAACTACTGCAAAATATGGATACCTGTCCAGTGCACAAGTACACAGGACTACAAGGACATTCATTGGCTTGCATTACAGGACCTACTTGTGAAACCACCTTCCATGATATCAAAAGGATATCAACACATCATTCAACTATAAGAAATATAGTCTATAAACTGTACTATGCTAAAAGTCCTGCTTTAGCACTAGCAAATTTAAATAACATTCTTCTACATGGTACAGCAAAAGACCTACTTGAAGAAATTGACTATATCCAGACAAAATATTTTGGAAGTGAAAGCCACTTACAGAATGAAATAGCTTTAAACCAAATTAGCAACAATTCTACACATGGCATTCTTTTACTAAACACATACAAAAAGAAATAATAAAATTTAAAAGTACATCAGCTGAAGTACCAAACCATGTGTGTGTATGTTGCCGCAGAACCTTTTATAAAAGTAACACAAAAACTGTAGACCTATCATACAAAATAGAAGACAATGAAGATTCTAAATGGTTTGAATTAGCTCTCTACCTTGTAGCAGAAAAGAAATACGAAATAACTGACCCCTTAATACTTTGCAGTTACTGCACTACAAAACTTGACAACAACCAAACTCCTTCACGTGCTATCACAAATAATTTGGAATTATACCCACTACCAAAACCCCTATAACAACTTAATCTATATGAGAGTGTCATAATTCAAACAGTGCACTCATTTCAAGCAATAATACGCCTTCAACCAAAAACAGCAAAATTACCTCCCTCTGAATTGGTAAAAGGCATTTGTGGAAAAGTAGTTTATTTACCATTAGATCTAAAAGAAAATGTGCATACTCTAGGAGTGAAACGTCAAATGCAGCAATCTTTAATTATCTTAGTAAATGGAGTACCTACAAAAAACAAAAAAATATGGCAACAGCTGGTAGATTTACATAAAGTTAGACAAGCCTTGCAATATCTTAAAGAGAATAATGAATATTACAAATAAATTAATATTGAAGAAAACTTGAAGGATACAACTGAAATAATTCAAGAAACACAAGAAACTCGTCAATTTGAGCTCCTAGATCCTGCTAAAATATCACATACATTAGACCATTATACAATTCATCCTTTGCACTCTAATGACACCATAGAAGATGCACTGGAAACGTACCAAATTCGTCAAACAAAAGGATCACCAATCAGCACATGGGAAAAAAGTATAGAAACACATGCTTTTGCTCTACTCTTTCCTACTGGCAAAGGAGGAAGGTACGATGATAGACCTATTCAAATATCCGCATCAGAATACCGCTCATTATGGATGTATTCTGAAGATCCCAGATTTAGACAAAGTGGACTACATATTCCACCTACTCTTTGAAAGTGAACTAGAAACTTTATGTTACGGAGTTGCACACATATTAAAATCAGGATCACACTTTCAAAATATGACAGCTACACAATTATTACAAAAAATGCAACAAAAGGATGAGGTTTTACAATCAAATATTACAAATCTATTAGCAAATATGCATGGTACTAAAGAGTACTGGTTTCAACGTCATGGAGATGTACGTTGTATGATCAGAATCCTTGGCCCACCCACTTGGTTTGTTACATTAAGCTGTGCAGAATATGCATGGGAATATTTACATGATTTCCTATGCATATCAAACAAAAACAAAACAAACATAGATATGCTAACACCTGGAGAACTTTGTTCTTTGGATCCTATTAATGTTTCAAGATATTTTCACCATCGCTTCATTGCTATGCTACATTTCATTTGTAATAAAACTGTTCCTCCCCTTGGAGAAGTGCAACACTTCTTTTGGAGAAAAGAATACCAAGCCAGAGGAGCACCACATATCCACATGATTTTATGGATTAAAGATGCTCCTAAATTTGGTCAAGACACTGATGCCACGGTTTAACAGTTTATTGAAAAATGTGTCACTTGTGAAATTCCATCAGAAGCCACAAATAGTGATCTTCATGTACAAATTTTACAATTTCAAAGACACAAATGTGGAAAATATTGTCGTCGCAAATACAAAAACAAAGGGAAATACTACACCAAATGCTGATTTGGTTTCCCTAGATCAGTTACAAATACAACTCAAGTGAACAACCTCATGTCTTCAGTTAGACATAGTGTTAAAGGTAAGTCACCTAAAAATACATATTACATAAAAAGAAAAGAAGAAGAAAAATATATCAATGATTATAATGCAATCATTGCCCATTTATGGAATGCAAACATAGATGTGCAGTACATTGCAGACAATTCTACTGCAGTTGCACGATATGTCACAGCATACTTAACCAAAGCAGAAAATACAGAGCTCCAAGACCTCTGGAATGACCTGTCATCAGATAAAACAGTGTTTCAGAAATTATACAGCTTGGGCATAAAAATGCTCTCCCATAGAGAATGTGGATCATATGAAGCAGCTGATCGTTTAACTGGTACTGCATTGTATGGTAAATCTGAAAATATAGTATGGCTAAGTCTTGGTCCAGCTAAATCTAGAAAAAGAGTTCTAAAATCATACGAAGATATAGAAAAAAAGCCAAACGTGATCCCAACAGCCATGACATTTTAAAAAACAATGTATTGGACACATACTACCCAAACAGAAGTAATACTTTGGAAACCCTGTGTCTATACCACATAGTCCAAAACTACACATACAAAAATAATATAAAACCTGATGAAAAACAAGGTAAATATAGAGTGACAAATTGTGAAGGCAGCTTAGTTAAACTCACTAAACCAAATTGTATTAATCATATCAAATTGTCATTAAAGACTCCTCAACATAAAGAAGTATATTACATGTCCCTGCTACAACTCTTTAAACCATGGAAAAAAGAAGAAGAAATACTAGATAACTATGACTCATATGAAGATGCTTTCAAAACAAATGAAAGCACTATAACTGATGTCAACTATACACAATACAAAACTATGTTGCACAATGAACAGCAACACGAAGAAGAACTCCAGGCCCAACTAGATAAGGACACTCCTGACAGTAGTCAACCTTCTGTAACAGGACGCCAAGTACCACTGGGAGAACCCCTAATAATAAATGAGGCAGAATTAGCTATGATAGAAGTAGAAAACACCAAGTGTCGGTATGAAGATAAAGAAGACTTAACTATACTACAATCAAAACTAAACAATGAACAATGTAGCATTTTTCAAGAAGTAACAAAACAAATTGCACATGGTGTACAACATGAAAATAAAGAATGTTCCTGCTATAATTATAAACCTATACTACTGTATGTCAGTGGTGAAGCTGGTTCTGGCAAAACATTTCTAATCAAAATCATCAGTAAGTTCCTTCAACAATTGACAAACAACAAACTGTCAGCTGTTGTCACTGCCCCCACAGGTTTAGCTGCCTACAACATAGGTGGTGTCACTTTACACCGATTACTACTATTGCCTATTTTTAAAACATTAGGACACAAACTCTGCCGTAAAACTGTTGGCAGCATTGGAAATGTCAACCTTTGGCAACATTTCCAATACAGAGAATTAACAGAAAACATGCAGCAATCTGCAGATCTCACTTATGCCAACATCTTAAAAAGTATCAGAGTTGGTATACTTTCTGAAGAAGCAGAAGCAATATTGAAAACCCGGCAAATTAATGCACTTTATGGCGATAATGCATGTGCTACAGATGTTATGGAACAATTAGCCCACAAAAATGTCAATTGTATGGCCTTAATGCCAACTCTTGCAAGCTGTTTCAAATTCAATGAAATAATGTTAAGTAAAGAAATGCAACCAATAATGGAAATTAGTGCCACAGACAAACTAGATGTACATGGTATGACAATACCCATGTGTGACCAAGCCACAACAAGACTAAATAGTTTAGAAAAATCAATCTCAAACACAGCAGGCTTAGAAAAGATATTAAAATTATCCTTAAATTGCAGAGTAATGCTTAAACGTAACCTTGACGTGGACCAAGGACTAGTTAATGGAGCACTGGGTACAGTTGTTGGCTTTCAAACATACCCATGTGACAACAAAATTCAGTTTGTCAATATACTCTTTGAGAAACTTTCAGAAAGAAAAAGGATAGGATGCTCAACAGCTCGATTGCTTCTCTTCAAAGACATGTATGTACCCAGAGAACAATTTTCTCTAACTCTTGCATACGCAGTCACGATTCATAAATCACAAGGTCTTACCCTAGAGAAAGCAATGATAGATATTGGTAACAAAGTCTTTAAAGAAGGCCTGAGCTACGTAGCACTATCACGATTACGTACACTTGACGGTCTATTTCTAATAAACTTTGATGCAAGTAAAATAAACGCTGATATTCCTTGCATTTTACATTACAATAGACTTCGCTCACTATACACCCCCATCTAAACACATATTCTGTTCCACAAAAAGTAAAACGTTATAAAAGAAAAATAAATCAACCAGAAATGCAACAGGATGTCACTGCAAATCCTCCAAAGAGAGTAAAAGAAAGTAATACTTCATCAAGTACCACAAGCAAAGAATAACCAATTAGGGAAAGTAAACCAGGTACTTCTTCAAAGTAGGAAGACAAACTCCAAAAAAAGCAGTCAGATACAGAGCTACCTGTTCCATTTAAACTCTCAAATATAGTTGGTGTAAGTTGCTACGCAAATGTAGCAATGAATATTCTATTTCAATTACCACCAATTGTTGACAACATTTACTTACACAGTACATACCTATTGTGTATGCAAATGTTAGTACTTCACAGAAATGCAGCAAACAATCCTGACAACACGTATAGTGTTCATGGAATAAGACAACAATTGGATTACTGTGCTGGAATGGTGAAATTCACTATAAACTC